>NC_050600.1:9757711-10118961 GCF_013368585.1 Megalops cyprinoides | reverse complement strand
GATAAAGGAGAACCGAAGAGCTGGGCACAGTGAAAGCATTGCTCTAAAGGAGCGGCAGACAAACCTCACCAGCAAGTCAATATGTCACATTTTACCCAGTAAAACCAAATCACTCTGCTGAGATTTTTTTTTACTTTTATTGAAAAGGGGTTAACAAAAAAGAACGCAGCAACCAGAGGTGGTTTACGTCACATGAATCAAAGATTTAAATAGGAAGAATGATCAGAATAATTCCGAAGCAACACAAATAAAACGCTTTATCACGCCTCTGGCCTGATTCTGTTTTCCTTTGGCTTGCCTTTGTTTTGAAAGATTAAAAGAGGGGAATATTATTGATGTGCAACACTGGCTCAGATAAAGGATTGCTGGAGCTCCGGCTGCTATCTGGCTTCTCCAGTGAAGAGATGTTTACTCTCCTGGAGCTGCTGTTGTCTGAAGTCTAGGAATCACACAGAAGCTTTTTTCCGAATTAGATTCCGTGTAGTAGGAGTGCAATTAGAGGCCCGCCATATAGGACTACAAGATGAATTCTCTACACGGTAATGGGACAGGCGCGTTACCGGCGGAATATGATTACAATAGATCCATTTCTGTCATGCTTTCAGAACTGACGTTGGGGCTGAAAATAATGCACATCTGAGGCTAAATCAATACTCTTTCACATAAAATGGAGAGCAAAGCAAATATAACAGCTAAAGAGCGTGATGAAGCGACTGCTTTATCAAAAATATATATTTCAGTGGCATTATGATTTACTGAGATGTAGAGGGGAAAAAAAAGAAAAAACACAAAATGGGGATGCTGTGGGGTCTAGGGAAGTTAACATGATCTCTTCATCAGACCGTCATCAATGGTGTTCCCACATATGCTTACGGCCTTTTCACGAACTTCCATTTTATACAAGCCTCACCTTTGCATTCAAAAGCTAATTGAACTCCGGTACCCGACAGAGTTAAATGGAAGCGGCAGCAATCAACCTCCTACACTATGAAACGGAGCAGTTCCTTTGCACTAGAATAAGCCTGCTTGAGCATGATCGCACCTATGCCATCAAAAAAAAATATATATATATACATATCAGTGAAATTATTTACAGTGCATTTCCTGTAATAGCGAACACCATGCTGTGCAAACAGCTCTCCTGTTACCAGTGGCCTCCTCTGCCCTGAGGCCACAATTTATTAACCTCCTGACATCACTGGGTCTTCAATCGAAGACACTTCAGGAGTGCACTCGAATTCCCTTCGCTCAAATGCTCTTCACAGGTGATGCGGTGTTGTGTTTGCCTTGCGGGTCCTCCTTTATAAGTTTGGTACACACTGTACGCACTCGAGATGCTTCCTCTACAGGGGAGGGGGGTGCCCTGAAAGCTCCATATAATGAACAGCTCTAATTTGCAGCCATTTGGACTCTGCCAGGAGAGCTGATGGGCATATACATCAGAGCCACGCTGTACCGTTAACAACTGACCCCCCCCCCCTTCCCCCCCACTCCCCACTCCCACTGCAACTTAAGTAACTTCTCCGGCAGGAACACCTGCCAAAATAGCTTTAACGTCTTCCTGTAAGGACAAGGATGGATTCCCGCTGCGCTTCACTTTCTGTCAGTGGTGGCACGCCTGACTCCCGTGTGCTGCGGAAACTGTCAAAAACCTGACACACAGTGACACCGGAGGAAGGAAACAATCACTCCGCCTCACATGTAGGTACATTCGTTGTGATTCAGTCATGCGCTGATTGATTGGCCCGCCGCATTCGAACCAAACAGCACTTTCGCTATTTTGCCGCGTGTAATATCTGCTATCTTGCCGCATATCGAGAGGACTGCAGATAAGAGCTAATTCGCTGGGAAAGGCTGCAGCTATGACCTTTCCGCGTGCGGTTTGGAGAGCGAGCATATCATTAGAAAGCTAAAAGGAAAAAGAAGGTCATGCTCACATGCGCGGCAGAGTGAAACGATATGGGGGGGATAAAGGTAGTGTGACGGGGGGGGGGAGGGGGTCTGGGAGTGGATGACCTCTGAGCCGCTTGGCTCCGTGGGGCGTACGGACACCGTCGGCAGGTCATGAGGCTGAAACTCCATCCGGCAGGAGTAAGTGGACCCTGCACAAACCGGTCCGCTGCAGATCTGCTGCGTGACTCGCACGCATTCTTTCCCCTGCGCCGGATCATCGGGAGCCTCACTGCGCACCGGTAGCCGTCCCAGGCCCAGATCAGCACCGGGATTGTCGCCATCCTATTTTAATGCACAGGGGAGAGAGAACAGGCCTCAGGCTGGTGTGTGTTATTCAATCATGCTTCTACGTAGCTGAACTTCTCAGCTGCGTATGCTGTAACCGCTACTGGCCTGGCTGCACCCAGACTAATCTGAACGCGGTTCTTACGCACCGGCTGGCTTTGAGCGCATCCTTCAGATGCAGATGACCAATTTAGCACTGGGACAGCGAAGATTTTCCCCACACGCCGCTGACGTCACCGCCTCCTGGAGGCCACGTGCGGGCTGCGGTAACGTGAGAGCGCCCCTCTGTCATCTCGCTGCCACTCTTAGCCTGTCATGTAATGCCACGGGTCACGGTTGATGCGGAACACGCAAAACGCAGCCGCTGTCACAAGGCCCATTGCCATGGTTGCAAAACCGTTTTTTTTTTTTTTAACAAACGTGGAGACAGCAGCCGCTCCAGCCGGGTGGCGACGCCAACGCGAGAGAGCGCCGAGGGGGCCGTCCTTGCCCCCCACTCCGAACCTCTGACCGGCTGTTCCCAGGCATCTGTCATGACAGCCCATCAGGAGAGGTAATTAAAAGCGAACATATCCGCCACCAGGGCAAACTGTCAGGTGGTGGATGGAGACACGCTGGGCAGAGGCTGGAAAAGCGCATTGCAGCCTACCCAGTGGGATCCGGGCCGGCCGGCAGCAGCCCAGCACGGCACCGCTGGGATGGAGCGTCTGCAAAAGGCTCGGGGGGTCAAAGGGGAGCCGGGGGTCACTGGCGCCAGGGATGGGATTGGTGCCTACACTGCACCCGTGTGTAGAGGGCCGCGATCGGCAGTGCCTGTCTCAGCGACGCTCTGCTCTCAGCAGTCCTCCGCAGCCGGTGGGGACCTGACTGCTGGGGGCTGGGGATTTCCTGCTTGACTTTTGACTCACGCAGGTCGTGTGATCATCTCTATTTAATGGCCTTCATGCTCTCACCCCGCTGCCGGGCTCTCTCAAGGCCCTGCGGCAGCATCCATGCGGTTTCAGATACCTCCTCATTTGCGGTGACCTGCTCAGCCACCCTTCCTCATATCGCACTTAAGACGAATTCTTATGATACTCCCAATGGGTTCAAAAGGACGGAACTCTCCTGATGGTTTTGTCTTTTCCAGCCATTCTGCACACGGTTCATGTCAGTTCATAGAAGGAACGAACCATACCTGCCTTCTCATGCGTCCGTTATTTCTCGTGTGCAGCCATTGCACAAATTTGCATGCACATGACAGGGAGAGGTGGTGCGGGATGCGCAGATGAGTGATGAGAAATGGATGCAGAATGCGTGCAGCATCACTCAAACACCTTCACAAGATGCTGACAACACTAAATATACCCCTGGCTTTTATTTGCCCATTTTTACAAAGAATCAATAGCTTTGGAAAGTATTTTAAGAAAACCATAAATAACCAATTAACACATTGTTAGAGACAATTATCAAGCATCAATAACATGCATCGGTAGCTTTTCAGCATGTCTAGGACCATGACGCATGTTGCTGCTCATTTGTGCATTCACATACTGTGTGCTTCATATCGATAGCTTGTTCTTCATATTGATAGTAAAGTGCTGCTAGAGTGAACAGTCAAAAATGTTTGAAAGCTATTGATGCTTTGTAAATCATGTAATGACATATTAACAAACGTCAATGAAGAAGTTATTACATCCTTTACTGACAGGTTGTTCACTGGGACGGGGCTCCCTAAATTAAGTGTCAGCAGTAGTTGTTTTCGCTCAACATTTTGTAGATACTTAAACCCGCCTTGGTATGTGAACTGGTAGTAGTACCCTATTAAAACAGCACTGAGTGTTTTTTTCTGACTCGTTGGGGTGGAATCTCAGGAGCTCCACAGCGATGTGTGTTCCACCGCGATGTATCTCCAGCTTGTTACTGGGGTTTGCAGACAATATAATTTGAGGCTGACTCTGCCTCAAACAAACTGCTGTCAGGATGGAGCACTGTGGAGGGAGGCTCAGGGGATGTCACTTTCAAACAACAAAAACACAAACTGGTGGCGACTCAAGCAAAAAATGTGTAAAATCATGACAGGAAAATGACCACTGCTCCTGAAGTCAATCTCGACGTGCATGCGTGCGCACATGCGTGTGTGTGTGTATGTTTGTGTGTAAGGAATCACATAAAAACACATTTTATCCAAGCTTCATCTCTGGGCTGTGCTTAGACTGTGAACAGTGTTTTTTGGGGGATAAGTTACAGTACACCTTGTGCCAGACAGCTATCGCCATAGGACCAGTAAAGCTGGCATCCTGGAGCCCAGTACTGATCACTGTGGAATTCCCTATAATTTACATTCATTAATGAGCAGTGTGGGTACAGGGAGCCAAAGAACCAATGCCAAGCCTGCCAGAGCTGATAAGGAGGGTCCACTTTTCACAACCCCTTTGAGTTTCTTTCTCTTCTCTTTCTCCTTAAGTAACGAACCTCAGCAGCCAGTGTAGGACTGATTCTTGGCAAACTTGCTTTCCTCATTTATTTCTGTTCCTTTTATTCGTGGTTAGAAAAAAATGAAAGTAGATCTTGTTTTGGGAGAGAAAAATCTGTTCCTAATTTAATGCAATAAACTGCCTTCAGAATGTGGCCCCACGTAAGATAACTGGGTTTCAACCTACCTGAGGATTACATCAAAATTTTCTCCAATCACATTGCATAAACTTAGCATATTCTGCACATGGCCACAATGACTACTGGCATATGCTTACACATTCTTTCTGCATATCAGTGATTTCACAGCTTAGTGCTCAATAATCAGGACAGGGAAATCCAAGTTTGTACATGTTCATACCTGTACAAGCACACATTCACACAACCACACAAACACACACAAATGCGCGCACACACACACACACGCACACACACACACACACACATAGACCTCACATTAAGTTACAGAAGTCACAGTCACACTGATGTCACTGTCCTCGGAGGGACCATGTTCTGTGTACATGTCCTTTCTGTCCTGTTCCCTATAGACTTTTTTCAGGTTGTAGTGTAACCAGTGGAGTGAGCCTCATTTTAAACAGACTGATTTTCACCTGTCTTATCTTCATAATGGGGAAGAGCCAATCACACGATGTTGAAAAGCATATTTGCATTTACTAGCTCAACAGATAGAGCTGTCACCTCCTTTACCTCTATTTAACACATCAACAACATAACGGCTAATGGGATATGCTCACACTTGAGGTTACCTGCACCCGTTTGCAGACCACATCCTACACCCCAGTGAATTACAGAGGTCTACTTTTCAGCACAGCCCGTATCAAATGAAAAACACTGTCTAGAGGCTCGCGCTCAACACACTGCATTATTCCCAGCCCAAGAGCCCAATCGGTTTTTCCAAAATAAAAGAGGAACAATCGAACAGAGTTTCCACACCAGGCACTGATTTCCAAATGAGCTTCATTCTGTCATTATTGCCAGGGCAGAACCGGTTTCCCTCTCTGCTCCTCTTGTTTTCACTATGTGAGGCAAACAGGAAGGGTCAACAGTCTGCACTGCTGGATGATACACTCCCCCTCGCTTCTCATATCAGGCGCCATTTATCATCAGTAATTCAGTTGGTTGTCATTCCAATCGAAGAGTTGTGAAGCCTAAAATTTGAATAATCTCATATAACAACATTTATCTTCTTCCATAAGCCCCGTTACCCTTTCACTGCAACAGAGCACTTCAAAACCTCTTCTCTTTCGTGGTTCCCCCCGAGCGGGACTCCACAGCGGATTGAGATCTCAGAATATTTCCTGCTGAATGCTGGCTCTGACTTCAGCACCCTCTTGGGTTTAATCTCTCTTCAATCTTTTAATGATGACAATCTGACAGACATACAACATGGATATGCTGTTGCCAAAACCTGGTAATTGTAGGCTTGTATCTTGTTTGAACAAAGCCATCCCATAGTTAAAATAGAAAGTCATTACAGAAACACAAAGAGCTTCTGAGCAGGTTCTGAGACGCACTGGTGGTCCCGGGCCTTCACCACAAGCTCCGCCTTGGGAAGCCCCAGGCTACTTCCCAATGTTGTCACAACACTGCATCATCCTTCCTCTAAGTATTTAGAAGTAAATACATCATTTTAACATGAAAGGATATATAATGCACAGTTCATTTTCAAATGCAAACAAGTTCATCTTCAAATGCAAACAAGTGCAATCTTATGTTTTTTGTCCCTTGTCCCTTTTATTCCATCTAGTGGTAAAACAGGGAACAGACCTGTTTGCAGACAGACAAACATACTGAGGCAAACACAACACCCTCAGATAATGCAACACTCACAGATAAAGAAAATATAAATGAATATATACAGAAATACATACAGAATATATAAATACAGGTGTCTGTGAGTGTCATCCAGTATGTTTCACCCCCCTCGCCTGTGTTGAGAAACTAAAAAAAGGATGGTTACAACTTACTGTAAGTCAAGATGATAATTAATGTTGACAGCAATTGGCTATTCATTAAGAACAGAGAACAGAGAGTGCTTTTTAAGCATCTTCCTCATTTTTTAAATTTGAGGTTATGGGACAGGATAATCCCTGCTCTTAGGCTGCCATCCCAACAAGATCCCTACACCAGGTGAGTGCCGTGGAAGATGTCACATCTTGCTGCAGCTCTGGCTATTACAGTTAGAGAGGGGCTGGTCTTCCCCTGGACCTGGTGCAGGGGGGTGGCTGTTTCACACACACACTGCAGCAGCGGTGTGCGCTCTCCGCAGGTGCTGGGCGGGGAGGGTTAACGTCTGACGTTAACCTCATTCTAATTCTGTCCTTCCCGTGACATCATGAGGCAGCGCTCCGGGGTCTTGATGTCACTATTCCCACAAGCCCCCTCACTGGGACAGCAGCAGTTACCTTCATCCTCTCATTTCACGCCTCAACGGCTAGATCCTTCACTGTCGAACCCCCCCCCCCCCCCCCCCCCAACATTCCTCTCCCCTCAGAGACCAACGGGACGACACACTTACCGGCCTCTGATACAAATTCTAGCAGGTATGACAGCACATGTGCTCTTTCCACTCAGCACTTTAAGAAAAGCCAGAGTGCTCACTAACAACTCGGGTGATGGATATGGCAGCCAGTCGCTGTGCGCTACCAAAGAGAAAGAAATTAATATGGAGGGGACTCCTATGGAGAGGGATACATCTTGACAGAGGCTGTAGAGCATGAAGGAAGATCAAGGTATATACCACGCATGAGACTCTGCTATACCAAACACAGAGAGAATGACTAACAAAGCCCCTGAATCCAGAGAGAGAGAGCTGCACGGCGTAGCAAGTATCGATTACAAACAAACACACGGGGGATTAACCAGTCCTGGAGAAGGACCATACTTCAGACCTTTGAAGTACGGGCTTCCTTTGACATTTTAATTGGAATATGTATGGGTCTTAAGAGTATTTAGAGTTCCCGCCCCATTGTTAGCACTCAGTCAGTGACTACAGAAAAAAAAAATGGTGGTTTTTAGACTGGGTGTTTGAACACGCTGCTACTCCAAACAAAGCTGGCTGTATCTGCTGTGTGGGGAGAAAAGCCAGGCGACTGTGGGATTGTCAGGAGCAACTGGACATTAAGCCCCTACCTCCCTTTCTTTGTAGCTTAACCCCCGACTGAACAATTCCAGCTTATCACGCCAAGCAAAGGGAATAATTACCCAAATACTATCCGGCACCAAGATCTTTAATCAGACAAGTGTGTAATTACTGCGACACAAATTACTTCAGTTCATTACAAGCAAGTGTAACATGGCCGGCGATGGATTGTTCATCATTTAAAAGTGTATTATTTACAGGGGTGGCGTGAGCCATGAACAGATAAATACGCAATCGTCATTAGGACCAGGAGAGAAATGGATGTGCTAGTCAACGGAGCATTTTTCAAAACACGAATTAAAACAAAGTGGAAAGTGGAGATAATAACTGAGTTACTTCTGCCTGAAGCAATTGTCTCTACGTTTTAAAGCAATTTGTCCAGGGAAAATCCTTTCCTCTAATGCTATTTAAGCACATTTCAGACCCTATAGGAAGTTATTTACATGCATTAATTTTACCAGATTACCAGAGAAGAATCACCACTAAACATCAATGAGTGCACTTTAAGTGACATATTTCATAAATGTAAGTGCTTTATATTTTCATGGGATTTGCTATAATCAGTCTGGTCCAGCTGTACTAGGAAAAGCCAACCTCAATGCAGTGCGCTAGACGTTCCTACATTGCTTTAAACTGATATGAGGCTTTTTTTCCAGGAGTCAAGACTTGCCCCAGAAATGTGTCCAGATTCTTCCCAGGCATCCCAGCATTCCACAGGGCTTTCTTGTACTGGGATTTTTAGAGAACTAGGAATGGGTAGGGAGGGGGAGGGGGGAATTTTTATTATCTCATCTATCTCAAAAACGTCCTTCAGCCTGATATCTGTCTGTGGAATGCTCTTTATCTTATAGCATAAAATACCAGTTTATTAAATGATCGAATGGATCTACGTATTTTCAGGTGCAAATTCAGGAAGCTGATCCGGTTCAAGCTGTCAGGGCAGATTGGAACCCTGCAGCAAAACAACACAACTTCAAGGGATGATAGACAGTCACTGTCTGTAACACATGGTCTACAGAAAGAGGCTTTAAGTGTGTGTTTCTCAGAATGCTGAGGCCAGTCATTCCCACATTTCTTTTGCTTTTGACTGAAACACCAACCATCAGAGCTTAGCATTTCTGTCCATTAACAACTAAAATAATGTTCTATTATAGAAATAAATAAAGCCAACTTATTCCACCCATTCTCTTCACTAATCACCGCTAAAATGTAATGCCGCGTCCTCACTTTTAAAAATGCAGTCATTTCAAATCAATTTCAGTAATGATAATTGTTGTTGTGTCAAGAAAGCTTTTGTGGTACCAGCAGTTCTGGCATCCCATCAGTGGAAAATTGCAGGCTAAAGACAACACAGTCAGCTTCACAATTGGATAAAGGGGTCACAGAACATGCATGGCGAGCAACTCTAAAACTCCATCTTTATTTAGCAGCTGCTTTCATTTTATTCATTGCTGAGGACAGGGAATGTACAAACCTGTGGTGCTGTTCGTCTGCAAACATCTGACAACAAATCATTACTGTGTCACTAAAATTGATCAACAGTCACCTGGTAATTGATATCAACAAAGTGAGTTTTTCACACTGAGGCTCTCTTCCATAGAGATGTCAGAAAAGTGGCTCTTGCAATACATTGCCTTTGTCGCAAATTCAATTTATCATTGTGCATTTGGGAGTAAATCACATTATAGTAATGACTAGTCAAACAAGACTTTTTTTGTTTGTTTGTTTGCTGTGTCATTTTACTGTTGCATGCACTTTGGTTTTTAACAGGATTCCTCAGCAGCAATTTAAAAGTGACTGCAGTATTAACGCAGTAACATATTTCAAAGATCTGAGCATCAAACAAACACCATACACTGCATATCAGTTAACATTTACTCAAGGTTCCCAGGAAGCTTTGCTTCCATCCAGTTCAATTAGTTGTATCATATGTAGTTGCATTCTCTGGTTGCTGGCACTATTTTTGTCATGTACTTCACTGTTAATGACCTTCATCTGAGTGGATTAGTCATTCCAACACAATATACTATTTAGCCACCCCACCGGTCTCGCTCAAATGTTCTTATTATGGGCTGGATGCACTGTGTATTACATTCATTTCTTATGAATCTGATAAACAAATCGGAATTCCACACATTTACAGCAGGTAAATATAGCATGTGATGATGTGATGATAAAAGCACAGTAGCCGGGGGCTGTAAACTCTCTGCTGTTGGATATGAGAGGGAATCAGATCACAAATGTGAACAAGGTACAGGTTGTACTCCACATAATGAACCCATACAGTGTGCTAATCATACCTGCCATGGCAAACATAGCCCACCGAAACACAACCTTGACCTCGGCACATGCTTGGTCGTCGCACACAGCTGTCCGTGTGACATCCCTCGGTGTCGGAGGGGGCATCCCTGTGATATACAGGCCCTGACATTCAAAAGAGCCCGTCCTGTGCCAGTCCGGGAATGAGGGTACACTCACCCGTCTGTATTTCAGTGGGCTTCATCGCCTGACATCTGTGTATCTCTGCATGAGTTCACCGAGTTAACAGTGTGCCAACCTTATAGAGCAGCAGCCCCCATAACTCTGGGTACAACAGGTGTGCAAACATATATCAGGGCCGCAGTGTGGGCCCGGCATGTGGCTCATTTGGAAGTGATCAAATCATCTCCATTCCCTCCTCCAGTAGACCGTCTCCCTGTGGCTCCAATATGGTCGAGAGCAAGCAGGGGAGCAGCCACTGATTGAAGCCACTGCAGGGACGCCTTGCAGTCGGAGGCAAAACAAATCAAATATTTAGCCTGATGTGAATACTTAAGGCTGATGACTTAATTACCTGGGGGCGGGGGGGGAGGGGTTTGTCACTCAAAGTGTATGGAGTGTCACTCTTTTGTTTCACTGAGGTGGAGGGTCTATGGGGTACTATACTGGTCCCTCCCCACCCCTCCCCAAAAGTCTACCGTCTGAAACTGGAAGGCTTAGGGAAGCTCCCTGTGAGCCCAGGAAGGAAAGCCTTAAACACAGGCAGGGGAAAAGGGGAGATTTCTTTAGAAAAAGCAAAAAAAAAAAAAAAATTTCGAAGAAAAAAAAAAATACAGAGCTAATGACACACAACACTGGCTGAGGGTTCAGTCACTGCTCACTGCTGTTCAAGTACAGTGCAACACAGGCTTAAACCGCTACCCATAAGCCCACTTGATGGACATCACCACCTCCCCTCCTGTCACATTTGGCTTACGAGAATAAATTTGAAACGAAAGCATATCATCTGCGCGTTGAAAAACTGCAGTATAAGAAAGTAGTTGCCGGGTTGCTAGGGAACAAATGACTTCCTTCCGTGTGTAGATCTTGTCATGGGTATCCCAGCACAGAGTTCTGAAGGATACAGTTTAGTTTGGTAACATCAAACAGAGCAGACATTTCGCAGGGATCGGAGGAAAAAAAATCCACTCCTCCCATTCACCGCAGCTCCAGAAGAAAAGACACCTTGAAGAAGATGACGGCATTTCTTTGGGCCATTTTTCACAATTACCAGGCAGAAAAATGCCTCGTAGAGCACTGCTCTGTGCATGAATGTCTTCAGCACTACTGAAATCGGGCATGAATTATAAATCGCCACATTCTCTTCAGGCCAGGCGTGGAGGCGAGGTGGAGAACATGTCAAAAGAGTTTAATGCCAATCGTTGCCATTTCTCCCTCGGCATAGAAAATCAATAGCTCCTCCTTTTTCCGAGACGGATGCTCTGGCGGGGGCCGAGTGAATTAGGAGGAGCTACATCCCTCAAATCAACTGGAACACACAGGTGTGTTAAAACCACCCTCCGGTTCCAATGCCTCTCTCTGCACCTCGGTGGGTACCACTACACATGATGGAGAGTGACAGGGTCTACCCTCACTGATGTGCCCCTGTTTAAAGACAGAAACCTTCAGTGACACATCCCTTTACCATTTTTGTGTTGAGAGGCCACAGGCAAGTGCATTAGACTCTGTCAGTGTACACTTAGCCTAAGCCAATATGATTTTCCTTAGATATATACCTAAGCGCTGGGCAACCACTGCGGTGAAAACTCAGCTCGGCTCATAGCTGTTCTAATGCAAAGAACTGTTGGTGAGTTCAATGAAACAGACTTTGGCAGATTGCGGTTACTCTCTCTCTCTCTCTCTCTCTCTCTCTCTCTCTCTCTCTCTCTCTCTCTCTCTCTCTCACACACACACACACACACACACACACACACACACACATACACACACACACATTCTCCTTGTTTCCATTTGCCAACAACCATTCTCCCTCAGTGAACAGCAGTTCTTGCACAGCACTATCTGTCATAGTGGTATTGTATGTGCTAACATGTGTGACAGCACTCTGGCCCTGTCACGCAATGCCTCCATCCTCATTCATGTCTTAACTGGGGGTTATCAAAGGCCTGGCCTGGTCACCCTGCCTGCCTGAGGCAGTCCCTCTCATTTCATAACATACCTCTCAAGTGAGTCCTCTGATTCACACTCTATCAGAAGAAGGATTCACACTCGTTTATGCAGAAGTGTTTTTTACAGACGGAACAGAAGTCAGACCTCCATTCAAAGCATAGCACTGATTCATAGCTGTGCCGTTAAGGATAAAATATCAACAAAGCAAGGCAACCATGCTGTCTATGCTGGTTATTGTGTAGTTAATAAATCCATGGCTTTGAAGTGATATCTGACCAGGTAACCGCATGAACCTTTGATAATGGGAAACAGCAGACTCCCTGCTCTTCCATGCCTCTGAGTTTTCCACTGGTCTCGCTCCATCGACCAAAGGATTTATCAGGTTCCACAAAACAAACAAGCAGTGTGTGGTCATCGTAAGTGCCCCTAATTACCTCTTTAAAATGCACAAGAGCTATTAAGTGCTACATTCTCATTTTTTTCCCCTGGATCTTAATATGTGACGAGCGATTAAGTGGAGTGACTTAATTCATTAGAAGCGGATTCCTAATGGTTATTAAACTGCGCACAACTGAGAAAATAACCAGAGGAGAGAGAGCGGGGAGCGGGAGAGCGTCAGACAGAGGCCCTGTAAATTGGCAGTAATAGTCAGGGGGTTCGATGTGAGACATTACTTTGAACACCATGAACATGGCACATGCAGGCAGCCGGGATTTGTTATCCGGCCCCGCGGTCGGGGAGAGGGGGGGAGAGCGAGGGGGCGTGCGGGTAGGCCTGGGATGAGCGCGTGTTGGGGTGGGGGTCCATGATGGAGGGGGGGGGGGGGGGGGGGGGGGGGGCAGGGGCCACGGAGACGTCGACCCGGAGATCAAACAGCATACAGATGGACAGCGCCGGAGTGCGTGGGGCCCTGGCAATGCAAACACATCAGCCCCCGTCCCCTTCGTCACAACCCCCTCCAAACACACACCTGACGCTATCTGTAAAGGAGATTTATGCACTCCTGAAGGCAAATTTATGAGCGGCAGCTCCACAGTGGGGGAAAGGCAGCCTAAGAAATTGCTTTTGAAAAAAATCAGATTCAAAAGATTTATTTCAATCTACACCAAGGATGTATGATACATTCAATCTGTTTATTTGAGTGAAACAATCATTTCTAGCCTGGGAGAAGTCCATCGCCAGATAAGGCTGAATCGCATTTAGCAGCATGCAGTTAGAAAACCAAGTTCTGCTTGTTCCCATCCATTTTTTATTTTGAGGGACAGACAACGCATCATTCACTCTTTTGTTTGTTTTCTTGATTGATTGATTGATTGTTTAGTTGGACATCAGTACCATTATTGAAGACGTGAAACCAAAAATACCGTTTGGCAGATCACTGCAAAGCTTTACTGTCATGTTTAAATACGGGAATAACCACATTTTATACATGTATATGAATTCTTCAATGGCTACCGCTGAATTCTATATAACAAACAAATAAAACAATCCCTCATTAATATAAAACCCTCTTATGTTTACTTCCAGGAAAAAATGTCATCTTGGACCACTGTTTGCAAATGAGCTCAACACATTGGGATTAGAACGTGTGATTAAACATAAACAGCCCTGCTAATAAAGGAAGGCTGTTTCATTCACCTCATGAGCAGACACACTCTGATCAGCAGTAGGTCACATGACACAGCGGAGAGGAAACATCTGGGGTGACAGTGTTGTGTGTCACAGAGGGTATGTTTACACACACATATATTTAGGCTCAGTATCAGAAAATCATGCTGCCATTACAGCAGTGATAGTGGTAATGTGTCCAAAACAACAAAACTCACTTCCTCTTCAACTGCCAACCAGAACTGGGCTCCTGAAACATGACAGTGCTATCAACACAGGAGCTGAATGTGAACATGGCCAACATGCTTGCCATGTCTGTACATTTTTTTCCTCTCCCCTTGATGTACTTGTGAAAAACAGCAAATGCAGTGCTTTTTGATGTCATGATACAATTGGAGACTCATTTACTGCTTTGTTACTAAATGTAAGAAGGCTTGCAAAGATTAATGAAATTCTGTATATGGTGTGATGTCTGGTGGTGCAACCATTACTAGAATGTTTGCTGATCATGCAACTAATGCAAATTAGCAGATTAATACACATAACCCATGTCGAGTAGTACTAATTACTATAGTTGTTCCAGTGGAATGGGAAAACAGAAACAAATTTCTTGAAAGCCTGTAGGTCTGAGGATTCAATCTTAATTTTTTTTTTCTTTTGCAAAAGGGCAATAAATGACAGAAACAACCGGAGAAAAAACAAAACCCAAAACAAGAAATTAAAAACATGACAGCAACTTGTGCCAACGCATGTACGCATGTCATAATATATTTAAAAGATATTGGTTTTAGATAAGATATTATAGATATTATAGTGAAAATTACAGAATTAAAAACATGCAAAAACACACACACACACACAAACACACACACACACACACACACACACACGTGTGCCTACAATTCTGAGTCTCACAATCCCTTCTTCAGATGTGTTATGAGTAGTAAGGGAACACTGACCCAGTTAAACAGAATGAAACCATTAGAAAAATGAGGATTCGAAACTGATATGTCAATGTCCTTGGCATATCAGTGGGTTTACCGCCAGGAGAGCAAATGAGGCCCATACACAAGATAAACCCTTTAATTCCAGTAGGATTAATGGACAGGCATTGTGTTTAAATAGGTAACTAGCAAGTCCTGTGCTGGGGTGAAAAGGCCAGACTGCGTTCCTCACAGCGCAGGATAAACCTGGACATCCTTCCATTAAGTAGCTAGCCACACCAGGTGGAGCTCTGGGGTACTTACAGGTCAGGTGACATATTTCACAGAATACACTGACTCCCCAATCCGCTTTTCAGATCAGAAATAATGCATTTGTAGACAAATGGCAACAATTAAATCACTGAGAGAGGTCCCACGACCAAACGCTCAACCTGTATTTCATGCGATCAAGTGCCTTGCTGTGAATGGAAAGCTGTATGATCTTGATCTTGAAGTAACTGTCATAACATCAAATTAAGGATGTTACTGTATATTGGGGTATTCAGTTAAACAATAATGCCTGTCTAACTGAAAATGTTTAATGGTTTAATGATACATAATATATAGCTACAACTGTATTTTTCAGTTGTATAAACTATAAACTATAAACTACTGCAACAGTATATTTGCGCAGATAAAACGGTGTTAATTCATGTTTAAGGCAAACTGTCTGAAGCAGGAACCTGAATTTGGTTTGGTTCGAGTAGATTACTCGAACATTCTTTAACATTTGAATTGGGTAAACACAAACCCTTTTATAAACGTTATTTATACCCTTTGTTTAAATCCTATGCTGCTGCAGAACTGAGCAAGGTATTAGATTTCACTTAGACTGGTTCAACAAATGCCCAGCTCCAGACTCGGGTTACTCTTACAAATAGTAGAGTAAGTAAACTTAGATGAAAGCGTCCTCTAATCATAATGAATGTAAATAACACAGGAGTAAAGAGCAGGCCCTCCATGTCTGAACGCAGAGTCAGAGGATTTTGACTGGCAGGCTTTCGAGCATTCAATTTATTCCATATTACTTTCCTCATGTTCCTCTCACTAATCTTTTCACGGGGTCACGGCAAGAACAATTAAGTGAGAAAATCTGACAGGTTGCAGAGAACCTGGAGTCGGACAATGTGGGCGTAGGTGAGTGTCGTAAAAGAGGCTGGGAAAATATGCATGATTAATGAGATCATGAAGTGCACCTGGTGTACGGGGCTGCATGAAGCCTTCTTCCGTCCCCCTGCCCCTCCCAGAGCGAGCCACGCCCCATTGCTTTCAGCTCATGAATTATGCATGAAGGGAGCCTTTCCAGGTGTAACCTCCGCTATAAAAAATATAAATATTCATTCATGCCAATAACGAGATGAAAGCGTTAAGGAGGGGTGTCTCAATAGATCACTCTGAATCTTTCTCTTTTATGTAACTGTTGAAGTGTTTAGATGGAGAAAAATGGAAGACTGTACATGCGCTGACAGGGCTGAAACTTTGTCCTAGGTGTTCTTACTTTTCAGATGGCCATTTGTGAGGGATAATATGTGCTTTCCTGAATACTAAACGTAGACATGGAAGACTGTAACACCAGTTATATATCCACATCATAAGACTGATTACTGACGCAGTTGTTAGCATCTTACAGCCCTTTCAAATATAATTGATTATTAGTACTACAAAGAAGGTTTTCTGAAATGGGTGAAGAGTGAAGTGAGACTGAATTGCTGTGATGTGTGGCAGGGGTAAATCTATATAAATACTTATATTTCTGGTGTAGTAAGTATTTTTTGTGTACTTAACAAAGGCTTCCTACTGCACCACCTGCACGTAGTCTATGTCCCCAGACTCTGCCACTAGCACAAGCTGAAAGCCTGAACAATAACAAGATGAGCAAAGGTTCACTGGGCCCTGTCCACACAAAATGATTACATCCAAACTGAGCTGCTGCCTGGGACATCAGGAAGAGGCGCGGCAACATTTTTCAAAGGTAAATGACTAAAATGCACAGGGTTAATGCAACTGGTGCATTGGACACAAAACCACAGGATGATGCCGTGCAACGGGAGAGCAGAGCTGGAGCAACGCTGCTCAACGGCTGCACTAAAATCATGATTAATGCACCGATTTAACTAATTACCCTCTCGCCGGACCATCGCTTTAATGGCGCAACTCATCAAAACAATTCTGTTATTGCGTGCAGTCGGAAAACACGGGGGAGCTAAACGGAGAAATAAACGTGGTGTCTCCGGGTCAGGAAGCGCACCCCCCCCCCATTCCCTCCACCCCAAACCCCTTCAGACGCGTGGTATCACACCATTACACAGACGCACCAAGCCTGCACTGCTGGCTACACTTCTGTTTAATAACCACCACGTTCCCATTCCCAACAACCACCCATACAGGGCCCATTAACTGCTCTGTGACACGTCACTTTTGGGTCCAATCTTCTGAATAGAAAATAGCACTTCTTGAAATATTGGGGCAGTTATATCCAGGCCTTCACCCACCAAACACTGTGGAACTCATAAGGAAGTTTTTTCAAGTGTATTGTGTTTTGTGATGGGATTTTGTACTATACAGAACAGCTGAAAGAAATACTTAATTGTGAATAAGATAATACGCATTACAGTAAATGATCAGCAGGTGGGTCAACTGTAGATTTAAATTTAGGCTTCATACATGCTAATTTTAGATCTAAAAAAGTAATGGCACCAAACACAAGAGACCAGTGTGGATGCACTGTGTTCCATAGACATCTGCTCTGATAGATGGCACATACTTGAGGAGCATTGCTAATTGAAGATGATGGGTTTGGACTGCTGGAACTAAGAACCCCCTTCATCATCTCTTCTGCTTAAGGCTTGATTAATCCAATATCTTGTCCATCAGCGCTGTGACTCAGGCTCCAGCGTTTGATGAAAATGGTCATTATGAGCTCTGAGGCCCATTTGAAGCTTTTTCAAGCCATGTCATGTAGAACTACTGCCATAATACTGAATCAAATTCATTCTCATGGATAAAGTTTACGATCAGTGCTTTTTGTTTATTAATGTATATCAATCACAGGCATAAAGAAACTCATTGTCATATTATTGAACAAAGTTAGAAATATAATTATGCATGCATTAATCAAACTGGGAATGATATAATGAATTATAGTGTAAATAAAATACTTAAGAGCACAAATATCTCATTTCTGTGAATGTGTCTGAATTTGTATGTCACAGCAGAGTAAAGGCCTCTTTATTATTCTTATTTATTTAGTCTTTTTGGCAGTCTGCTAAATTTTGTCAATGCTAACAGTGTGGAAATTACACCGGATGCATCGGAATGTAATTTATTCATTTGAGGAAAAAAAAAAGAACTTGAGCTTGTGCCAAGAGAAGTTCTGCAGACAGATATAATTCCAGGATTCAGACGTGGAAATCAAGGATGATTGCGAGGAAGCTGTCAGAAGATTGAGGGGCCGGGTGTGTTTCTAGAAGCAGAAAGAAAAGCCCAAGAGAGCCACAAGAAAAAGAGGGAGCGAATCAGCTGAGATGAGAGAAGAGAATCGGGATCAGTGGATCTGTCACTTTCACAAATGAGATGGATAAAGGAGACTGTGCTTGATGCCAAAGGGAAAAAAAAATCATTGACAAAATCATTTTTTTTCAAGATATGTCTGTACATCCACGCTTTGGTTAAAAAAGAGAGAGAAAAAAAACAGGAAATACCTACACCTAATGCAAAGCAAGGCAAATCAGTTTCGATAATTATTAAACACAGGACTTTGATGGTCACTTAAACACACATCAGCCTTGAAGCAGTTAACTGGCAATATGGACCATTAACCTCTGCATGCGGATGACGCCACCGGCGAGACCGCTTTGAAAGACAAAACGCGGTGGCGGGGGAGACGTGCGCGCCTTGCAAGGCTGAGAATATTTCACCATTAATTTCAGCTCCCCTAATCGATCGGGGCAAATTATAGAAACAAACCTCTAACAAGAACGAATTTGACTATAAATGATTTTGTGTACAAGACACGAGATGATCGCCTCATTTTGTTGACTCTACATTTTCCACCTAATAGAAACTAATACGTGAACCCTCCGCACATGAAAAGCCGTCCCATTCCATTTTCTCTTGCATTAAGTGGCAATCACAGAGGTGTGTGTGTGTGCGCCGTTCTGCCGCCTGTCCCTTAACCTCATCTCAGTCAGCCGAATGGCGCGTGCACGGAGCTCATGTTAATAACTGGCAATCATGATAATCTATAACCGCACTAGAGTGAAATCCCTCAGCGCGCGTTACCGTGATGCCTCTGCACAATAAATAACTAAACAAATAAAACGACTGCCCTGTTTACTACAAAATGTTCCGTTGTGTATGCAAATAGGTCGATTACACCACGTTGTAGGACATTCCAAGACCATTTCTCCGTTATCACATCCATAGCAATTCTAAAGGAAATAACCAGTGTGAAGGTATGTCACTACTCATTCAGAATGAAGGTGCTATTTTTTTCCCCACAGAAGGGCATTCAGTAAAAATGACACAGCCCATTCGTCTTCTGTCCATTTCTTTCTTCTTTTTTTCTTTTTTTTTTAAACCTGTGAAGCTGTAGAGAGAGATTCAAGCAGATTTCTTCACATTTCTACCAAATCAAAGTTCACAAGGATAATGACAGTGGCGGTGAGGATCTCATATTTTAAATGTCAATGTTCTGTCAATAAAGGTTTAGAGGTTTCATTAACTTTTGTCGGCGAAATGATGGGAGGGCGGTAGGGGGGTGGGGGGAGGGGGCGAGGGCTGGAAGCAGGCCAACCAGACCCCCAGGAAGTGACACACATTCAGGTAAGCCAGGAGCTGGACGTCTCGGCCACTGTTATGACCAGCGGTTTCGGCTACTGTCGCAGTGGTATGGACGCCCCCCTCCCTTCCCTCCCTCCCTCCTTCCACTCCTCTAACACTCCCACAACACTGACCTGCCATCTCCTCTCATCTCTCAGCACCGTCCTCCACCCGCTGTTCTCTGAGCCACTGCTCCCACGCGAGCTCGTCACGTCTGCTGCTTGACTGAGAGGCAGCGCATGCTGACAAGCGGCCCAGCTTGCGTCTGTCAGGGTCCCCCCCCCCCCCCACACACACACACACACACATACACCCCACTCCCCCACCCCGCGCGTCCCTTCAGAGACTCGATTTGAATTTCCGTCACCGCCGCTGTTGTTGTTTGTTGCATTCTGAGGCGGCGGGAGTCGGAGGGAGAGCGAGGCTGCGTTCACTGACAGACCATTATGAAGGGAACGTCAGGCTGGAGAAGAGAGAGGCCTTGACACGGACCAGTCCACATAAGAGGAACGGGGTGGGGCAGGCAGAGGGGGGGGGGGGGGGGGGCGCATAAGTCTTCCTTACAACATAGTATTGATCGGTCCAGTTAGCATACTGCTTTATCCACTCCGCGCGCAGTGGGCTAAGGTGATAGACAGTGAGACTTCTGTGATAGCATTTGATTGTCAGCTGAAGTGGCAGTTATAAATTCACTCCAGGATAGCTATTTACTGTGATGGCTCGGGAGCAGGAAAGGGGGGGAGGGGGGTGAGCTTTCTAATCTTCAGGTTCTATCATCCCTGTGATAAAAGTGCTTTTATAGAAATAACATTCCGCTCGGATATCCCCTGGACCCGAGCAGAATGACTCCTCTCCGCGGAAGACGGCAACGTATCTTCTGCGCATCACAACCTTGTAAAGCTTTACAGTAAGATATGGGTTCTGTTTGCAGTAAGTTAAAGCACATTAATCTTTGTTTACCACCTAATACCGCCAGCGTTCAATATTAGCTTGGTGCTCGGAACAACACTTGCTCCCAGCTGAAATTATTTCCTCAATACCTTAAATGCCAAAGCCTGCCTCACATTAACTGACCAGGTAAAAAACAAGAGACACGGCCGCTCCGGTTTTATGAAATATGTGTGCTGTATTTCAATACCTATAGGTTGCATGTGAAAGGTAACACTTTAAACTGCACGTTGGCATACTGCACCTTATCGCCATGAGCTGTGTGTGTTTTGAAAAGAGCCCAACAGCCTTTTAATTACAATCAGGTTCCATTAAAGTGTTTTCTCTCCAGCCTCAATGCAGGCCAGAGTGTGTCACAACAGAGGGCGGGAAAAAAAAAAAAGAACAACGAACCAGGAGCTCTGGCCAATAGCCACATTGATTGCGTGGACTCGATGAAAAACAAAGGTCCTCTCTTTTAAGGAACAGCTGCTGATGGTTTCATTACACAATGAGCCTTCAGAAGGTGTCTGAGGCCGTTGATTTATAGGGCTGTCATAGCCGTTAAGTTGGTTGCTCGGCTGTCCAAATGGTCACAATAGAAGTGCTGCCTGGCATAGTCCCAAAGCATCTGCAGAGGGGAAAAGGCTAAGGACAGCCAGGAGGAGGGCGGGGGGTGGGGGGGAGGGGGGTCGGAGGAAGGCTGGTCCGGGGATGCAGTATCACCACCATACAAGCATGTCACCAGCGCTACGTTTCCAACCTCTAACTTACTAACGATATTTCAGATGGAGCCAACTGCGAATTTAAAGGTATAATAGCTGCCATTAAAAAAAAAGGAAAAAAAAAAACTGGCTGCACTTTATGGCTATATTAAATGGGCCACCCAAATGTCATGTTTAGGATCTTAATTTGTTTACCCACTGATGGGAGGGGAGCGGTTAACACAGGGGACATCGCAGAGGCAGGTTGTGCCTGAGGATAATGTCATGCACAGCGCCGAGTGGGTACACTTTAATCCCCACTTACCGTATGTTCACAGGCAGCTTCCCCTCACTTCCGCTGCAGGTCTGATTAGGCGTTTTAAAAAGTGCGCACTGTACACCGTCAGCAGCTCGGGCTACCCTTATACAAAGCACACCTGCACGAGGCATGTGTGTACCTCAGCAGCTCATTATATTCACAACACAGTTCTAAGGGATGACTTGCAGTTGTTGATTTTTCTGTTTTTAATTTATAATGTGTCAGCGCAGGGAATTGCTGGGTTTAATATGTATCTGACCGCTTTTATATTCCTGCCCATCAGAAGGCTCCCAGAGTTCATTGTTGTTTCATTAGCTGCATTCCAATGACGGGCACATGTCTCATCAGCATATCCTGTCCTCCCTCTCACACTCAAGTCTCCCGTGAACCGACATACATTCCATCTGGGGCTTTTCCCGCTTCCCGTTTTGGAACAACTGTAGCAGTGAGAAGACGAATCTGCTTCAGGAGGGACATTCGATGTTCTTTGATATACAGCACTTTGATCATTTCTTTGAGCCATAAATAGCTGACTATGGCACTTATGAGTGGGAATGGCATGGAGCACTGGGGAGCAGTGGATGGACATTATGGAATTCAATGATGGTTCCACGCCTTTCACCAGAGGCGGGCTCTTTAAGGCCATCCCGGGCCTGTTGAGAAGAGCTGTCTTTAACAGGAGTGACACCAAAAGCATGGCTTCCAGAGATGTCACCAAGAATGGTGTCAAAGAAACAAGAACAAGAAGAAACAGCTAAACAGCTAAGATCATTCATGCTTTGTTATCTATCCATCTCTCTCTCTCCTTCATATGTGTATATATTATATATATATAAATATATACACACATATATTTGCTATCTATTCAATGAACAGTTATAGCATGCAGTCATTGTATGCAAGGTGGATATTCTGTATTCTTTCCTTCACACTGTGTGCTCTGTGAACATCAATGCTTTCAAATCTTATCACCTGTGAGTCTTTCTGCGTCGGCACGGTGCGGCACGCCAGTGAAATACACCACGTACCTGCCCTCATAGCTCGTCCCCATTAACCTGAGCCTGCTATACTGCTCCAGGCAAACTGGCTGTCAACGAGCACAGGTACCGGAGCAAACATACCCAGGAAGTGATTAAAGCAAAGGCGGTGCGACGCATCTCCAAAAGCAAGCCCGCTGGCCGGTCTTACTCCTCTCCTCAGTCTATCTAATAGCGTGTCTCTGTCAGCGGGGGGAAAATGTATCGCACTGACAAGTCGGACCACAGCCTTCATTTTACTACACGGAAACAAATTGCCACACGCTCGGCGCTCTGCGTAGCTCTTCATTATCACGGCCCCATTACTGCGCGTGGTGTAAATTGCCAGCTTTACCTAAGTAATGACACTTGGATGACACACTTGTATATGGCGATGGACGCTCCTGCCGGATTGATAAATTCGTTACTTTGTGAACCCGATAAATGACAAATGAGTTTAACTGCCGCCGTTAAGGCATTTATTATATTGATCTGGTATGAGTCAATAAAGTGCGCTATATGGGCTCATATAATATCACTTGAGCAGCGGCAAAAATCAATGGACAATCTTGATATTAAAAGAAAGACTAATGTTCTTAACTAGTGGAAATAAACATGTGATAAATGGCTTCATTGACCGGCCGGTGTGGACCTCCCTTCATCCTGACACAACTGATACCTCATTAGATGGGTGATTGTTTTTTTGTTGCTCATATTTATTGTTGACAGTGGCATCTTCTATCACCTTTTTTCACACAGGCAATATGAGGGTGGTTATCTAAATTGCGCCGTAGGCCGAAAGGATGTAGTGTCCCGGGTTACCTTAGTCTGCAATCAGTGCTTTAAAGAGAACAGGACAGGGCAACCACTGATCAAAATTAATTTTCCTGCTGAATAAATACTTGACTGAGTGGCCATTAAGTGTACCCAGGACCCTCCTGACATTGCTAACCAGGTCCTTTCTCCTATCATCTTCATGAAAAGAGCTGAAATAACTTTATATGTAATAGATGCAATGCAATGCACTGCTAGATTCAAATGAAAGTAAAAAAAAAAGCTCAATAAAATGAAAATTCCCAAGAGCAGGATTCTTTCCTGCTTTCATTCAGTTTATTTATCGAGCTGTTCTAATATTTTTCCAGCATGGCCTGTCATTTCTTCAGGCTCTGGTTGTTGAGATTTGTAAAGAGTTTGGCTGAATGGCATGGCCATTCAGAATGCTGGAAAGTAACACAGCAACAACGGCTCAGCAAAGGAGTTCATGTTTCTGTGTTCACATAAGATACTGACACAAAGAGAGCAAAACATTTTAGACTCAATCAGCATGTTCAAGTGTCAAACTGGTCTGTCTGAAGTCTAATTTCAATCACTGCATTTTTTGCACAGATGATGATCCAGATCAGTGTACTGGCGGCACAAAATTATTGACATTCACTGCTCTCTTTACCTCACGAGGACAGCGAACAGGGTACAGAGGCCAGTCCCACCCAGGCAGACAGTCTGAAGTCCAGGAACAGCCACATTTGTTCTGATTGGCTGAACAGCTGCCCGGGGTCACCATCGACTGGCAGCAATCTCCCATTATGACACAATGACATGGCGGATCATTTCTGGGATCACTACTCTTTATACCAATACCACCACTCTATTCTACTACACACACACACACACACACACACACACACACACACACACTTGATTGCAAACACACACACGCACACACACACACGCACACACACACACACGCGCACGCGCACACGCACACGCACACACACACACACACACACACACACACACACACACACATGACATCCATACACAATGTACACACACACATGACATCCATACACAATGTACACACACAAACAAACATAGGAACCCTCTGAGAATCAACTTCCAGCATGGCTGCTATAGTTTGTTGAACTCACTGTGTGACTCACTGGTCTGTGTAATGTGTATTCAGCTCATTTCTGTCTGGAGTCCTGACATGGCACCTGATCAAGCACATTTGACTTATCTTACTGATGATTTAACTCTGTAATAAATGCCACCAACTAAGTGCCAATGACACTAAGGGAAAACTGAATACCCAGAATATATGTTTGTCCTTGTAAGATTCATTATCATAACAGCATTAACATACCAGAGAACACAGCAAGCCATAGAGGGGAACATTTCTCTATCTAAACATTTTCATGGCAATTATGTTAAATCCACTCATGAATCACACCACCAGCAATATTATATCAACAAATTCTGTATGGCTTGAGTAATATATAATGAATGAAATAAAAAAATATGCACAAATGTCAGCTTTATCCCATTTAGAGAATGTGTTTCGAAAATGAAATGACTCATCAACTGATTAATCATGTAATGAAAAATTATATTTTTAATTGACTGACAATCAATTTATAATTACTGAATGTGAAGGGATGTTTTACGGCCAAAAAATGTGAATAAAACTGGAAAATATTAGTTCAATTTGTAATATGCATTTAAAGGATTTAATAACTTACCTGTGCAGCATGGACAAAATGTCAGAAGGCCAGGACAGAGGGACAGGAGGCAGGGAATAGAAAGAGAAGAAATTATTGGCAAAGTGGACACAGAAAACTGTATATCATTTCATTTTGCTCTGGTACATTTAGTCAGGTTTAACAAATGATTAATTTTTATCTTTACACTCCTTGACGTTCAAAAACCTGAATTATTACAATAAGATATAGACATTTTGACTTTCTTCTGCTTGTACTGATAAGTTGATTGACAGGTTTTTCAACAATGTTAGGGTCAGGTTTGATTTTTTGTACCAAAAACTACCTATAGCTGGAAAGATGTCTGTTGACACTAAAATGTGAAATTAAGTAAATTAGAAATAAAACTGATGATAATAAAACTAAAATGAGATGGATGACAAACGACGCCTGTCGCTTACTCTTGACGGTTTTACATTTGACTTTGTAATTATTGAGGGGATTTAATGTGTTTGTTAATTCTGTCAATAATAATTATGTCTCTTTTGGCTGGCGTATGCATGTTTTATGCTAATAAGCTTTTCTGTATGTATTTCCGTCCGCTGCCAAACACAACTGGCCGGCAAAGAGGCTTAATCCCCCGCGGATCACACGCTATTCTAAATATACACTCAGCAAATAAATTCAACACGTTTCTTTCATTGCATCCTAAAGGAAAATTTTAAGATATCTGAGTTTTAAAATGCAAATAGTTTGTTGTTGATTAGCACCAGTAAACATTAAACTAAATGACTAGGGATGCAGTAAAGTTCTTACATTATATATAGTGAAATATAGTAAAATATTGCACAGTATAAACAATTGAACTTTCTCCTAAAATTTTGTATTTACAATCTGAGGGGATAGTGGTTGTCTGTAGGTCATGAGTGAATGTGCCTACACCATACTGTGGGTCTTGCTAGATCTCTGTGGTTGAAATTAAGTTCAACTTGACCATAGAATGCAGTCAGAATGTCAAGAGATGCACTGGCAATAGGCAAGGGTGCCAAAGAAGAACATACAATCAGTACAGTTTCATGAAGGAAATATAGAAGTCACTGCAAACAACTGGGCATTTGAGTCCACAAAGTTTCTTTAAACACTGAGTCCTTGACGGTCTTTGTAATAAGGTTGTGAACTTCGTGATTTTGGAAGAGGAAAACTGCCGAGTCAGCACACACGCACACTCACACACACAAGGACAGCAGGTCCCATTTAAAAATGGAGGGAGACAGATTTAACATAGAAAATAAGAGAACCTGCTGCTGTCATCCTCTCCCCCCTCCTCTCCCTCTCCCTCACTCTACCAAGAGAATTGTTGATCTATGTTATCAGACTCCGCTGTAACTTCAATTTTCTCTCTATCCATCAATCACCAATGATTCTCCTTTTTGGTTCTGGGATGAAATAACCAATTGAAACTGAACAAGGACAAAGGGCTAAGCTGTTTTTGTTGCTGTCGTCGTTACCTTCGCCACAGGCAGGCGGAGCGGAGGTTATGTGATGGGCCTTGTGTGTCTGTTTACCTGTCTTATCTTTCAGGTTGTGCACAGGATTGCTAACAAGTTATGGACAGATTTAGATGAATACGTTTGGATTTTACTGTAGAGCTGCTGCGACCGTTCTGAAGGTTTTCACACGGATGTGTTTTAGCAGGTGCCTCTCTGGCAGTTGTTTTTGTGGCTATTCGATATTATTTTATTTGACTGTAAAACAGACCTGTGCCACATCCGAGGCACTCGTTCAAGAAACCAACAAAAAACCCGCTCTTCAAATAGCTATTTTTGGTTTGGTCTGAGAGAGCTGTTTATGGTTTCTGAGACGTAACTGAGTTTCTCCAGACAGACCACATTAGTTTTTCATCAGCACACCTGGGCTGAGAGGCTCCCCAAACAGAGTCCACAGAGTCCATGCATTGAATTACCCCCGTCTCCCCACTCCCCATGCTCAGATTGCACGCTCTCGAAACAGCCAGTGCCCCGGCCCTCCGGTCCGGGGAGATCTCCGTAATGAAAAATGAGTGGACTCACACCGGCCTGCTCGGATGTTTTCCTCCGAAACGGGTTTTTACCCCGATGCTAGCACAATGTAGCCAATGAGACCGTGATGAAAGGGAGGGTATGCGGCAGAGCCGTACAGGTAGCCACGGCGACTGCATCCTGCCAGGCCGCCGTCGTCGTCGTTGATGATGCTGTTGTCGCACGCAGCAGGAAGAGAAAAGCAAAATGTCACCGCGCGACTGCAAAGGAAACACACAGGCAGGGCAAGGTATATTTTCCTCCACAGAGGGCAATAAAACATAACAGGCTTCGACGTGGCTTACCGCTGAATAGCCACGCGGTTTTAGACAAATTGGCCGTGTGGTTGGAGGTAAGGGTTATAAATAAGGAAATCAGAGTTCCTATTTCCCCGTGGTCCCGTGCCTTGCTTCAGGCCATGAGTCACTTTGTCTCCTTCTCCGTGCACGGCCCCCAATCGCTGCGAAAGTGCGTACGAGCGGGGGCCTCCCTGGAAACCAGATTGGACATTTCGGTGAGTTACCCTGGGTAAGAAAGTTCTAAAAATACAACCCCGCAGAGGAGCGCAACTGCAGAGGTTAAGCAATCCTACGGCTCCAGGCAATCATTCAATTTAAAACACGCTAGGAGCCTTTCTCGATGCTTGGGAGAGGGGCCGCATAAAGAAATTTAACAGCGTAATGTTTTACGGCGTACGGAAATGAGATCTGAGTGGGGGAGCGAGGGGACACGGAGAGAGGGAGGAACATCCTCGGTGGAAAGGTCGCAGACAGAGCCAAGCCGGACATGCCGTCGAGCTCACAGTCACTTCTCCGGAAAGGCAGGCGATTTTGTGACAATTCCGGTGCACGCACATCAGTTTAAGCCCGTTTCTGAATCCACATCTGAGCCGTTATTTTGAGTTACCGTCGCCACCACAGGAAGCATAATAGATTCAATGGTGGCATTTCCTTCAATAAATCCTCCACATCATCCTTCTACTAGCTGAAATCTTGCCCGCCATTCCTTTAGGGGAAATGCAGATTTAATTCTTAGGTTTATACATTTACAAGGCTAGTAGTTGGACAAAGATATAGCTGTTTAATATTCAAACAGTTTTATAATTCAGCTACACACTTTATTATGAATATAGTTAAACTATATCAGTATCTCAGACTATACAATTATTTAACCTCCTCATTTACATGTCCTTGGTACTATCAGTCCTCAGTCAAATCAAGAGCTTCTCAGATGGGATCTACTGTTAAATCTGAAAGATTTAAGACGGTAAAGAAAGATACAAAATAGGACAAGATAAAGCAGATACGAAGGAGTGAAGTAAATGAGGACTGTGAGTGATGAATCTAAATTCGTTTTTATCAAAGATTCAGTCAAGAGCGTGCGCTACCATTTTCACTATGTTAAGATTTCAAGTATCACCACCTCAGAAAAAAGGACCATCCCGTGTCCATCTACTGCACCATCACTGTCTGTTTTAATATCTGGGTCTGTCTATTGAGCGATCACGGGAAAGGCGTCTGACAATGCTTGACTGAATCAAAGGAACACGCCTTCCGCCTCAGGTGAATAGGTTCCCGGAGAGGCCCCAAAAACAACACGAGCGCAGAGCCGAGGACCGCATCCCTGTCAGAGCCAGCTCAGGTCGGCGGGAGGAGGAAAAAAAAAACACACACACAGGGGCTGACTTCACGCAGGAGCGTGTCACATGCGATCAGGCGTTTGCGGGAGAGTTACTGTATTTTTAAAGAACTGTGAACAGACAGGGGGGGAAGAGAGGGAAAAATTTGGGCCCAGGCTGGGCACCAGTGGGACAAGGTCGTGGAACTCTGGAACGGGGCCTCCAGGAAGGAGGAGTTCTCCGCTGTAGGCTGGCAGGCCCGGAGAACGCCTGGCAGCAGCCTCTGTACCAGGGAGGCCTCCCCCAGCAGGCAGCCTGGATGCATTGTAAATAACAAAATGTGCTCCATTGTGCGATCCATTCACTTCTGAATATGGGAGTGAGCTGAATAGAGGCTTGATAACAAATCAATAGAGCAGACATGTCTAAACCTTGTCCTTGAAGCACTCTACTCTTTTGTTCAATGCATAGCAAATAAGCGGTTTAAAACTCCTTCCTTTTTAAGAAAGGATTTTTTTTCTCTTCAGAGCAGTTTTGTGAAACGATTAAAATACTTGGAAGCATCAGTGCCATGTGTTTGTTATATGGCAACGTATTGCAGAAAAAAATTTAGAAAGTAATCTATGGAAAAAATTACAGTGAATAAAAACTACTCAAGCAGAACTGATACTTGAATTGAGCACACAATGAGCTATATCTGTGCTGAAAGTTCAGTCCATGCTGCAAACAAACAGGGAAATAGCTGAAGAGTCTAAAAAGCCCAAAGACTTGCCAGAAGTACAATACTTGAAATGTTAATGGGTTTTCTGTACAGTCCAAAGGTGAGGGTTGTTAATTACCATTTCTCGCTTTTCATTCGAGCCAAGAGTTTTCTAATTAGAGACTCTTTGGGGCTTGACTAACCGATACCTGGAAGGCCTATCTGAATTATGCTTAAATTTAAACATGGGGTTGACTTCCCCAAACAGGATCATTATACACTTGAGTGTACAGCATAGCACACATCTCATGAGAACATTACAAGCTAGAACATCGTGTGCTGACATCAGTCAGCACAGGAGATACCCAGAACATCCAGCAGCAAATTGAGCAGAAGCACATCCCTCCGTTTTCATAACTTAATCAGAAATCATGAAATACATATTTAGAACTCTGAGGAACTATCATTCATTTATTTTATAATCCAGGCACTGACATAAAAAATACATACGTAAAGAATACAGCAAAAGAAAAATGTTAGGAAAAAGGGGAAGTTACTCTGGCCTCGAGAGTTGAGACAGATCAGCACAACTACCATGTATGCTGACATATATACATCACTGGGTTAGTGATGCACTTTATGTCCGATTGAACAAGGTTGGTTCTCAGGGAAATAATCTTGTATTTATAATTAAACAGACATGGAGCTAAACATGTAAATGAATCATATCTAAAAGGAAATGACAGAAGTGTCGGCTGAGAAAAGCATGGCCTTATGTCATCCCTCTGGAATGACACGGTGAGTGAGGAGGGAGATAATATGAACACAAAATGACACCATGGACAAACGATCCAATACAGGCAGAGTTCTGGTGCTTAGTGGTCTACTCCCTGCAAAATCTGAAAAGTAAAAAAAAAAAAAAAAAAAAACAGAATTCCTCCATTTCATATATTCACATATATATATACATATATATATATATATATATATATATACACTAGAGTAGCACTAGTTTGACAAACAATGCATAGAGCTTTACACATACTACCACCAACACATGCAGGTGTTTTTAACTAGAAAAAAAGTGATTCACGTATTTTACTCTAGAGCAAGCAGTTCCATCTGTGATTTGAACCAACAAGCCCTTAAACTCACAGTCCAGTGCTAACTACCACACCACACTAAAGCCCTAGATAGTGAAACAGAGAGTAGATCCCTTAGTAGATTCCCTTTTCATTTGTTAGAGAACTTGGTAATAGTGCACAGAATACTCTGTCTTCCACACTGTCAAACAATTGGCAGGTGCATTGAGGAGTTCAGAGCGTGCAGAAGGCCTGTATGCTCCTAAATGAATACAAATCAGTTCGGGCAGACACCAAGAGGAGATAAAAGGATGCCTTACAACAATGGCTAAAAAAGAGTACAGTAGTCAGCCAAGGATGTACACATTTGCATTCAGCCTGATGCAGTGACCCTTGAGAATGACCTATGAGTGTCTGACAGAGGCAGACAGATTGGACATGGGGGGATGCAAGTACCATGTTTCACCAGAGCTCCTGACATGCATGGGTGCTGTGAGCTTCAGCCAGCCCCAGACAAAGGAAGAGAGGGCCAGGCGGAGGAAGCAGCAGACCCTTATTGTCTCCTCCGTTATCTGTGTTTCGCCTTTAATCTATTCTGTCTTGTTTCTGAAAGAAACATGTCTGCTTGTTTGGGAGAATTCCCTCCAAATTGTGAAGGAAAGCTCACAGCCCTTGAAATTTTGTCAAATTAAGTTTCCACCACTGCTGAGAGGAACCTCTGTGAAGCTTCCCCTGTTTAAATGCTATTCCGTCCTCTGACTCAGCCGATGATATTTAAAAAAATTAAAGCATAGATTACATTAATTGCCATTGTCCTGGTTGGTTTAACAAACCCACACCGAGTCCACATTGTGTGGGTTCCTCCACACACCTTTTTCCTCCCTCCTTCTTTTGTTCATTGGGAACCGGGAAGATCTGCTGGCATGCATTAGTCTCCCTGAGTAAAGACCTTGGTCATGGCCAGCCTGCCCTAGTTGCAAAGACACCTTCCCCATTAAGCGCAGGTGCATACCTAATGAGGTGCTTGTTAACCACACACCTGCATTTACCAGGGAGCTGCAGGGGTACAAGACCCGCCTTGATTAATGTCCTCCCCGGCTCTCCCTCCTCCCCTCCTACCGCAGATCCTGTGGAGCACCGCACAGCGCTGCCCCGTCGCTGCAGTACCTGGAGAAAGTGCTCGTTAGAGGGTGTGGTATTAACCCTAATTGATTTCGGAGTGTGACATGAAGAGGCAGACGCCGCAGCGGCTCCGAGGAGCGCCTCGCGAGCGGAGATGGGAACCGCTGCTTTGGCTCTTTTCTGTTCAACTCCTCGCTGCTTTCGATTGGGCTGTGCAATGAAGTGGAGACTTACTTTCCCCCCCAATTCGTCAAACCTCCCTGACTCTTTCTGCTGCTGATACAGCCTTACAGTAGTCCACTGATTACTGTAGCAGCGGCGAGGAGGACTCTGACAGGACGAATCAAGCTAGTTCTACAACTGCACAGAGACGTTTCAGGGGAAGCTTTACAAGAACATATTTCTGTGAAGTTATGAGAATATGAATACATTATAGCTGATTTCTAGGGTTATTACCGGTGGCTTAGACATGGTCTTTACACTATCCTCATTTTATGTTTCCCAGAATTAACCCTGTAGATATTGTACTGTTTAGTCAAATCAAATCCCTTTTTACCCCTTTTTATACTATCTCTGTTGCTGTCTTGCTTCCCAGCTCTACTTCCTTCTGCTCCCTTTAATATCATATATAATATTTGTTGTATGTCATTTCCCATGAGTAATCTTAGTCCCTTCTTCCATGCCTGACTGTTATTATTTTTAAAGAGAACATTTTAACAGCCTGCAATAGAAACATTTACATTTACATTGTATTTTACTCCTCAAATGCCATTTTTTAATGGACCTTAAAGATAATTTTATTAATGCAACAGTCACTCACTTCCATTCCTTATCGAGCTGTAAGTCCTTTTTTAAAGAATTGTCCTCTTAAATTATATGAATTATAGCCGTCAGTTATTTTATCATGTAAAAGAGGAAAAAGAGAGAGAGAGCTTTCCCCAGATGCTAACTGTGTAAGCAAGCCCACAGAATCACTGCCTCTAACCGAATTCATAATTCCTGGGAGAATCGATGGGGCACGTTGCTTATCATTTCATAATGATGATTGCACAGAGTCTATGTGCACTCCGCCAGGGAGTAGCAGGAAAAAATGTATGAAGTAAAATATACATCTTCAAAAAAAAAAATTACAGGACATTCAATTGCAGATTATGCATTCGCCCCCTAATAAGTATGGTACAAGGAAAAAAAAAACTCATGCATTTAAATATGCTTTTTAGCCAAGCCTATTTTTTCTCTATTGTGGCCTAAGTAAAACGTCTGAGCATTATTTCTTCCCCCCAACTAGTGTTTGTTTGCTTTACATTTGAATGGCATTTCAGGGGTGCACAAGTCACTCTGGGCCATTTAATTCCAATTAGTAATGGCCCTACAGGCGGAGACAGAGGGGGGCTCAAGAGGCAGGGCTGTAGCGACCCTCGAAACGGAGACAATGGAAATACTCAAGGAAGTTTCCACTGAGTCAGAAGCAGGAGGGATAGGTGGGGCTCTGTTAAACCCCTGATCCCTTTATGACCTACTTCCTCGGAGCCTGGGGACCCCCCGGGCAGAGGTGTTGCCAATCCCTGCCAGGCAACCCAGCCAGGCAACCAATGTGGCCTGGTCAGGAGCCGGGTTGTGTGATACCGCCTGGCCACAGTCACCGTCCCGGGAGCCGCTGATGTAATACAGGAGGGCCAATGAGACTGGCACACAACCTCAAGGGTCTCATACGCAAGTACCTTTAGAATAGGATTACTTTGGCCTGAATTCTCCTTTTGCTGAAGCTCATTAATACAGCTTTATCCACTCTCACTACCACATCAGACCCTGGCTGCATCACTCTGGCTCAGAGCAAGTATCAAAAAACCCTTTTTAAAATTTGAAGGATGGATTTTTGCATTTGATTGTGAGAAGCAAACCACTTTTCGTGTAATGAATATGCTTGAAAATATATTTGATGGTTTTATGACAGTGCATTATTTATACAGTGCTACATTAAGCATATAGTGTGATGGCACTATGGCACTAGCAGAATACTAGCTGGTATGGGGGCAATACTGAATATGCGCACACTGCTCAAAAATGAGTGAGGAAGAAATTAAGCTAGACACTGAAATCAGCAATATGCTCTAAACACCACAACCTGATACCGATATTGCCTTTAGCTATGACAATGTACATGCACAAAGATAATTATAATGAGTATGAAACAATGTCTATAACATCAATCCTGCCCAGAAATCTGTCCGAGAAAATTAAAACAAAGACGGGGTTGGATAAAGAAACTTAAACTGGCCGCATTCAAAGTCATCCAAATGATATTGCAACAAAGAGGTCAGGGAGTGGCATCTGGGGGGGGGGTCTGCTTATAGCCTTTTAGGGACACGTGGGGTTTATGGGAAGGAGCAGCATTCTCTATCTGCAAGGCGCTGCATTCAATCCCGGTTTCCCAAAATGTCCACGGCCATAAAGTGCATCCGGTTCTTATCATAATATGAACAGCTCTCCTTTAAAAGCCGGCTGCGCAGGAAGAGCCCGCCTCCTCTGGAAAGCAGTGGCGGGGGCTCCTGAGAGAGGCTAATGATATGGGGGGGGGGAGAGAGCCCTGTGGGAACCGCTGCCACTGCCATGCCAACATGCGACACTTATCTTTCATGTCCTGTCCTCAAAGCACACCTACACGGATATTCACACACACATTCACTCTCACGGGAGCGCACGAACACACAGGCAAACATACAAAAGATACAACACCAGAAGCTACACACACTCATTTCAAAATAGCAAATGTTAACAAAGATGTTTTAAGCAATCAAAACCTGCTATTAATCGTGCATTGATTGAACGCGGTCCATAGAGCCCTACCATGCCAGTAGCAAGGTTTTCTGGAAGGAAGGGGATGCCAGACATTAGGTTCACCAGGCCCTGCGACTCTCTGATTAATGGTCTGATAATCCCATCCATAAATAGGTATGGCTCTCTCTCTCTCTCTGTTTTGTGTTTTATGTATCCCTTTTTACTGCAGCAATAACTATCATGGCCGTATTTTATGGGTATTGCAGTCTAACAGCATGCTGGCTCCACTCCACTTTGATGAAGAGTGACAGAATGTGTTCTTTAAAACTTTGGCAAAGAGAAAAAAAAACACAAAGTCAGATAGCTTTCAAACACGGCGAGGTGAAACAGCAGGCTCACTGGAGAATTGATGCTTTCGCAGTGAATGCTCTTCCTTTCGGGTAAGGCCGGGAGAAAAAGTTTGTTAACAATTCTTATTCCGATTACAGGCCATATGAAAGCCACTAGACAGCCTCCCTTGTGTGACCGCTAGCCAAAGGCATGCCAAAACCTGTGAATACACACAGGCACCTTTCTTCTCTTGACCCCAAAAGCCATTAATGATATACAGTATGACAAAAAAAGGGGGTCTCTCCAGGTTGATTTCTCTCTGGCACAGACTACAGCCAGGGACAGTTCTTAGTTTATAAATGCTATCTGCGTGACCCGAGATTGCACGGGTCAGAGAGTCCCAAGTAAACATCGACAGAGGATGGTGGTGGGACGTGCAGACGGGCTCAACAGGGAGACGAGGTGATGGGAGAAAAAGCTTTTACCATATCCACCGTAAAACATCAGTGTTATTCGCCGCTCAGAGAACACAAATGGCCACAGAGCACCACACCACAGACCCCTGCAGACTGCACAGGAAATAACTATGCTCAGGGTCAAATTTATGGTACGGAGGTAACTTCCCAGACTACATATATATATATTTTGGACATTTTAAAACAGCTTGAAACTCCCCCCAGTGGCTATTTATGCTAAAACATTTCTTAGGGTGTGCAGTAGGTTGTGGTTTAGGGCAGTGTTTCTCAATCCTCTCCTGGAGTACCCCCTGCCCTGCATGTTTTAGATCTCCCCCTGCTCCAACACAGCTGATTCAAATGATCAGTTTGTTATTAAGCAGCTTCAGGAGTTCATAACGAGTTGATCATTTGAATCAGCTGTGTTGGAGCAGGGAGAGATCTAAAACATGCAGGGCAGGGGGTACTCCAGGAGAGGGTTGAGAAACACTGGTTTAGGGATTTCCACGTGATTCACCATTACAGACCTATTTTCACTCTACCCTTACTCCACTCTAAGAACAACAGTAAAATGAGGTCAGAACTATATACATTTTCAAATCAGTGAGGAAAACTAACACAAAAAGCAAAGCTTTTGTCCTGCACATTTGTCCAATTAACTGGGGTTTTGATTTAATCTTAACATAAGAGGTGAATCCAGAACAGTGTGAACCTTAACTGTATGAACAGATTAAAATGCCCCTAAAACTGAGTGGTAGTATATACATTTTCCACTACGTTCAACCTTCTAAGATTTAAACAGCATTCACGATTTTCTCATATACTCATAGAGAAGGGTTAGATAGGCAGACAGATAGGTGCTGGAGTAATGGTTATTTACTGGGCCAGAAATGTTGCCTTAATTTATTGATACCAGTTTGTTTTCAATTTAAGGCAGGTTCTGAGGAGCGTCGCAAAATTTCAATTATGTTCTTAGAAAAGGCAGCGACAGGCCTTTCAGTGCACAATGCCCTCCTGTGACTTGATGAATGGCCAGCCTTTAATGTTATGGGGGATTAAAGATAACTTTTGAACGATCGAGGGTGAACGTATAGGCAGCTCCTCTTTCACCGGCATAATAAGTTTTCAGCTGCCAGTATTTTAATTACTTTCTTTTTAAACTCAATCTGTGTTACACATTAAAAAGCAGACACAAACGGTTCAGGTATTCCATCGATTACAGGATGCCATTCAAGATGAGAAGGGGGGGGGGATGCATTTTAAATCATTCATCTCACAATAAGAGTGAAGTTGCTCTAATGAGCTTCCTGTACACCATAAATTATGCTAATGGATTTTTACCCTCTAATGTGCTAACTTTGTTTCTCTCCCTGGTATAGCTTTTGATGTCCCTATAGCTATGTGACTGTTGCCAACGTGTTTGAAAACTAATGTGCTGCTATTTTGGTAAAATTCATTAGGACACTGTCAGGATGCACTGAGCACATTCATTACTTCTGGTGGAGAGGTCAACGCTTTGTGATTTGCTCCTATCATAGAATACACACACACACGGACAAAAAAACATTCATATTGTCAATAAATTATGATGTGCATGTATTTATTCCTCACTGCACAGTAATTACAGGATCAGAATGCAAAGGCTACAGAATGAATTGTGATTATCTGTGCAATCGCTAGGCAGCTGTAATTGGTATTCCAGCAATCTTCAGACAAATCAACACCTTCACAGGCTTTCTGAAATAATGGACTTTAAAGGTGAGCAGTACTCCTTCCAGCTGGAGTTTCACAATCTTTTATTTTCCAGAACAAAAATATCTATCTGCAAAGTGTGATAATTTCAATAAAAGTCTTATATTTGCATTTAAAAGTTGGATTAGGACCAAAACAACAAAGCATAACTTGGATCACAAGTATAACTCTCAGACACCCCACAGGTAAGTGCTGGTGTTAATGCGCAGTTGAAATGTTATGTGTTTTCCCTTCTATGTCAATGAAGTAAGTTAACCAAAGGGCTAACAAGATTGCAGCCTCATTGTAAGATGTTTATATCTATTAGAATGTATATCTATGAGAGAAAAATCTCTGAGCTCTGATGAAAAACTAAGCATTTCCTGACAATTTCTTCCAATTAAATGGAGACTTCTATAATTTGGTAATACAGTGCATGAATAGCACTTCAGCTAAAAGTTTCATTTCACCATAATAGACCAATGCATTAAGCAATCAGCGTATTAACATTATGTAAAACAAGCACATTCAAAGCAGTATAAAACACAAGATGAACTCACAATCCCGTCACATTACAGCATCAGCACAGCTTCGATCCAGTCTGCCAACACATACCAGACACATGGCGGCATGGTATCTGCCTCTGATTTTGTTTCGATACACACATTCACTAATCACCCAAGTTCTAAACATTGGTATTAAAATCTGTCAGTCATGTTGAAGTGTGTCTGAAATGTATATCTCAAAGAGTATGACCGTTGACCGCTTTACATTGAGTGGTGATGAAGGATTTCCCCTCCAACACCGACATCTTTCAACACATTGAAGACTGCAGGTATCTTAGGCACTCTGAAACTTCCATTAGACCATACACAATCTTAGTGAAGAAATATACCTTCATACAAGAAATAAGTAGGCTTATTACTACACAATAGTAAAATATAACGACTAACATGAAGGTGTTGACAGCCATAATTATTTGTTCTTATAACATGCTGTGACATCGATCAGATTTGCAACAGCATTGCTACAAATTGCCGTACAGAGTGTCTTTCAGAGGGAATACATATAACAGAAAGCCCTGGCTAGCTGAGGGAAAGTGGAAAATTAAACAGCAAAATAGAAACAAATACAGGCTTGTAAATGAACATATCCATCAGTTCGCAACAGAAATTCAGAGGTTCCTCAGTGGCTAACCTCCACATTCAATATTCTCCAACAAATCTATGTGTCGCCTGAGGTGAAGGTATTGTTTTTTTTTTCTACTTAACAGACAAGTGAAGGTGAAACATGGGACGATATCTGACAGCTTTAAGCAGAGGATGCCAAATTGAGACCTTCAGGTTCTGACAAGGGTACTTGTGAGAATGTGGATGCATGAGCCACCCAGAAGTCCAGAATGATTATGGCTCTATACTGGCATGTGTTTCTCCTGGCTGAGGCTCTGCAGAGGAACCAGCTGGCTGCCATTACACCTGCCCCCATCCAACTTAGCATGCACGCTGCAAGTGCGGAAACAAAGAGGGCCGCTCGCAAGATGCGCTAAAGGGAATGATTAGGGTAGCAATATTTTGCTGTTGCTGTCCTTGTTCCACAAAAGAATAATGGGTTTCCACTGTGTGTGTCGGGAGGACACAAATGAGAAATATGAATTGCTAATTTGAACAGCTGCATTTAAGCACTAAAAACAAAATTGTACTCAAGAAAAGGCCTGATGCAGTAGACATATTCCAACGAGAATAGATCAGACATGTTCGAAGGGCAAGGATGAAGTCCATTTAATGCCATTTATGCATACTAATGGCTCAAAAAATGAGAAAAAAGTTCTCTTTATTTCTGGATAAAAGTGTCCATTTCATATCTCTATGCTACCCAATAATGTACATCCCTGGAAACAAAAGTAATAAATAACATATTTCTCAAACCATTATTTTTACTATTAATGTAAATAATATTTTTAATATTATTATTCTTTACAGCGCCTGAATAATGTTCTCACAAACCACAGCCCTCCTAGCCTTGGCAAGACAACAGACAACCTTCAGATGAGATTTGCAATAAACTAAGCAATGTGCAAAAAAATCAAGAATATGGGCTTATATTTTTATCTGACTCATCCCAAATTCAGGTGGATGATCTCAGCCAATAAGAGACAAATGCCTATTTAATGTGGGAGGGTGTTTCTTTTTTCAGATAAAAAGGAAACATAGGGAAAAACGTCTTGATTTATACAGGTATTTTTGCAAACTGTACTGTCCATATGTGAATGTGTGCATGAATGCAGCATTATGAGTGTGTCATGTGCATGATATTTCTAACTACTTTTAAAAGCAATCATCATGCAAGCCCGTTGTTTCCATGTGTCTAGCATTATGCCCTAGAAAAAGCATCAGAAATGCTTGGTACCAATTCTATCATGGCAATATGAACTACAGAGCATGCATACCATACAGGCCTGGCCTCTGTGTCCAAAGTAGCCACTTCCGAATGAACACATAATGAATACAGAATGAACACAGCGTGTATGGTAAGGCAACTGGCTGTAGAAAACTGAAATGATTGTAGCCTAAAGTATATTTTCACAAGAACAATGCAAATGGGAATTTTTGTACTGATAACTTCTTCAGTTAAATTAATACAACACTAATCAATTTAAAAACATTTTATTACATTTCCACATCGCTGATCGCCAGAATGAATTATTTTGTTGAAATACCTGTAGATTTTGAAGTATAATATTTGTTTTAAGGTTAATTGAATGAGCCCTCAGGGACACAAATACAGCCTGTCAAACGCTGCACAGTGTGCAAATAAACCTGTGAACAAACTTAAAATGAAAAAGTAATGAAGTAACTGTTTCCATGTAAGGCATGCAAATTAACACTTTTTCTTAAGCATTCATGCATGTGGCCTGACCCCAACATCCCCCACCCCAAGGCTCAATAACTGTGCCACTTTAACAAACATTGTCCCTCATGGCATTTCTCATTATTTTGTGTTAGTTATAGTTTTGCATTTTTGCCCTTTTCTCTCAACTTCAGTAGCTCCCAAATATACATTTAAGCTTATCCCCACTGCAATGACAACCGTTGAATCCAGGAGTGCAGGGCAAGACGCATTCAACACTCAAGCCTATTACACCCACTTTCCACACTACAAGTCCCACAATGCATCAGAAGAGAAATGCCATTGGAAGACAGGGGCATTCACTGGCTGAGTAACTCAGTAACCCACGCAAGTCCCAGGATGCCAAGAGTGGAGCAAAGAGGGGAATCTGGCTGACCCAGTCACCCCTATCCCCGGCATGACAAAGCCAATTTGTTTCACGAATGTGGGCTCCCAGTCAGCAAATGGGAAAATAGGAGCTGGTTTCAAACATAGTCTGTAAGGCTCACCTGCACTTGGAACAAATTATTTTACTGTCTGAGCCACTCAGGAGGCCAGCATTTCTGATTCTCCTAAAACTACCTAACTATTTCACTTCTGCGTGTTTAATATATGTTGCATACATTTCACAATGTTTAGGCTATTTTTTCAATCAATGACAAGTATATTGAATATGGATGTAATCAATATACAAAATTACCCTGAGAAAGCTCTCTGATTAAGGGCTTCTCGTTTAAGATCATGCTGCAGTAAGTGTGGGGGCAGAGAGAGGAGATAGCAAGCTGTAATCAACCTGCTCTGGACAGACCGAGTCTGCTGCCACTTCCTGGATCTAACCTATAAATACAAGAGCTGTAGGCTCCCTTCCTCCACGGAGCCCAGAGAAAGCAGGTCACATACATCAGAGACTTCAGAACCCCCACACCCCAGCTCAATACCCACAGCATTCAGCACCGAGCCTCTATCACACCACACTGCAACCTGACTCAGAACAATGGATAGGGCTGGTATTGATATGTTACATGCAAGAGCTTCACTTTAAGATCAGTTTCACTTTTCGCTTTTCTACGTTCTACAAACAGCTAACAAGAATCCATTCCAAGCTATCTAAACACACTAACATACACATTATTTAATCTTGCATTTTCGTAAGGTGAATTGGTTAACCTTACACAAAATGCCCCCTCTGGGCTATTAATATTTACTCTATCAAAACGGTCTTTGCCATTTTAATACCACACCAAGTTTCTTTCACCTTCTTCTTAAAATGTTGTCTGAGAGTGCTTTTCCCTGTAATTGTATTAAAATTAAATTATTAAAATACTGTTTCATCATGCATATGTTTTATTGTTACTTTTTCATTCAGCTGAAAAAAGAAACAAAAAGTTTGGTTTCTAAGAGCTGCAAATGTACAGAGAATACCAAAAGGACAAAAACGCTGACGGGCTATTGCTCAGATAAGTTTGAAGAAAAACTAAGGAAGGATGAAAAAAAACAAGGCAAGCTCCCAAAGGAGAAATTCACTATAGCAGAATACTAAGAATTTAATATAATATTGCTGTACCAAGCCAGTTTGGCTAATCTCTGCCACCCTCATCAAATCAGTTGTTCATTACCTCAGGTGTTCTCTTAATTATTCCTGCAATCTCTAACCCAGGTATTAGGGAATACGTGCCTTCTCTGTTAATTCTTGCTCTTTCTCCCCCCCCCCCCCCCCCCCCCCCTTTCATGATCACAGTAGCTGGAAGCTTTTTTTTTTCAGCTGGTTGGGGAATTCACATGAACGCCGTATGGATTTAATGCAAAATATCAGTGACACAGTAAGAGTGTCGAACGTTGTTACTTCCACACCCCGTGCCCGGCATGTCTCACATCCTCCCGGAGCGTGCAGCCCTGGACGCACCGGCCTAGCCACATCCCGGCTCAAATCAGATAGCACATGGACAAATCAAATCAGTAGCGGCGGATACAGGCAGTGCAGTGCAGAGACAGAGGGAGAGAGAGAGAGAGAGAGAGAGAGAGAAAAGACGGGTGTGGGGGGGCATTTAAGCTTGCACAGTTGTTTGCATACCTCCTCCCCACCAGCAATGTGAAAGCCCACACTCCCCTTGTACAGTGGCAGATGTACTCTGGCAGCCTCTCAGTGAAAGCAGCACAATAGAGGTCTGGTGAACCTGCTGCTAACATGCCCTCAGTGCTTACGGAAGGATAAACGCATGGAAAGCCTTTAATGATATCAACATTGTACAGCAGGAATCCACTGACTCCAACATTTGGTTTTAACTAGACCCTGAGGAAGGCTCATTTGATCAGAATGACAAAAGAGAGAGAGAGAGAGAGAGAGAGAGAGAAAACATTTAATCTGCAAAACATATACAAGATCTTTTAGAGATAGTTCAACGGTCTGTTTCTTCTGCAAGGATGCAAATTACATTTAAGGATTTTGATGAAATCCTGCCTCCAGTGATGGCCCCTCTCAGATAGATAGATGGATGGAAAGATTAGATACAGGTATGATTTTGTGTGGGAGATGGCCTGCGTTCCCTTTGTTCATGTTCAATCACATCCATTTCCAAGATGAAGAAGATATTTTGAAATGCTGCGACACTGTTTGCGATGGGTAATCTTAAAAAAAAATAATGCAAATTCACAGGTTTCTCATATTTGAGATGTAAACGCAGATAGTTTATCTTAATATTGACAGTTCAAGGTTTGTGTGAACAGCAGGAAATCCCCAAGGATAACATTGATAAAAGAGAAATGGAACAAATAATGCACTTCAGGAAAGGTTAAAAGGTTAACCAGTACAATTTGTTCTTCTCTGTTTCTAACAGTTGTCCTTTATGCCCTTTATGGTAATGGATTTCACAATTTGGGTCAGGACACATTTATGGATCTAAAGCACTTTCTAAGAACTAAAGGTAGCAGGCAAGGATAAGTAAAACACGATAAATGTATGCAAAGAATAATAAAAGAACATAACATACCACTCAATAGGTGTCATTCAAGACTCCTATATAAATATAGGAATATAAGAATATGAAGTATCTATCTAGTTGTTCATAGATTGTGTTACGTTTTATGAATATTCTGTTTGTTTAGGTATGACGTATGTAAAGGTATGAGAATTACATTGATGTACCTAGCAAGGTATTTCCAACCCTTGACAGGAGTAGGTTTTTACAGTACAACCCTAAATTAATTCAACAGTCAATGTACAACAATGTTGTACATTGTCTTATTGAAAAAAAATCTATCCGTTACAATTAGGGAAGTCGTCTCAGTCAAATCACATAACAATTCAAGCAAATCATTACATATAATTCAACAGAGAATACAGTGCCTCTTCTGTTAAATATATTTCTACAACATAATTGGGTAAAATTTTCATTTAGACACATTAGAATATTTTGTTTGTGTCATCTGATGACTTTTACTTAATCTGAGATCAGCTCCGTCTATATTGGACAGAAGGGCTTAATGCATTCCTCTGTGTCATCAAGGGTTGATTACTTCTATGAAGATTCCTCTAAAATGTGTCAATCCCCAGTTCGTGGTTTGCAGTATAGTGGAGATGCGGACTACTTCCAAATAGGGAAAAACCAAAACCCTTCTACATTTCTAATATGAATCTGCACAGAATGTTAGAGACTAACTTCAGCCCTCACACAGCACATCTCTGACAAAAAGGCTCTTGTGTGTGTATATATTCTATATAAAACATAAACTACCTAAACTTTCTAAACATCAAAAAAATAAATAAATAAAAAGAAGTGCTCATTAATGAAAGGCCAATAAAGAAGTTTCAAGAGTAATATATTTAAGAGGTGTCTGTTTGCATGCCATGGTTTGTTAGTTGTCCAATAATGCCTTTTGCAGCATGCATACTGAGATACATTAGTAAGATTTTACTGGGGTTTCCTGCAGTTAAACTGGAATCTTTGTTTACATCAACAATGTTCATGCTGTATCTTTGAATGGGATAGCCACCAAAAGTTGCAACATTTTCATTTTTTTAATGTTTGACCCTTGATAGTGTGTGATGAATTTCATGTCAATAGGTCACTTGCTTGGTGAACTGTAAAGGCCAGAATGCCCTTTTCTAAGGGGGGCAGCAGTGTGTGTAGAAGGCTTAGGGGCTCAATTATGGTCCCCAGGATTCTAATCCAGACTCTCCGCCATTAAAATCTATGAGAACAATTACCATTTTCATGGAGACTTCATTTTTAAATCCCCAGTGTAATTAAGAGCATTTTCCCAACTGTGCTTGCCACCCCAAGATATGATTTTGGGGGCTCCCCAGCTTCCTCTAAACTCCTATGATGAAGGGTCAAAGTTCAAGATCTCGAGTGATCCTTTCTGAAACCTTTCAAGTGTCATTTCATTATTCATGGTGTTTTTACACTCTGCAGGACACTCAAAAATCATCAAAGTCACACAACTCTGCATTTCAAACAGTACCCCAGGTAAAAGGGTATTTAATTTTTTCAGCTAGAGATCTGGCACTGACAATATTTCTGCTATGCCCCAGTGAGCATCAGCATACAAAATGTCAGGCCAATAGGGCTTTCAGTTCAGGAACTGTATAGGAGTTCACAGTAATGCTGTACATCGATAGAGTTAACCCCCAGACAAACATGGTTTGGCAATGTTCAGTGGAAGACTGCAACAAAGCATCTGGCAAAATTTGTCATGTGGAAAAGCAAAGGAGCAACAAAACACCTCACCAAATCGGTTCCTCACCAGGGGTCCCAACAACCCTCCCCTGAAAGCCGGCACGGATCGATACCAGGGATCAGGCAGTTACAGCCTTTTAAAGCATGTACAGGATCAATATGTTATTATTTCTCATATGCTGGCTGTATTTAATAACCTCAGTATTTTCTGATCAAGGCATCTCTTCCAGATCCTAAGAACTACCAAACCCTTCCCCTCAAGCTCAAAATCTATTTAGGCTTTAAGTTTGTCCTCTTTTTTTAGTCTTTTATGCGTTAGTTTTGACAAGACAAATTTGAATTGCTGGCTGACTTGACTTTTTAAGGCAGAAATGCGAAGACAACATCCTCATGGGTTTCTGTGTGTTACCAGTGCTATGCTAAGTCTCTCTAGATATTCTAGGTAGTCTTGTCTGTGCACCTGGAGAATTGAACCTGATTTACGGTGGCGGCCTGGGAAATGCATCTCAGCTTTTTCCTAATTTGGTTAATTTTCATGCATATTTATGTTGCTGTGCATTTTAAGTACCCATCCTGTGCATTTGAACATTTGTCTTTCCTGCGCCAGCAAAATTAGGCTCACATTATGAACTGCTCTGAATATTGCATGTAATGATATTGGGTTATCAGAGTTTAGTATTGTTTATTGTAGAAAACACAATATAATAACAAGGTTTTTCACATTATTTAATTGTACTTTCTGTATGGGCTACTTCTGCACAAACAAAAAAAAAAAAAATTTTTAAATCACTGGAAGTTTGCCTAATCCACGAGTCCAAGGCCACGGTCTTCCTTAATCTTCACGGAAAATCTCAGCAAGATCAAACGTGTATTTTCCATGTGATAATAAAGCATTTGATGTATTCTGAAGCGGTTACAAGCCAGGTGCAAGCTGAAGCCTACACATAACACATGCTGTGTCAGAAATGTATGGGGCGAATTAGAGGTAATACTCATTTTAATATAAATGAGCTCTGTATAATGATGTAAGGGTCCCAGTGCACAGCAGGAGTGGCATGGGAATGGTTAGAAAAACGCCCCCGTTAGTGAACGACAGTTACATGATAAATCATCAGTAATTAAACACTTTGGAAAAAGCAGAATTATGCAGGGCGCAGTCTTGGTGGTCTTTTAATGAACGTGCGGGATATGATCGTGTAAAGACCCCCTGTTTTTTTCGCCAAAGAGCAAACACTGCCGTGCCTTCAGATCACTGGCCTCAGGGCAAGTCCTCTGTTCATTAATCAGTTATACATTGCAATACATTCAGTCCGCTCCCCTGCTTTAAAAATCTTTATATATGTTTCATACCGTTTGCTTCCAGAGTCTTTGCACAAGTGGCACAGCCTTGGTCTTGGTGGGAGATTAATTGCACTTGATCAAAGTCATCGCGGAGCAGCCGGGTTTACAGTAATGGATTCGCACGGATTGGAGAGCCGAGGCCTGCCATTATCTTGTCGCTCTTTTACAGCTGTGCGGGAAATTTAATTCTTCCTTGTTTATTTTCCACATTTACTTGGGGGAGCAGCCTTCAATGTCACCAATAATGCAGACGGACTGAAAAGCGCCACTATCGCAAAGTACCAATTGAGGAGGAAACCACGCTTGCCACATTGGAAACTGGTATAAATCAAAGAGGGCAAGTGACAGCAATGAATGCTGCAACAGCTTCTGGGATACATCCCGTGCCCTATAACAACTTTCTGATACAGCCGGCAGTCTGACAGTCTGCATTGTGTAAAAACACAGATGCAATACTTCAGAGAATTACTGAACTTCAGTTCATGACTCTCAGAGAGGCAAAGGCGAAAATGATAGGCCTTCATGTATATATATATACATAATAAAAAATAAACATAAATATATATATATTTATGTTTCTGTGTGTTGTGTGTAATCTCAAACTGTATTTGGCTTCGATGCTCATGACACCATAGCCATTAAATTAAGCATATATATTTGCCCCCATTTTCTGCAGCCATCAGCAAGACACATTGGCACAATATCAGAGGTTTTTATTTTTATTTTTAATTTTAAATACTTTCACATAAGATGTCGAAACCGATCTGGCATCATAACACGTATTATGTGATAATGTTAAAGGCGAAGTGTTGTTCTATAGAGCCTTCATCCATTCAGTTTGTTGATTAAGCAAAAAATCCATATATTGCCTCAGAAAGTCGAAGCCAGAACATCATCTAATTGAATGTTGTTCTTGCTGTCATTACTTGAAGCGATTAAATATGAACATGCCATTATGGAGCAGACTCAGCTTATGTCTTGAAGACCTCTGCATCATATCTGCATATCATATTCATAAATCTGTCCTCATGATAATTCTGCTACTGCTGATTTATTTGCAATGGGGAAATCAGTGGTATCATTGAGCTTGTGGCTGTCACAGAGCCAGGGGCTCTACACAGTCAGCTCAAGAATGGCATGCCATGTTGTCCCTGTCTACCCCATCTAGACAATGTTGCAGCTTGATATGGCTAACTGTATTTTCTTTTTCCTCATTCTTCCCTCTTTTTAAACAGTACAGGCATAGACAGTTTCTGGTCATTCATTATATTTTCCCTCATTAATTTTGTGTGTAAAATGTGATTAATATATTGCCATTATAAGTCGCCTGTATCTAATTTGACGATTAGTATGGTTCTATTTTTTTGCGCTACAGGGCTACCTGCAGAGCAAATTAAACATTAACCTATAACATACAGCCCAGCCAATTGTGTCTGCATCACAAATATCTACTCAAATGGTGTATGAAAAGTCTGCACCCAAAGTGTACATACAGAGAGGTTTACAGCACTTTATAGCACTTGTACATAATGGTCATGCAGTATGTAAAATAACTTAATAATAATAATAACACACTTCTTAAACGTGTATCAGCTGCATTTCAAAAGATTTCACTGTGCATATACATCTGCAATGTTTTTTATATTTCATTGAGAAGCTGCCCTCTATACTTAATGAAATTTTTAATGTCGACTAACATTAGCTACGAAAGAGGGGAAAAAACAGTTTTGAGTTGCAGCGAGGAGAATCCAGGTGGTTTCAATGAAAGCTGCAGCTGCCAGTGATAGTCTCCAGCTGTAGTTTGTCTTGCAAGAGAAATTGCTTCTATTTTATGGAGATGGCATCCAGAGACACTGCAAAGTGTTCTTGACTTTCCCTTAGTTATTGATTAGCTAGCTATTTCTGTCGATTTGAGAACTGCTTTTTACGGAAAAGCTGCAGTGCAATCAAGCCATAGCAGACAGTGTGCTACCACCCATGTGCTTCCGATGGCTGAAGGGGGAGTCACCCAATTTAGCCAGCTTACACAAACTTTTCAGGAACACAATAACACACAATTGCTTACCTTCAATTTACTGCAAACACCAAAAGTAGGGAACCACTCCTTTATATAATGACAGCTTCAGAAGTCCAAGCTTGTGCAAGCTTGTGTGTTTGTAAAATGGCCTCAATGACAACAGAATGATATTCTCTAATTTCTGCACTACAGCAAGAATATCCAGTGGTCTTCCATACAGTAAGCATGCCACCACAGAGGTCATTCTCCATGCACAACATACCCTAGTTTAAGGATAATACTTTGCAATGAAAGAGCCTAAGTGAATAAAATTGACTACCTAAAGTATTCACTTTTCCACACCAGAGTTGGAGAATGCAAGCACTCTTCAAATGTCATCCTGCACTGTGACAACAAACACTATCTCTTTCAACACAGACACAGTTGGTAGGGCTTTTTTTGCAAGGGTCAGCATATGTCTCTCTTACAAGTGACGCTTGTAAATGTCTAAACATCTTGCTGAAATACACAGTAAATCAAAGACAGAGGGGCAAAACAAGGGCCATCCTAGTACTGTTCAGTGAACACAGACTTATCAACAACCTGCAAAACAAAAACAGTATTGAGTTGCTTTAAGGTGACAGCGGTTGTTCATATTCACTAAACATCATTTATTTACTACTGTATCCCAATTCAAAATAAATCGCAAATTCAGCCACTTGATATGAAGTCTACTTTGAAGTCATAAATTGATGTGTTTCAAGCTCTGCTTGACAATTTTGTGCAATAAGCATTCATTTTCAATGAATTGCTCAGGCTGTGGGAACAAGTGACACACAGTTTGACTGTTGTATAAGGTGGAAGTCTTCCTCTGACCAGAGCATCTGAAAAGCTCTTTTAACAAAAGCTCTTGCACTGCACCAAGTGACACAAAACACAAAATGTCATTTAATACCACAAAACCTCTCTTGCTCTCAAAGTTTTCAAAGGGCATATCGGTAAGGTCAATCCACTGATAAATCAAACCTTATTTTGACAACTGGTGTTTGATAACTCCATACAGATTTTTTAAATACTGGACGGAGTGCAAAGAAAGGTGAAAGACATTTGAATGAATTCTTGACAGATACAGAGGAATAATGTGTAAACCCTATGACCTTAAACCTAGAAGTGGTTCCAAAAGAACGAATGTTTTGCTCTGAAAATTGATTACATTCTTTTGTGTAGTTCATCCTGAACAAAATCGCTCTCCGTCCAGTGTGCCGATGGAGAAAAATTCTCAAAGGCCTTTTTACTGAGCACTTAGCAATACAGCTATGATGCCTATTAACTCAACACTTAATACTGACAGATTGATCGCATCCACTCTAATTACCAAGTTAACAGCGGTCTAATGAAGTGCTTTGTCCTTTGTAAAACCCATGCAAGCTTGACTAAAACAACAGCAAATAAACGTTTTAATTCAGGAATGAAGCTAACAGCATCATTCCTATTATTGATATATTTTCTTCTTTAATTTTTTTCAACAGCTTCTTTTTTATAATAAAGAATTTTAAAATGTATTAATCAGAGAATGTGGCAGCTAGTTTGACACACAGAGAGGTAGCTGTGGATCCAATTCAATAGAATCGAACATCAAATATCAATCGAACATCGAATATCAAAAATCCATGCAGAGAAATTAAACGAACAGTTATTCCAGCATCAGCATATCATAGGGAATAAACGACGCGGTGGAATGTGGCACTCCAAAATAGCATAGAGACAGTCGAAGGCTAGATTAGAGGAGAGGTGGGAAACAGGTGGACTTCCACTGAACACACGACACTGTCAGAGCACTCCTTGAATGGGATATTTCATTGGTGCACGAGAGGAGACGTACATGTCTGTATTGAATAATTCAGTTTTCCAACCTTAAAGGGTTACTGTTGCCCTGAGTTGAATAAAGACACCAAATCTGTAATCCAGTTTAATTTCATCATGTTGATTTAAATTTTGGAAAAAAAGCTGATTGCTAAAGCCATTTGAAATATCTCAATTCCAAGTCTCACCGAGCAAGATATAATATAAATGACTTTGTCTAAACAGAATGCATTTTCCACATCTAGTTTGAAACAGTATAATCAAGTGGCATTATTTTGCAACATCAATGGAATTAGTGTTGCAGTCATTTAACTGTTTTTCTAGTTCAGGGCCATTCAGTTCAAAATCGCCCTTACATAATGATCAAAGACATACCCATTTCTTCAATTTCCAGGACTTTATAAAATTAAGTTGGGGATTTCATGTTTGTCTGTTTTGCTCAGTGTGTATGATTACACAGTATACTACGGGGCTATGGTGTTTGCTTCATTGAACTCAATTGTGATACTTCATTACTAACAGAGGAGTTTAGTGAATGGTACAGTTTATGCTGACAGCTACCCTTCTGCTTACCAAGATTCCAAAAATAACAGCTGAATCAAGGGTAGTAAGAACACATGTATGCAGCTATTCTAAATCTGAGGGAAAGGGATTTCTGGCTTTGTCTGCCAAAGAGCTGCCCACATATTGTATATATTTTCCTCATTTACAGGAACATATTAGACATGAATTATAAATGATGATGTATGGCGTTGGAAAACTCACTGTTTTTACAGATCAATTATAAATGAACTGTGATTGTTTTTATGATGATGGTAAAATGTTAGAAGGAAGGAATAACACGTTTATCATCTGCATAAAACACAAGGACACACATGGACAAGTGTTGGATGAAATATGTGGCCAATTCCTGGGACAACACGAGGCGTTAGAATTAATGACTGCAGCTGTGGAAATGAAGGAGAATTACTGTGACATCACACTGACAAAAAACCAAAGATCAAAGGAAAGAATCTGCTTTATGTCCAAAGTCCAAGGTAGAGCAGATATTCTTGCAAAATCAAAGAAAGGCATCTTAATTATATTAAATGATAACATTATATTTTAACAGCACTTATTTACTTTATACTAAACCTTCATATGGAATTGGTTTCCTGTTTATCAGCAGTATAAAAGAGTATTCAACATACATTAGCAAAGGTTAACTATGCCTTAATAACCAATGAATGTGAATATATACAATGAGCATTATATATACAGTATATAGAAGAAATGATATATATTTAAAATAAATGAAATATATTTAAAGTGATAGTGAGAGCAAGCCTGCGTATTAAAGAAAGGGAAGGACTGGGAATAAGAACAGCGTTTTAGTTTAAAATGTACTTTTAACTTCTGAACCAAACTCTGTCCATATTTCCCAACTGAGCCAACATATGTTAGAACAATTGGAAGGATTAGCTACAGAAGTGTTACCATTGCTTACTAATTTTTCAACTTTAAATCTTTCACAGGTAAAACCTAAACCACTCCAGACTATAAATAACTAGTGACTATACTCATGTCAGTTTTTCAAAACCCCAGAAGTCCACAATGACATTCAGATGCTCAAAATGACAATGCTAATATTCACATAAATTAGGTGGGCTTGTAGGAGATACATTTACTGGAAATTCAATTAATCTGATACATTTGTTGCAATGGCAGTGATGAGGCTACTTGGGAGAGAGGAACTCGCTCATCAACTTCATCAGCCAAACTTTGATAGGAAATTCACCCAGAAGAGTACAGGAATAGAAACTGTACCTTTCAGCCAAAAAAGAAGAGAGATGGATAAAGTTTCTATTGAGGGCACATTGTAGATGCAAATTCCTCTCAGTGCATTAGTGGGACACGGCCGCAGTTCTGTGCAGGGCTGGACCACTCTTCTGGAAGTCCTCCATTGAGACGAGAGTTGATCTATAATCCCAGCACCCCCCATTCAATGTGTTTAAATGGGGTTTCTCCATTTGAAAAAGAGCTTGGTACTTTCATGAGGAGCCTTTCATTCAAGGTGTCTGAGAGTGCTTTGCTTTCACAAAGCCAATTGAACATATGTACATGCTGTACGATGGGGGGGGGGGATAGAGGAACGTGGAAGATTATCAGAATTTTCCACAATATAGGCTGGGTTACTGCAGCACTGTCGGGGTGAAACTGTAAAGAATCACATTTTCTCAGATCTCAGGGAACAGCAGGGAACAGCGCGTTCCTCAACTCACAGATGTATGGTGGCAAAAAAAAAAAACATGAACAGAAAAGTGTCATGATGAAAAACCTAACCTGTCATAACACATATATAAATATGTAAAAAATACATATTATACATATTTTAGCCATTTATTACAATTTTAAAACATCAAGGTGAAACAAACCTACAAATAAATTCCACTTTTCCCCCCAGACATTTTGTGGACTGTATTTTGTTCTTGTAATAACACTGACACAAAGGAAACTGCTTGTGATTAACAGCAGAAATTTCATATCCCCATGAAGATTCAACAGGCGGATAGTTCTGCAGCCTCTGCTTGAATCCTCTTGGTGCATTATAAGTGCCCCATCAAAGTTCAAGGACACGTTTGGAGGCTATGTATATAAAACAGATTAATACACTTGGTGACATTTAACACAATTAGTGCTTTAAGGGCCGCATTGCTGCGCAGCATATCTTGAGCTCCTGAGACCACCCTTTGATTTTGCTGCCGTCATGGCAGAAAACACATTCCAGCACAGCACCACTCACTTTCCCATTATATTTTTTGATAGAACCAACTGTGAAACTCTGGCCCCAATGCTGTCCTGGTTACACACAGGGCATGTGAACTGCATGGTGGCATAGGGTTGGTCGATGTCAAAACTGTCAATAGGAAGGAAATGTTACATGAGGCCTTTGGTCGATATTCCCTGAAGTATCCAGAGAAATTCAGTTATCGAAAGGGGATTGTGCTCCAGAGCTTTGTATTATAGCCCAGGTGGAAAACTAAGTGAGCCTTGCCCCACAGGCCAGCATAGGTTCCAACATGGCTGAGCACAACCTGGTTACAGCAGTGGAAGAGGGATTTAACAAAATCCAAAAACAGGTATTTTCATAGCAGCATAATGAATACATCTGCTATCTTTTACACAAATAACATTTGAATTAATGTATAAGTGGTCATCAGTGACATTTTAGATATTACTTTACATGAAACCTAACCAAGGAATATGATAACTCTCAGGGCTTTACACACTAAATGACATACTTTTCTGTTGCTTGAGAAATATGACACGGTCCCAACTACTCACAGAACAACATGATATAAACTGCAGAATTATCTCAGAAGTTCTTCATCACAAAAATGAGTACATACTGTGAGCTGAGACATATGAGGCATACACCCGTTTTTTTTGTTTTTTTTTTAACAAAATATGACAAGGCAGGCTGTCACTGTTGCATTTGAACGCTGAAACAAAATCAAGAGCTGATTTACTCCACGGTGCACTTTTGAGGCTAATGTTTTCTGCCAGATTTAATTTCAAGAGTTTTCCACCTGAGCAGAAGAGGTGACAAGGGGACAGGCTTGCAGTCCCAGCCTCGGCGCTGCCAGTCCACCTCAGATCCAGAACATCTCCAGTGGGCCTGTCTGGACCTGGGCCACACGCCCGCTGCTTTCCCGGGATGGAGCACATCCTGCTGAATGTACGCCCTGCCCCTCAAAGCTCACAGCCTGCTCTGCCACTTTTATTTTTGCACTGATATATAATTGCACAGAGGACTCTTGCAACATGGCAGAGCGTTAATCCCCAGACAATGGCCGAATCAATAATGCAAATGGCTAGTTATGTTTAGCATTTCAAGATACATCTGGTTGTGTTTATAATAATCATCGATCTTTGCTTATCCTAAATCTTTGTGAAAGACGATCATGTCCTTACTGTGCAGATTGCTGCTTTTGATCAAGAGTATTGAGAGCACTAGAAGATCTAACAGATGTTACACATCACTGAAAATCAGAAGTTGTTATCAAAATGTATGTGATCATGTGCATGTTTTTTAATAATACCAAGGGTACTGATTGGGAATTTTTACATTAGGAAGTGGGCATTGCCTCATTTTTAACTGTTTACAGTCCCAACTGAATTAAGAATACACACTCAAGAAAAAAAAAATCTCTGTCCTTGCTAAGTTTAAAAGTTTAGGGTTCATTCAAAAGACAATGCTGGAGTCCTGGGGATTCCCAGACAATGCCAACTTTCTGAATTACCTTCCTCGTTAGCATTCAGCATTTTAGGGGTCACAGTAAAATGTTTCACGGTAACTTTTTAAAAATTTTCCCTGGGACGGAAAAATAAGGCTGTGGACCCCATATCAGGCCCCTATACCACTGCTAATGATGAGAGGGATTGTGGTGTGCACATTTATTTTTATCATGCCTATTACATAATGGCCTTCAGTACCCCTGCAATATATGTGGTACAACACATGACCAGTGTAAAACAGGCGCCGAGTGAACCAATGCGAGGGCCCCCGCGGTAATGCAAGCTAAAGGTTAAAGCAGTGGGGGAATTAATATGTCTTAATGACATTATAATGAATGAGGAAAAATGGAACATCATTTATTAAACAGAGTCAAGTGTGTCAGAGAAGTGCGAGGACTCACAAACGCATTCATTACTCCACGTCTCCACTCGTGAACAAGAGGGAGAGTGAAATAATGACAGCTGAATGGACATCGTAAATTACCACAGAGGATAGAAACGTCCAGACCTTGTTCGCCGGTCCACTGTCATCGCCGAGTGTCCTTTCTGATTGCTTGGAAACCTTTGTAGAAAATGCTGCTCATTCTGTGTGCACCTACTAGCCTATTTTTGAACAGATGTGACAAATGTTTTTCTTCAGGTCAACTTCCTACCAGTTTATTTGTTTTTTGTCTGCCTGCCCCTTATTAAAAGATATTCTCCATTAATGTGTTGCTGAATACTGTGTCTTTTAAATTTCATCTGTTCTGCCGAATGTTTGTTTTATGCATAATTATATTTGATATTATACCCCTATAGGTTATCCTTGTGATATTACTACATGCCATTATTTTACTTAGCAGATGCTGTTATCCAGAGTGACTTACATACTTTCACATATCATCCATTGATACAACTGAATATTTCACTAAGTACCTTGCTCAGAGTAATTTCCCAGCTAGGACCTGAACCAACAGAGTTTGGCTTACAATCCCCGCTCCTTACCACTACACCACAACACTTCCCCCTTGTAATATGTTTTTATAAGCTCAATGTGTTCTGGATTGTATAGCACTTATTGCAACAAGAGGGCATTTCTTTACAGAGACTGTAATAACCACGTTTTTTACATACCTGGACTTAGTAAACTGGTCATTAACTGTGACTGCACTGGACACAAATTTTTGCATTTCCCCTTCCACCTCAGTAAGTCTGGCCCTCGGCCCTCACATTCCCACATATCCTATTTATTTCAATCTAAATGATCTGAACACTTGAGATAGCGTTGTATATTGTCGACATTGTTTATTTCTTTGTAATACAGCTTGTTATCATGGGAGTATTTCCTTGTGTACTTGTCTGCATTCCAGTGACTGGAAAGCTTTAATGTACACAAAACAAAATTGTGATCTAAGCCACCCTAAATTAAAGTACTCTAACACTCTTGGAGACCAATTTGAGATATATTTTTCTTATTAAGTGAGGCCTGAGGTTATATTCAATGATACATTTCTGCCCTGTTCTTTAAGTAAAGAACTACTGCACCATCTGTGAGAGAGATCTTTACATTTTTCATATGGATGTCAGAGCTTAAGGGTAGCTCTTCCAAACTTACCAAGGAATATCATGATTTTCAGCCATCACGTCACACAACACACCCACATGCTACACATAGAGGATTACTGGGAGGAACAAGATGGAATTTTAAAACAGATTCCCATTTAATTAAGCAAGATTGCTATCTGGAAGGCATCTTCTTCATGAATGTATAGTAATATATACATTTTTTTCATCCATGTGGCTGGCAAGGTATTTAGTATTCCAAAGAAATAGAGAAAGAGAATAAGACTTGAAGGAATATGGATTCTAAACAAGAGCACTCACTGAATTGAACCGATTGATTCGAATTTGATATTTGTAACCATACTGAATAGGGGTCAAGATCAGTAATTACATGCAATGTACAAGTCGATCAATGGAGCTGAAGGCTGTGCTGATGCATCAGGACAACATGCTGTGCCGCTCTTCATCCCCACCTTCACCTTCTCAAAACTAACATTAACAACCCTCATCTTCTGATTTCTACAGCTTTGGATTCTTTAATAGAATGTATCACCATGATGTGGTGTAGCTGATGTATTTCAGAATCACAGATCATTTTTGCTAATCAAGCAAAATGCAGCTTTGTGTCCATGTGTTGTTATGGAAATACAGCCGCCTACAAGTTCCTACAGGATTTTTTTGTTTGCGTACTTTCTTGCTTTTTGCTTTGTCTTCCCATGATTATCATGGTCTGTCAGCATTTCATTGCCCACCTTTCATTGTCAGAGAAGTCTGAGGTTAAAGCCATGGTTTAAAATGATATACTGAAAGCACAGCAAATATTTCCCCTGGCAAGTTAAGCAAGGGGATATATTCGTATGTAAATTTAATTCAGCTGGAGGACTGAGTGATTTTCACAACATGTAATGTCCATATAAATCACAAACAAAAAGCAAGTTTCAAAAAAACAGCCTGAATATGATTCATACAACCTTGCCATTTTTTAGAGAGAAACATGATCAGAATTTGTGATTTCTGATCATTTTAAAATGAAAAACCTTACATAATTGGGTCTATGAATGTGTCTGAAGACAATACATTGGCCAATGCTAGAGTGAGCCCCTACAGCCATACCAAGGCCAAAATTAAATACTGTGATGGAGAGGTTTGGTGCAGCCTGGAAAATCACTCTCTAAATCTGACCGCAATAGCTTTGAGGTATTTATCTGTGCTTGTGTTGAGTGTAAGATTGTTGCAGTGGTTCTAAAACTGGCGTTTGGAGATCAATCAGATGTTCAGGTCAAATTCAACTGCCCTGCAACATATAACACATTTCAAAACAAAAACTCCAAAACTGTAACTGAAGACAATACTTACCTATTGCATATCGCCAGTGTGTCCTGGACAGGTACTAAAAAATACACTGCTGATATAATAGTCTCACATAAAAATGCTTGTGTAAAGTATTGTGCAACCTTGTGTAACATTACTCAAACATTGCATGGGCATTATATAGTTATCACGATCATATTTGTTATCCCTGAATTACTTAAAAAGGCATAACTGTTCCCAAGTAAAACACATTTCCAATTCAAGTAATGAATATGATCATATTTCGTTCTTAATGTTAATTTATCAGGGGGTGAAGCAAAATGAAGTCATATAAATTCAATTTAAATCCTTTAATGCTGAAACAAAAAGAAAGTCAGATAAAGAACAACAGAACTACGCATCGTTTTCTTTATGCAAATGAAATGGTGACAGTACAAGTACAGCAATTAGTGCTAACTAAAGGGATGTCTGAGGACCCTCTGAGAATTAGAGAAGAATACTGACTCTTTCTTCAAAGGTAATTAGTCTTCATATTGTAGTGCATCATTCAGTCCATTTCCATTCCACTTGTGGGACTGCATACATGGACATGGCTAATAGACTTTGTTAATGAGCTCAATAATTCATTATCAAGCTTCAGAAAAACACACATATTATATAAAAATATATATAATACACACACACACACACACACAAATGTGTACACTGTGCTTCTGAAGATTCGCAGACTCATTGATTAATGTGTACATGGCAAGAGATGTTATATGTTCTGTCAACACATTTTAGAGTATGAAAAATGTACAGCGCAGTGTGTGTTACGCGGGTACTGTCTGCTTGAAAATGTCCACGCTTCCTTGTGGCTAAATCAGATATGTAGCTCAATTCCAGGCCTTTTCGAGAGAGGGAATGCCCTTTTTGTCCCTCGCCACCTGGTCAAAATATGAACAGCTGACTTGCTCCTGACCTATGCAGTGGCAATAAATCACTGATCCCCACTAACGGTGTTACTGCCGTCTATAGAAGTTTTACGGCAAAATTTCAACAGCTTTATTTTGGTGTGTGGCATGCCTCTCTTTTATTTACTTGTTATCTTGTTACCTCTTTCTTCAGCCCGACCTCTCCAATCTGAGCAGCAGGCTCAGTGCACTAGGTTACACTTTACTACGCAAAAGCAATCCCACAAAAGAAGATCAGCTCTCGCGCTGGGTGCGAAAGGCCAGACACGGGACACGTAAATAAATCTTGGGTCACATCACATGCAACCTTACATAAATAAGCCTTCGAGGGAATCTGTTTGACACGCTCTCTATTTCTACGGGCTAGGGTTGTGGTGCTCCTCTGCATGGCCATGACATTGTTCCTGTCAGAGATGAGAGGTGGACAACACACAGGCATGTTTTTGTCATTTTGATTCCCCCCCCATTCATGACTTTTTTAAGCCTTATATGAGTACTGTGCCCTAATATGATGAAAACAGCCACTTTCTGTGGGGAGCGAAAGTAATATTAGACGTTTAAAGCCAGAGTATTCACAAATATCTAATTTGAGGATAACCGTTATACCTCGTCCCAGGCTTCATTTCGCAGGCATGACAGCATTATGGATTGACCTTACGGGGGTTCATTAAGGGCATCTCTGATTTTCACCACCATCAATTTCCTCCATGTTTAATTAAAAACTGCAGAAAGTTTCCCATCTGTAAGGCCGGCCCCTGCAGAAGAGTGCTGATTCTCATTACAGTCCCTTCGCTCCTGCTCCGGCCATTCTCACTCTCCTGTCAGCAGAGTTCACCGCGAGTGGTCCCCAGCACACTGCATCACACTACATATTAGAGGCATACATTATTGCTGTACAAAGCAAATAGGGAGGAAAAAGCTGTTATAAAAGCATTATAAACACTTTTATCTTTCAAAGCCTGCATACAATTACTGTCTGTTGAAAAAAAAACAGGTGATAAAAACATGTTAGAAGAATTTAAGAGACATGTTGTTGGTGTCTGAGTGTTGTCAGAGCAGCACTGAATGAAGTCCAATTATGTTATAACTTAGAGGGGTTTCTAACCAACTGAGGTCTGACGAAGCCTTCACTTTTCATGAATAAAATATTTTTTCTCTGTTGTCCTACTATTCAACTACTTTTTAAAAAGTGAAATTACCATATGGGATTTTAAAAACAGAATCCTGATCTGTTTCATTCAGCAAATGCAATATTGTATGCTGAATGAAAGCTGGAAGAAAATACTGAGTAAAAATGAAAACAGTTCCTTTTCCCCGAGAATTATAGTGCAGAAGAATGCCGGAAGGGAAAGCCTACAAATGTCTGTTAGCAACAGACATAAATAACGGACATCGTTTCACTGCAAAATGCGCTGAAGTAAATTAAATCTCACAATTAATTCCCACAACTTTTTTGCAGCCTTGTCAAAATTTACAGCTGTACCAATACAATGAAACTGAATTGAATCTAATGCAGAGTGTAAGTGATCTAGAATTGAATGTAAGTACTTATTTCAGTGGAGCATAGAGAGAGAGTTTGTAGTTATGAAGACTCCGGCAGAGAAGTCTTGGCCCTGTGCGAGGATAAAAGGTGACATTACCATAAAAGTATGCGACAAAAGTTTAGTTTCACAATAACTATGTGACATTCTGGTATCTTTGGTTTCCACTGCATATTTGAGGCAGTAAAACATGACAGCCAGGATATTAACCTGAACCTTATTATTAATTGACTTCTTGGATTTTCATTGATCGTTACAGACCCCTTGTGATGCCATCAGAGACCCCAGGTTGGGAACTAGCGGCTTAGGAGGATTCGGTATGTTCATTCCAATTACTACTGACGTGCCTGTGATGTGCTCTACCTTATGCTGATCTCTACTATGCTAAACACTGGTCTGATGTTGGAAATGAGGGAAAAGCATGACATGTAATCTCAAAATAATTTTGATTCATTTGTTTGATTCATTCATATACCTCAAATTAATGTTGAATAGAATACTGATTGCTCAAACGATTCCAATCCCTGTATCATTAACTATTTACACTGGAGTCATGCAGAGAGCTGCACAACTGTGATGAGTCGTAGCAGGGCACATAAATAATTAATATATTGTATGTTTTGTACTTACACGACAAACATAACTACTGATCTATTGCTATAAATCTCTGAAGCAGCTCTTGAAAAATGTAGAACAGTGGATGGATGTGTCTTTTCATGACACAGTTTCTCTCTCACTGACACACACACACACACACACACACACACACAAACACACACACACACACACACGGCACCAAACCTGCCAGACCTCCAAAACCTGCTGTACCGAATGTTGTGCATCCCATTCCCTAGCATAGCATCACTACTGTACCTGGATAGCCAAAAGCTCTGAATAACCTAACTTCATGCCAATAAAGGCTTGGCGGATTACGATGAATCTAACATCCATACAACGCGACCATTCATCGAGGTTGTGTAACACACCCCTGAGTCTCCAGGAGGGGGACACAGCGGTATGGTTTTCAGGGCACCCTTCTATTCCTTAGGCCCTGGGGGAAGGGGTTTGAGCCCGAGACAAGAGCACGCAGAGGCCTGGGATCTCGGCTCCCCCAGCCTGGAGGCAGGGGTGAGACGCCTGGCATGTGGCGTGAGGGGCAGATGTCTCTCCCACTGGGGATCATCCATGCATGCAGGGCCCCTGGTGCTCTGCGCATACTGTACATTAGGGACAGTTACGCAGTGCTTACAAGGGAAGGCACCGATGTAAACACACAGTAAAGCGATACACGCAAACATCGGCGGATTTCTCGCACGGGGGGCATGTGAACTGCCAGCTTCTCATTCTCCGCATAAGCCAGCCCTGCCAGTCCCATCTCATAAGCCAATGAAAGGAGGAGGAGAGGAAACAAAGCCTTGGAGGAAAACGCTGGGCACGAATTCTGCTTAGCCTGCTCTTTCAGCGAGCCGTCCTCCATTGAACAGATCTGTGAGCTGCTGTCTCCAGCTTCATTTTTGTTTCTGCAAAGTTTCCTGGCACTTCACTCTGTTTCAACACAGTACCAAACATAATTTTCACCATGCCCAAATCTCACATTCACAATGTTTTTTTTTTTTCTCTCTGTGCAACTCTTGGTGTCTTTCAGTGATCAGAGAGAAAAAAGTATCTTTTTCACCAGGGTTTTGTATTTCTCTGCTCACTAATGAAAGAGGCTGGCTGGTGGTAAGGCTAGCTTAACTGACTGGGGGAGGAGGATCAAGTTGTATGCTTACAAGTCCTGGTTCAATGCATGTAAGCACTTGGTACATGTAAAACATACAACATTGAAATTCTTGACCAGAGTTCTCCTTTAATTCTGTACTGATTGGTCTCAGGGAAAAATATTCGAGTGCTACTGAATTTATCATTCCAAATTATGGTAGTGACAAATTTAAGTGGGTTAGATAAAGGCAACAGTCAGTGCGTATGTTTGCATTAGTTATTGGCAATAAGTTAATGCTTTATTTTTGCTCCATATAAATCGACACGTTAGCATTTTGAAGAGAAGGCAGTATTAGTCAATAGTGTTGACAGCTGAAAAGCTCTGGAGGTTTTTGGGTTATCCGGGTATACCGTGAGGAGTGCTTTTATTGACAGAGCTTTCAGGTTAAAAAGAGCAATCTGACCCCTAAGCCACTTGACTGGATTTGGAGTTCAATTTGGGAAGGACTATACCTCTTTAGTTAGTACTCACGACACCTTAATTTACACTATAGGGCAGAATGAGGGACTACTTTGGATGGCCCTCCACTTTAGATTTGAAATGCATATCTGACTACAGGGTGTTTTTACGCTGGAAATGGCAATACTTCCTTCAGTCAACTGTTTTTTTTTTCTGCAATTTCAGCCTTTGTGGAAATAGAGGGAGAATATGCCTACACTTACTGTCAGTGGCTAAGATCTTATTTTGATGCCAAACAGTCAGAAGTGCTTTAACTTACAAGCAAAGAATCTGAGAAATGGTTGTGGCTTGAACCCAAATAAGGACATACACTTTGCCTGAAATGTATATCTCATAAATAAATCATTTTCATTTCCCCCCTTCAAAGGGGAATGTTGAATTTTGATGGCTTTATAAATCACCATCATTTCTCATGGAGGCTCCTTTTAGATAGACACCCGCTAAATTAATTCAATGCAGCTTTAACTGGATTCTGTAGTGTACAGGAATAGCCACCGTCGTACAGCTAAATCAACATCTGATGATAGTGGTCCTCTGGGTGTGCAACAACACAGTATTCTCAGTCAAAACCACTGTTCTCAGTCCCCAGCGGAGAGTCTAATGCAACGGTAGCATCTTCATTTCTGCTGCGGCCCACTGTAGCGTGAAAATCCAATCCTCAAACTCACCGCAGACATGTGAAAGGTTTCTAAGAGAATAACGACACCACTGCTGCGGCACGCTAATATCCCAAAAAAAGAAAAAAAAAAAACTGTTGAGGATACTGTCACATGTACCCTGATTCTGATTTGCATTAACCGGCAATGAAACATTTGAGACAAAAAAAAAAGAAATTAAATAAATAAATACATACCAGGTAATGTTACAGACAGCATGCAAAGGTTGTTACTGTCACCTTAACTGGGCAGAACCATCTCTGCTGCATGTAGATCATGTTCGAGGAGAGAATGCAATGAGATTCAGTTACAGTACAATGGTCTCATAGCAGCACAGGTGTTGTCCGACACTTGTACTGCTTGGTGCCTCTATGTGCTTAAATCAATTCAATCTGTCTGCCACAACCGATTCCCGGCAACAGCCAGAGTAGAAAATTCGCCTGCCATGTATAAGCACATAGCACTATGGCTTTAGCAAATGCCAGTATGATAAGATGGCATTTGTCTGGTGAGCGAGGTCTCACACCAGGCACTGGTTATCATTCTGCTCAAAATTTCAGAGGCAGTGGATCCAGATATGATTAGAACCAATAACCCAACTTTAACGTCGGTTATTGAAGGCTGGATGGTAGTGCAGTAAAACCATCCTTACTGTTTCAGATTAAGAACCTGCCTGAAGCATTATTTCACTGAATCATGTTCACACAATAAATACCCTGCAAAATAAATTAACTTCCAATTTCATTCCAGCTCTTCTCAGTTTAGTGTGAAGAAGTCAGGGCCCAATGAAGGAGCGACCACGTATCCTCAAGTGCATCTTCACTGTGACACTGTAAATAGACAGTTTCCCAGTTTGCACTTGACATTATGAAGGAAATTTCTGTTATTTTCTTGTTGGTAAAGCGTTCCATTCTTCCCTGTTAGAGGAAACACATTGGACAGCTTCATCACATCATAATAAATGCTGAAAAATAAACTTTTTTGAACAAGACGACAGACCTCAATCATGTCTGGTTAAAAGGTATGCAAAACACTATGTGGACGAGAGAGATTGAAAAAAAATATCATTTTGTTCAGAACGGGGGAAAGTACCAAGGGATTTGATTCAAGTATTTAAAACCATGAAAGACAGTGAACCCCGCGGAACACTTCAAACTGCGGAATGAAACAAGGATGTAGGGTGACAAATGGAAATTTGGTGCAGGAACTGAAAATCAAAGGCACTTCCTCAACAAAGAGCCGGGGAGGAACTCCCCAGCCATGTTGATGAAGCAGACTGTCTGGGATGCTTCTGCAAACAGCTCGATGAGACGCCTGAATCAATAAACCACCATTTACGAAAAAATGTGCACAATGGTGCGAATGGACTCCAGCAAAACCTTGAATTTAAATACTTCAGAGCCATTGCTAAACTAGATTAGCAAATAAAAGGCAGATTGTACTGATTAATAGTTAGCCGTAAGATGAGTTTTTGATGAAGCCATACAGTGAAGACAAAGGCAATTTTAGGGTCATTTTAGGGTCATCATAGGCTGTTTTTCACAACTGGCACTTTGAGGCCAACTATAACATCCACCTCAAATGTCAGAGTTCAGGAAGAAGAAACATACCCACTCCATTCTCATCCTTTGTCCTTTGTTGGTTGGGTGTGTCCCCCATCGGGAAAAGCTTTTGGAGTACAGAAAAGAACACAGCACTCCACAGGCTATCTGAAAGAACAGACTCTACCCCTATCTCCAGGCAGCATACAACCCCAGTGGGAGAACCCTGTATCCCATTTTCTATCAGCTCGCAACATTATTTTTCAGTCATGTGACCCCCAGGCCACTGTCATGATGGTGGCTATTCAACACTCCCGATGACAGTATATTAAAAAAAAGAGTTGTCTCCATCTAACACTTGCTACATGTCAGCAAGTTTAAAATAAATCAGATAACGGCCGGTCTTTACAGCCTGAGTACACAAACACTTTAACAAGCTTAAAATGAGCAAGTCTACCTTACTAATTGAGAGACGTGCAAGTCATGCAGTGTAATTGTAATAACCAGGTGCTTATATGATATGCTTTGTAGATTGAGCATTGATGATATCCCAGGGTTTAAATACTCTGAACCTAGCAATTTCTCCCAAATTTATATTTGGAAGACATTAACAGCCAGCTAACTTGTGACTGTGAAGAACCTGTCTCATTGAAACTGAGGTTTTCTGGATTACTGCCAGAGCTGGCTGTCTAATGAATGGACCCCTGGTAATTTTGCAGGAAGTTAGACTACAACATCTGTTGACATTTTGTTGTTAATAAACAGTTTACACAAAAGCGGCACACAGACAACAAACAAATTACAAATTTGTACCATTTTTGCATTCACTATAAATGTTAGTTTAATCTTTCTTGATTAGGACACCTACTTATCTAACATGTGGCACTGGTCATCATATTACCTATTTCTGACAGCTATGCCCCACAGCATCGAGACCAATGTTCCAAAAGGTTTGTATTATGCAGTAAATTTAGTGTGCTAGACATGCTATCATTTTTAAAATGTATTTGCCTATTTTTTGGCTGGTGCTCAATTTCTTTTTGGTTTCAATTAATTAAAGGCAATTTAAGTGGTGGCATTGACAGATGTATCATAGCAAGCAGTGGTATCAAATTCATATTGACAACTACTGTAGTGCAGAAACGCTACAATCAAGAGTCTTTACCCCCTAACTGGCTATCAAAAAGATGGTAAAAGATGACAGTTAAAAGGAGGATGTAGACAAACAAGGTAATCACTGCAGATGATGGTAAAATATCTTGAATTGGAAATCTGACATACTGCGTGATCTCTCACACTGGCATCATAGGAAATCTATTAATATGGTACAGGGTATCTCTTCTAAGGGAAAACACACAATACCCATTCATAGTATGAGAGTAGCACGTTCTGCAGTTACTCCTTTTAAAGAACTCAGTGCTATAAATGGAATGCAGCCAAGCCCAGTTTTGCAGATATATAAGAAAAAAAGGGGAAATTACCATTCAGTAAGGGCATCAACTTCTGTGGGTTTATTACTTCTTTCCTCTCTTCTGCTTTTTTCCCCCCTCACTCTCTGATTTAGTTCCAGTGAAGTGAGCTTCAAAAATCTGGGATCAAAAACATGTTGGCACCACATCTTTCATCAAATAACACCTGGTGCAGAGCATAGCCCCTTGTTTCCTCCCCTGTTCGGTTTCCAGTTCCTCACCCACTGTTCCTTAAGGGTGCGTATTTAAAAGGAAAACTTGTGAACTGATAATCCCTCTACTTTTGATTAACTTTTATTCTTTTCAGCTGCATGTCATGAATATTCATGTGTACAATGATTTGTGAAAACGGCTTTGTTAGTGAAACTGATCTTTGTGCTGATGCTGGGGAGAGTAATGCCACCTCTAGCAGAGGTGGGACGGTACTACAACTCTCCAGGATGTTGCTCCCTGTGAGCTACCCCAAACTCTAGCGTTTCAACCCTAAACAATGCGAATGTGATTCCACTGCATTTACCTTCATCAGGGAAAAAAATCCTTTAAATGCTTTTATTTTATGCCCTAGTTTTTTCTTATATTAAACAAGAAAGCTTGGGGACTAGAATTAGAAAAGGATGAGGGGAAAAAAAAAGATTAATGCGGATAAAATTGATTTCTTAAGCTTTTCTCTTTTCATGCGAGCAGCAGTCGAACAGGATTTATTAAAGCTCCTGAGATGCCCATCTGGTAGAAGAACGTCCTCTCGGAGAACAGGGTGATCCCTGCAACCTAGGCTCTGCTGGGTCCCTTCCAAACCATGCCATCCACCAACTGGCCCTGGGGACCAGTGGCAGCAGTGCCGGTGTATGTATGTGCGTGTGTGTGTGTGTGTGTGTGTGTGTGTGTGCGTTTGTGGGTCGGGGGCGGAGCCAGCTGGCTGCCACTGTTCTCCGGAAGCGGTGTAATCGAGAGGAGCGGGCCCCTGGCCCCTGGCTGCTGTTCCAGGCCAGCAGCGCAGGGGATTGGAAAGGCAGGCAGCTACAAGGAGACCACGTTGATACTGAGTATTATAAAACATGGAACTGTGAAAAAATTACTGACTAACATATGGAAAAAAAAAGAAAAAAGCAGTTCTGCTTAAAGAAATCAATACATAATGGAAGAAAAACAACCTTGCTTATGTCTGTTGCATAGAGATATATATGAGCAGTGGAAATTAGCGACTGGTCCCAATTTTGCCCAAGCCTGCCACTGCTTTCTCCAGGGCCCTCTGAAGTGATTTGCAGGAGAGGAGCGGTGTGGTGCCAGCTCATTATATTAAAGGTGCACCTGACACAGGTGCTCCCTGTACTCCGCACCACATCACATGTCTGTTCCAGTAAGCGTACCTCAGCGTCCCGGAGGAGAAATGCCACCGTGACACGGATTATGGAAAATGATAATATTAAGCTGATACAGCGCTGCGGTTTGGGGGGGGGGGCGAATGGGGGGAGCAGCATTACAGAGGCTGACCTTGGGAAGGCTACCTCCCCCCAGCCCTTAAGCCCTCCACCTTAATGAGCTCTTCAGCGGGGGAATGAACCTCACTTACATGGGAGCTGTTGACTTGCATTGTTAATTCCATTAGCCCTTTGGCAACTCCTTTAATATTTAACAGTCAGAGCTAAACTGTCCCTCACCACAACTTAAAGGCGTTTGTGGCAGTAGAACCATGTCTATTTGCATTCTTCATTTTACAAATTTGCCACAGTGAATTTCCTCCCGCTATGAAAAGCACTGATCCGAAATAAACAACCATTGTACGGCCTTGACCCTCATCTACAACAAAATTTCCCGGTCTGAAAAAAAGGATGAGGGAAGCAACCGCAATAACAGCCCTTAGAAAATGTCAACGCTGATTTGAATAGAATATGGAATAGAATATAGTACTCAAACTCTCAAGCACCTGACTAGACAATGGCACAGCTTAATGCCAAAATTCTTTTGGTTGACTGGCGCCATCCAACCACTGTCATCAACAGAAAATCCCTTTTACGCCATTGACTCAGGCACAGGCAGGACTAGAACCTGCATGATACTGTGGCCCGTACCTTAAGGAGAACCCCTGGCCTCCTTGTGCATCAGTATGCACAGTAAGATAGTTGTCTGTAATGGCTGCTTTTCTGGTCCACGGAACAATGGAAGGTCTCCTTAAATTCAATTTACAATGAGACAAAATAATTTGACTGCTGCAGTGAATTCCGCATTCCCCCCAGCCCACAGTTGAGTACCATCACTGCATATGTAGCCATTGTGCTGCTTTATGCACAGAGATGCTTGTAAATGAGTTCTATTAAGCACTGGGTGCCAGAGCACCCCCCACCCCTTGGTTTATTAAATCATTTGCATGTAAAAAGTTCAGAAAATTGAGGGTATCCACAGAGTTCCACGCTGCTAGTGCCGCTGAGCCTCACCACTGAAAATCTTGGCACAATAGCGCCGGAGACCTTTTCATTTACCATTCAGAACAAATCTGACTGCGCCAGGCAGAAAATAAATTCTGACTTGTAAGTAAATACATGTAATTGAAGCAGTGGACTGTTGAAAATGCATCAAATGCAGGCCCTTTTTATTACAGGATATTTATCTTCCCTCACAAACAAAAGGCCAAGGGAGAAGAAAAAAAAAACTGTTTGCAGCAATATGTGTGTGCGTGTGCGCTGAGAGACTGTGAATGTGTGTGTACACTGGCTGCCTCTTATCATTACAAGAGTGACGCTAATGCAGGAGCACAACACACTACGAAGGGCAAACCTGGGGATATTGTGCGTGACATTGAACGTTTCTGGCTAAGTAATGACTGCAGAGCCATGACACGAGCGTTTCCAGTGACGACGTCTTCACTCCCATCTCTTTATTTATGCAGAGGCTCTTCGTCACTGATACAAGGAGCTTCAGCGGAGCCGAAAAACAAAGTACTTCAGCACGCAGCGAACCACAATATTTAACTGTAATTTATGGAATTAACACACAAGGGCTATTTTTACTCCTTTGTGAAAATGTTATTCTTAAAGTGCAGGAAAGGCTAACACAGAGCTCCTTTTTTCATCCGAAGAGGAGCTGAGGTTACGCAGGAATCCTTCAGCATTTCTGCAAGTTCAGGCCCGGGCCACATCACCTCCACTAAAATTTGTAATAACCTTTAATTTAGTAATAATCCTGCAGAATTGGGTCCCAGGCTTCGTAGATAATGACCAATTGTCAGCTGACACCATGAGACAATTGACACAGAAGCACGGTATTAAACACCAGATGTGGAGCGGATTCGAGGGGATTACAAAAACAATCCAAAATGAAACCCGCACTTTTATCCCAATGTTACTCTAGAATTATATTCAATAGAACTGGCTGTTGCAGCGGCCGTGCAACCAGCATGCACTGAGCAATGCTATTTCTCGAATGCAACGGCACCACAGGTACTGCACCCATAAATGTCATTCATATTTATGTAATATAATATTGCTCTGAATAAATAAAAAGCTCATTTTGCAAACTGATTGTATCCCCCTGTGTCATTCTGCTGGAACCCCGCTTTGATGAAACTGAAGTGCTTGATGATGTAGCTGATTTATACACTTGAAGATCAGAGGAGAGAAAGCAGCTCAATAGCAGAGTGAATCAGTCAGTCCCACGGCTTTCACTTTGCAATAGAAACAGACAGAAAAGAAAAAAAATACTCATTCTTGGCCATTAATAATCCGTGTCCTGAAATATACTGTACGAGGGAATATACTGAAAGCAAATTACCATATTTTCCATTAATGGGAGAACTTGTTGAAATTTTATTTGAAATCCTTGTAAAGTCTCTAATTACTGCTTTGCTTGTTATTCCTGTTTGGTGAGAATCTGAGAATGGCCAGTGTTCCATCCTTTATTAGCATCCAGAGAAGCCTGGAGCTCCACTGATAAAAGAGAAAACAGAGCTAGGTTCGTTCACTCTTCCAACACACTTTTTTTACGATAATGGAAAGAAGTTTTTTTTTTTTTTCGTGGACTGAAACACCAAAACTGTCCATTACGCGAGCAGAACTTTTATGCACTAGAAATAGTCACCTTCTCTGTCTCATTTGTGAATAATGATAAAAACAGCAAATAAGTTTGGTATCTTTAAAATGCAAACCCTGTGGATATTTCTGTACTGTTTCACAAGGCTAATTCACACTGTGGTTACTGTGTTTTACTTTTTCCATCCATCCGTTTTGAACTGTCCTCTTTATCCCGAGCCAGCAGGTTTTGCATTTTGCATTTGTCAAGTTCGGTTTTTTAGGACATGACAGCCAGAAGAATGAGCCACAATCACTACCAGCAGAGACCAATGCACAACATGCTCTGCTTTCACAAGAACCTGACCATCTCTTGCTCTTTTGATGAAAAACCTACATAAAAATTATACTTCTGGGTGCCATGGTGCACCACACAAAAATAGATTCAGCTCAATGTGCTTTCAAAGTAAATGCTGTCAGACATTACTAGGCCATAGTAGGGCTATTAAATACATTTTAAAGCATTTCAGTGGTTTTATTACCACGCCAGCTAAAGAACTATACACTGTAGACCTGAACCCCCATACTCTACTCCTTTGGTGTGGACATTCTGCTATGCCTATATGTAAAAATCCTTGTGCATGAGCGTGTGAAGCCTGAAAAGCACAGAGCCAAATGCACAGCTAAACAGGCAAAGGAGGACATCATACGCTGCTGGCAACTCAGTCTCTACTGTACTAATTCTCACATTGCTTCAGAAATAGCTCTCTCACAAAACCGTGGGCGTTATGGGCATGGACTTTGATCAAAGCCTTGTCATGACTTTAAAAAAAAGCAAGGATAAGCCATTATCCAGGGAGGTCTAAGACACTGAAGCCCAGGGAGAACATGATGGAGTCTCCTGCCTCTTTCGTCTTCCAGATTCCTTCCGCAGGAGTCATCGTTTCACCGCCGAGCAATGTCAAGTCACAGTGCGCTGGAATCCATCCAAGGCAAGATTGGAAATTAAATTATGATTTTCTAGCAAACAGTTTAATCCCCTCACTTTGTTCGTTCATTATTTGTGCTTTTAATTAAAAAATTCTCATGTTCTCTTTTATGTGGTTACCAATACTTGATGTGCTGGATTATCAGCGGCAGAGTCGGGCATTATTTGTTTTTAATAAAATGTTTGAGGATTAAATCATTCAAATTTGCTGAGATCTGAATTTAAAGATCCTGAGATCATGCAAATGTTGAAAACAAATAAGCCCAGGGCCATCATCTCAAATACATATTTTATGCCTTAAAATATTGTACAACAAAATGCATGTATGCATAAATATGATATGGTTACTGTACATATTTTGACTATATACGCATCGTAAATAATTACTACTATATTGACTATGGCATTAGTGGTACAGACACACACACACACACACACACACACACACACAAACACACACACATACAAACATATACATACATATCAATGAATATTTCCATACATCTCAGGTAAACTGTCTGCACTTAGTGTTTAGAAAAATACTATTAATTAGTGGCCTTAATGAGGATTTTTAGAGGCTGCCACAGCAGAGAGCACATAAAAAGACACCGTCATCACTAATTCAACATGGCAGCCCTGCGGATCACCATCTGCTGCTCAACAAACTGTTAATAAAGTCACAATTATCTTTTTGTAAGCACTTTATTGAGAATAAAATTTGCAAATTAATTAGCTGAGAACAGAAAGTCCACAGAAAGGAGACCGAATCATCATGGATAGACACAAGCAATTTGATTCCGCAACATTTGCAACCAAACAAAACTGTTGTGCTAATGATAATTTGGGGTTTTACAACAGATCATCTGAGACAAAGGCTTTGTCTCAACAGTGTCTCTCAGCCACTTACAAGCCCAGCCTGCACATACTGAAAAAAAGAAATGAAAAGATGCACATAGAGTGTGTTGGTTATTCCAGAACCCCTCTCTCATTATCGGATTCAGAATGTATTTCCAATTATTATTAATGGCTGAACAAGGGGAAGGAGACGTGTGGCATATGAAGTGAGATGGCAAGAAAAAAAAAAAAAGGCAACACTAAACTACCCCCCACAAAGTGAAGTGACAAGCCGTTTCATTACGAAACTTGAATGTATTTCCAGGGCCAACAAACCTGGTGATGTTGCAGCTTCTCAAAATTAAATCATTTGCATCAATCTGTCATATGTACAACACCCCCTCGCCTTCACCCCCAACACCACTGGCAACAACGATTTTTCTGATAGTTTGTACATCAACAGCAAATATGTAAACTGCAGAGGTGCACCTTGAAAACACAGTCATTCCGCTACGCCTAAGACCTTGGAAAGTTTAATTCATGCTGATTGTTCTGCTTCTCCTCACAAGCGATCAATACAGCCCATTTCAGCATTTTCACTACCCTCAAACTTCTGATAAAAGAGCGCTCTCTTGCAGGGCTTGGACTCAACACAGACTCAAGGGTACTGTGATAGAATGTCCATATGCAAAGCAGACAGTGAATGAAAAATTACTGGATGGCAAAATTGAAGGAAAGATGCAAAGTCAATGTCATCATGCAACATGCTGATACTAGGTGTGAGAAAATGTTCAGGTGTAAGTGTAATGTTTTTGATAAGAGGAGTGAACTGCATCATATTTCATTTTGTACTATAAACACACAGAACAGCCACTGTACATGAATCAGTGAGTTCTTGTCCCTACATCACTATGTTCTTCCCTTGGAATTATTTCCCTCACTGAGGCATTTTTTCAACACAGCTCACAGAATAAATATATTTCTAAAGAACTGAATGTACTGTTATGCCAACACCATCATATTATTCAAAGGGAAGGAACATGAATGGATCTTTTGTCCAAGGACTGTTATACCCTTTCAGGTTTCTAAAATGTAGAAAGCTTTGCAGCATGGAACTTCAACACATTCCCTGAAATGTGCAACGGGCCTTTGAACGTGCATAGCGTTTGATTACAGCTTTCAGAGCTATCGGTGTGTGTGTGTGTGTGTGTGTGTGTGTGGTGCTTCTTCAAGACAGGTGTGAGGTTTTGTAGACTTTACACATCAGGGACGGAAGAACAGAGTGATTCAAGTCGAGTTGCACAAGTGCTGCAATCACTCTGGGGTGACAGAAGAGAAAAGAGCCCACTGCTAAGGTGACAGTTGGATGTCACTGAACAGGATACATGTCATTTTCCTGTCCTGCTTGGATGAGGATGTGAGGCGATTGCCACTAGTGGAGCCTCTGAGAGCATCTACAAAAGCAAAGGGTTATCTCCTCCCAGATACACACGCCCTCCTCTCTCTTTTTCCCCAGCTGAGCTCTCCTCATTTTCATACATGAATGTGATGTTCCTTGAATAGGAACCACAGAGATCACAACATCACATGGGGAAACCTCCCCTTTTTTCCGCATTAAGCAGGTAATTACGACACTGCGGAGGTTAAAACAAATAAACGCTGAAGCGAAATTTCTCACTCCTCGTCTGCTCCCCTCCACCTTCACCTGAATCACAGCGCAGTGGGGCTGCATGTTCAGAGCGGCACTAAGACATCGCAGGTTGCTCCGGCAAGGAATGCACTTATCAAACACGTAGTACCGAGGCAGAAGGGGAGAAGAGGTAATCTGGAAAATATTTTGCAAATGTATTCTTTGAGGTGCTTATCTTCTGACCATGGCTGCAAGCTCCCTCTGATCCTGCCTGCACCCCACTCATGACCTCAAACACCCAGTACTTCTTCAATTTCCCCGCTAACTGCTGTGATAGGGTGGAAAGATACCTCTGGGAATTTAAGTACACAGGTCCAAGTACTTTCTTTCTATTTTTTAAACTTATTTTGAATAAAAAAGCAAGGTGCATTAACCACAAACTGCCACAGTGTCTTCTGAAGGCTGGAATTACAATCGGAAAAGCTCCGACATCAAGCTCCAGAGATTAGCCTCTCCGGCCCAATTTATTTCCTATTTCAAGCAGCCAAGCGCCTTGAGGAGACTTCAACTCCACTTAAAAAACGGAAGTACAGGGTAATTGTCCTCATTAGCATGATTTATTAACCATAAATTCTCTGCTGTTAAAGTATCTCTTTGAAAAACGGGCAAAGGATCTCCTTTTAAATCTTTAATTACCTCGTCTTCACAATGATTCATATATTGATGTAGGTTCACAAAAGGGATTGCTCCTTTGGTCACTTGATATTTAATAAAATGCATAACCGCCCGTACGCGTAATCCGATTTGCAGTAAACAATGGCACAAAATTAAATGTATGGGTCATTCATACTGTGGGTCTAAATGGCATTTGAAAATTACCTCATTTGTTTCATTTGCGAAATGTGTGCGTATAACATTTATATTTCGTCAAGCTCTCACTCTGAGAAGTAATTGACAATGTTGTAATGACATCCAGGGTGGATGTTTGAACACTTATATTGGTCACAGTCAATAATTTAGACTGTAATGCCTGCTGTGTGAGAGTTTATTAATACAATTATGATCAATTTGAGTACCTAGGGTGGCCATTTCATATTAGTCTCACATGGGGGAAGGAGATGTTGCACGCAAAACTATCTTTATTAGCAACAAAAGCCTGCACTGACAAAACATATCCCTACTGTCTGATAAAGTACCCTCTCAGCTACAGTCAAGTACAGTCCACTAAAGCAAAAAAGTAAAGCTGCCTCTTCAGTGTCATAGTGACCGAAACAGCCACATGGTATCATATCACAGATGCTGACTGACGAATCCATCTAAAGATGAAACCTCATGAAATAAATAGCTCTCTGAATTTTATACAGATAACATGCAAACAGACCCGTCTCCAGTTTCCTCTCTCCTGTCCCTCTATATTTTATATGCTTGTCTGCCAGATTTGTGATTTATGTCATTCCAGGTGAGCATGCTTTTGCATCAGCGTTTCCCTCTGTCCCTCCCCACAGACCCAGCCCCCCCCGCCAAATCCTCACTCTGGAGCAGCAAAGCACCTTTCCTTCAAGTGCACAGCCACAGAGCACCTTTGATTCTCCGGCTTTGAAGGCTTGGTTTTGTGGGCCTGGCAGTCTTCCACTGCAGGCACCGGGCCTCTCCATCCTGTGTCAGAATGTGTGAAGGACCCGGATCGGGAAGCTCTTCAGCTGCCTGTTACAGCGATCATCACAGGGTTTTGCTCTGTTTAAGGAAGCAATTGAACCCCCACTTAGCTTGATTTGATTTCCTTGTGTTCCAGTAGCCTCCCTACTGTAAATCTGCATCGCTGTATCTTGCAGGCCTCCTCGCTACTAAAGGATAATGTACCCAGAAATAAGGATGACACCATACAGAAGAGATCCGATAGTCTGCTATGAGTGAGATACAATGTACAGCACTGGTCTCCAACTGTGGACATGGAGATTTACTACCCAGTTTGTTTTCCTAATCACTCTAAATCATTGGTTATGAAGGGGGCACCTGATAACCCTTGATACTTTGCCAGTCACTTGTTTAAGAGAACTAGCAGTTGGAGACTTGGTGCTTGAGCCAGGAAGCAAGTCAGGCAATCCACCACAATAATTGGAGAGGGGGCGAAATTGCTGGCATTTTTGGCCTGTAATAGGGAGCCACTCAGTGTGAAATACCACCATTTCCAGTGCTTCCAGTTTCAGTCAAAAACAGAAGCGAGTGTCTGGAAAGTATTGTAGCTTAGTGGCTTGCTCACAAATGATTGAGATGTTGCCATTACATTTTTGTCATTGTAGTATTAGATTGCAGAAGATGACGCCATGTTTTGATACAACCAGCAGCAATGCAACATCTTCTTCCGACAGTCTAAGGTGTCTGCCAGTGAGGTAATTTTTTTCTATTAAAGATGTGTATTGTACTAACCTGGGCTCCTGGGTGACACACTGTGTAGTGCATTAAAACATATCCCATAACTTCATACATGACAATTACGATCAAATAATGAGAGCCATATCCAGATCACATCAGAGAAAAAGTTTGAGGAAGCTTGGCCTGGAAAATGTCCATAAAAAGGCATGTGCATCACACTACATTAAACAGATCAAAGCTCAGTACCTGGAATACTCTAAATGAAGCTAAAGGTTCTTTAATGTACATTGAAAAACATAAAACAAAGCAGACATTAAAACATGCCAGTTCCAAATGGCGAAATGTACTATGTCATGATTAAATATCCAGAATTCATTATAACCACAAAGCGTTTAGGTAACATTACAAAGGTCTGCAGTCTGACGGTAATTACCAATCCCTTAATCAGATGCATTAATCAACTAATGCTCTGATAAGAGATTCGTTTACAAAGAACTTAAGATTATTTGATAATTTTCCAAACTGACAAAGTTGGTAATGAGAATGCAAGTCTGAAAAGCCTCTGCTTGTATTCATGTGTTTTTCTTTCAGTGATATTTTGAGTGCAGTTGTTTAATACTGTGTGGCATTATAAATGAACCTCATTAAAATGCATCACCATTTAAAAATCAGGGTTGTTCATCTTTTCTCCTGTTTGGTATGCATTTGTTGAGAACCTACTGTATATATTTCCCACTGCTTTTTGTTAATTTCAAAGTTACATTCAGAATAATAATGTATAATGTACGCAGGTGTAAGCTGTTTGCATAGGCTGTGCTGGTGTATCCCCTAAAAGTAGGCTAACGGATAACACTCGTGCTCATCTAAGAGAACAAAAACACTCAGGGTTTTTAGGAAGTAGGGTATGGAAAACACTTGCCAACTCTGACCCAAATTAGGATATACAAAAATACTATCAGCATAGAACTGCTGTCTTAATATAAACAATGTGCCAGGTATTTTGTACATTGATAAAAAATGATTTAAATTAAGTACTTTAATATGCTGCATTGTTTCACTTACTGTTTTCCAGCTACAGAGAGCCACTGGGCTAAGACACCCAAAGGACAAAGACGACAATAATGCAATGCTTTCTTAGTTTGACCATTTTCCTTACAATTACTTTGTTGCAAAATGGCTGTGCACCAACTACAAACCCTACAAAGGTATTTTACACCTGGACAACTGATTTCACAAGGCGCTGTTCAAGCAAGGTGAAATAAAACATGAATTTGTAGTGAAATACCAACTATTACAGACTTAACTCAAACTAAGTGTTAAATTATACTGTGCATGATGTCAGTCTGGATATACATCTCCTACGATTTATTGTATTTGTTACCCAACAGGAAGATTATGAATGGATTGTGCTCTACTTAGTGCCCACATCTTTCATTATTACATGACATTATTAGGCCTACCTCAGATACCAGTATCTTCATTTCAGACTGAGTGGGTGCTAAACTTAGAGGACATGCAGTCTACACAGCATTTATGACCACCGCCACCGCTGACATCTCTTATTTTATTCATTTGACAAGTCTGTGTTTTCTTTTACTCCCTGAATGGTGGTTTTTTTGTCATGTGTATTTTAGCATGTGCAAAAGCTAGACAGATACTGTAAAATACAGACTGGGAGACAGTAACAGCAATCGCACATCCCCTGTAGAATATTCTGTTTGCAAAACTACCCCCTGATGTAATGTAATGAAACTATGTGGTTGAACTGAGGAGCAATAAATTAACATCGATGTATTCAACAAGTAAAGGTAGTGTTGTATTACATCGTTAAACGACTACGCTCTGAATACCGCCCGAAGAGAACATTCGCCTGCCTTTCGGTTAAAGAGCAGCAGTGCTAAACCAACGCACAGTGATAGCACACACTCCATCTGCAGTCACCAGGGATCAGCCGCCAAAGGCCAGGAGGTTGTCTGACACATAAACTTTGTACATTGATTATAGATGATCCCTTTTGTATCCCTTTGGATTTCATGCCGGATTGAGCGCCGAACATAAATCTGACATGGAAATCTATGAACACACAAACAGAACCGGCAGCGGTGGCATTTAACCAGGGGATACAGGGAATAGCATTACCAGCTCAGGGTATTCCTTACTGACTGCAGACTGAACAGTACAAGTGTATGTTTAATAGATCCGTGGAGATGAGGATGAATACACATAAAACCAGACAATGTCTCCTCACAGTCCTGATGGACAAGCTCCTCTGGTTTCCCTGATTGGACCGTTAAGTAAATTGAAGGAAATGAAGAGAACAGTGCGCAAAGAAGCAAAAGCAATTTCAAGTAACTTCCGCAAAGTAGGCTGTTCACAGTCAAAAGTGAATTTGCAATCTGGTAAACACGGAAAAGGAGGAGGCGAGAGGAATCGCCGGCGACGCTAAAGCCAGCTAATTACGGCAGCGAGAATCATGTTGAAATATGATTTTGCGTTTTAATCATTATCGGCCCAGACCCCATCAAACTGTTTTCAGCTCTTGTCATTTCCCCACGTCTCTTGGTGTTTAATGTCAGCAGTTAATTAGCGGTTAATACAGAGTCTGCCCAGCGACAGATTAATGGACATCAAACGGACAGCCGAAGGAGATGTCTAATTTGGTCCCTATGAGCTCACCCATCACACACCCCCATCCAGCTGATTCTCCCAAGCACGGAGGCTGCCCCTTCCCCCATTGACCTCAATCAGGCAGCCCCACCTCCTCTGCATTCTTAAAGACCTGCTGCCACCATCAGGTCCGCTCAACCCAGCCAACACTCCAACCTTATAACACCCTCCTCACTCCAATCAGCTGCAGAGCGGGAATCATTTCCTGTGAAATAAATACATAACGCATTGTGATGGTATCAGGAATTCATTAAAGCCCCATGTATTTCCTCCCTCAAAGCGCTGTATCCTAGCGTTGAGGAGGGGAGTACATGTGCAAAATAAATAAATTTGTGCAGAGAGGCAGTATACATGATAAACCTCTGGCTCTCTACTCTGAGGATTAAAGTAATATAGCAAGATGACTAGCTCATTGATTCCAGGAGACCTTTGGCAGAACTCACCATTAGTTATCATTCAATAAAACTCGGCACTCCTTGAAGATATGTTGTTGAAAAGGCATTCAGATATCAGTGCTGAATTCATAAATGACTATTCAATAAAGTTCCTCGTTCCTACGCAATAAGTATTGTGTGTGTCTGAGGATGAACATAAAACAGCTTTGTGCGGGATGTGTGCATCTGTGCATACATCTCAATACATGAAACTGATTTTTCTTCAGGTACTGTTCATTCCTGATATGCAAGTTATGGGAATGAAATTTAAACCAAAATCTGCTCAGGGCACTGGGTCTCAGTACTCAGTGTACTCTGCTTATAAGAAACACTGATATAAGAATTACCCACATTCAGTAGTGATTAAAAACACTGGGACTGAATCAATCTTTAAGTACACTATTTAAACTCTGCTAATAAGAATCAAGCAATCTGCATATAAGAACAAATTTGGTCTCACTTACAATATGTATTATGATACACAATGGAGTGCAATGGTGCATAACTAAGAAAAAAAGCTATTAGAATTTGAAAACAGTGAGGTAATTATCAAAGCACCAAGCGCTTAAAACATTTTGAAAAAAAGTGCAGTTCAAATAAGTGCATGGATGCAAGTAAACATGGCAGCTTGCAACAGACGATCAGTAAAACACTGTCTTCTTGACTCTTAAGACATTCTTCAGACCAATGAAATAAATGAGAACTAAGGAGGCGTGACATTTAAGGTAAATGAAGAACGAGGCCCCATAGGTGCAAATTAAGGGGACACTCAAAAATAATCAACATGAGTCTGAAACATCATGATTTTATGTTTTAATTTAGTTAAAACCTTGAATGGGCAGCACTGGAACTTGAATAGCACCAGCAATTCACACAGTGACATTCACATAATTAATGTGAGTGAGGTTATTTATTTAATTCATAGAGGATCGTATAAAAATACATAACACTTTGAGCATGTGTCGTTCCATGTTCAATGAACGTAGCAACGGACATTTTTCAGTGTGCTAAGGAGAAAAACTTTAAAAGCAAATATCCATTACTCCTTCATTTGCAACTCTGCTTTTAGCAGAAAGATGGAAAGATGTGACCCTTATGAGCAGAGTGGTCCTGTATTATGATGCAAGAGACTGGACAGAAATGAGCAAGGAGGAGAGAAAAGACAAAGATGAACAGTACTGTTCAGAAGAAGAACCTGCTGCCAGGAAGGAGTTATTTTCCACCACCATGACAAAACCATGCACGTTCATTGTGAACACAATCACTCAAAGCACACTCATTCTGCACTTAGTGGAAGCCCGGCTTAAATCTGCACATGGCTCAGAATGAAGGATCTCATAATCACTGACCACACTGCACTGCACCCGAAGGAATGTGCGGGTAACTCTGTCTTCATATTGCACTTTAACTCAATCACAAAGGGTAAGCACCCCTTGTTGTGCAAGGAGAGCACTGAGAAGTTCTCACTTTAGCAAAATTTAGCAAAATGCTGAGTAAAGAGGGGAATTTTTGCAATTAATCTGCGTACCTTGATGTATTTCGCAGGAAAAGAAACCTTCATCCAATGGAAGTAAGAAGTTGATTATATCCTCAAAATGCAGGTAAGCTAGAGCAAATAACAATTATAACCATTAGAAGAAAAACAATGGGCACAAAATGCCACAAAAGTTCTTTAATAAAACATTCCATTTTTAGACAAACAAAGCTTAATAGGCAGTCACACTGGAATGACATGTTGCCACCCACCAAGTTGCAAGTTGGCAGGACAAACCCCAAACCTACACAGCACCCTTTTCAGAGTGTTCTGCATAAATCACCATGATGACTTTGAGGTCAGTCTTCTTATGGATATGTATTTCTGTATAATTTAACCTATTTTAAACAGAGACTTTAGCAGATGTCTGCAGACAAGGAAGAAGTGAACTAAGAAGTTCAATAACAAAGAAATGTGCACCAAAGGGCACCAAAATTTAGCTACAACTTCATATAGCCACACAATAAATGCCCATACTTGAAACATGTGCACTTCCTTCCTTGTCTCTTGCTTCTTCTCCACTTTAGTTTTCCTTATGTATAACATCACTGTTAATTCTGCTACCCTTATAACACTTCTCTCTGTTGGTCCCTCCTGTAGGCATCCGATAATTTATCTATTCATTTGACCTAACTGCAAGTCACAGACAATATTCAAACTATGCCTTCAAATAACCAAATATCACCAACTGGGATGGACACATGATACTGATTCAGCTATCACAACATATGAAAAAAAGACATCTCCTCTCTTGGCAGTGCATGAAAGCTAGATAGCTAATCAAACCTATAACCAAAAGATTAATATATTCCCTATATATATATATATAAAGTATATATATATATATATATATATATGATTTGATGTCACCCTTGATTTCAAGTCACAGTAAAATAAAGTTAAAAGGAGAAAAACTTTTCAGGTTCAGACAAACATTTTAAGACAAATTGCACCTGATATGAAAATACTGTGACAAAATTTTATCAGATAGGAGGTTCCAAGCAGCTGTGTCGGTAAAGTCCACAAGTTTAAAGCTCCGTGGGTCAGGTTCACAACCAGCCAGGTCATTTGCCAACAATGAGCGGAATCAGGGTGGATAGACCAGCCTCAGTTTCATGGTTTCCAGGGTACTCAGCATAAAACCACACTCAAATGAGTGCCCACTCCACTGTAGTGCACTGTGTGACCTGTAGTATGAAAAACAGCCAGTGGCTAGGTGTGAGTGCATCTCGCTTCAGTGCTCCTTCAAGAGAGTAGAGGTTGTCATGGTGATATGATTATACAACTGGCAATTCCAACCAGGGTTCCATAAAGGGGGAAAAAGGCATAAAAAAGTAGTTTATCAGATAATGACTCATTTAAATGTATAACATATTAAATATATAATATATAGATCCTGTGTAGAATACATCCGAAGACATGGTGACTACTGAGACATGGTGCTCCTGCTTTAACTATAGAATACTGGTAGGTCCAGGGAAGAATTTTTCGTCATGCACCTTGACAGAGCACATTGCCTTAATATGGTTAAACAAACAAAAAAATCACAAGGCCAAAAATTTAGGAAACCCTCGGTACCATTGCTTTGGAATGGTCTTTATTTAATGTGAGTGAGTTAATGTCTCAGTGTCAATTATTCAGTGTTAACTAGAATTAATTATCCGTAATAATACCTATTGTGCATTTTTCCCCAGATTTATACAGAATATGTGCTTTACACATGTGAAAAACTTCTGCTTTTGTACCTGTTTTGTATGCTCTTTTTAAGGATAACATGATGACCACAGGAAGATACCTGCATGAAAACACACATAAGCCACGTGGCTTTTAAAGAGGGTACATGTCAACATGAGGAGAGACAATGTCATTCTCAGCAATAGACTGGGAGGTATAGCGCCTAGAAAAGGAGCGCATTCATTTTCGAAAGTACAGATCTCCACCTTCCCTCTGCTGTGACCTCTGTTTCACATCCAGTCACCTGAGCTAAATGTGCCATCGCACTGATGTCAATACCTCAATTTGTTTTTCTATTGCCTTTCTTATCAAGGTTAAACTGAATAAATCAATCATCCTCTTTGGGGCAAAAAAGAAAAGAAAAAGTCAGAAACGGAGGGTTATAAACAACACGCCAAACCCTGAAATACAAATATCAAAGAGCAATTAACAAGAAATTTTTAAAAATCAAAGATAAACGTGTTATGGAAGTCTGTGCCTAAATTAAAAAGGCAGGGTACTTCTGATTCATACTGTGTTTAACCTGCACTCTGTCACCCATGCCTATGGTACCTATTGTACTATGTCCATGAATGGACACAAAACTGTACATTTATTCACGTCCCTCTGAGACAAATTCACTCAGCTAAAGCACTTTTGTTTCCTGGATTTTAATTTTGTCAAAGCCCTGCTGCACATAAACCCTTGATCCAATCAGGTCACACAATCAAAAATTGTAACAGTCAATAAACAGTCTGCTTTTTATGCCAAGCACTTCAGTGATGGGCCAAAACCATTTCATGTGCGTAATTTTGATGGCCCAAGAACCATAGCAAGGTATCTCATTTACTTATTCAGTGTTTGATCTGGGCAAACACGGATCCGGAATGTATGAATTAAAAGGGTCACATGACACCACATCCCAAGGTCGCTGACATCACGGGAAGGGAGGCTCATAAATAAACTATGGGAGGTTCCTATTTTCGGGCAGCTGTGGAGGGATATTTATAAATAGGTCAGGCATCATGTGACCGTAAATCACCCAACAACGGCAGGACATGTCAGGACCTTTACGTGTCATTTTCATGCAGAAGCCTGGATGGGCGGCAACGGGCATTGACACACTGGAGTAACACGTTGTGTGGGTATGCAGCCACATCAACTCCGAGGCTGCAGGCTGCAAATGAACCTTGGCCCCAGTTAGCATTCAGACGCCTTTGCATGTATGCTCTTCCACACCCAATGCCAGTTTCATTGCCTTGCGCTGAGGAGAGATTGATTGTAATCCAGTATTTACAGCCAAGCCCGGTCCAGGTGCTGGGAATACAACAGTTGCGGTTGTTTTTATATGGGGTTTATGGCACAGCTGTTTGAGGGCTGACGCTGCAGCATAATCACCAACTGAGTTTGTTCTTCTCAAATAATCACCCAGGACTCAAGAAACAGCACAACCAAATCAAGCAGGATGAATCCACCCCGCTGTTGGACCGAAAGGGGACAGTGCCAGAGTTTTCAAACTGATGACAAAGTCAGTCATCTGCTTTGTTTTCCGTCCCAAGACCAGCAGCTTTCAAGCTTGTGTTTCATGACAGCAAAATCAGGAATCAGGCAGAACACTATTTAAATGATGCTCCCCGCTGTCCAAATTCCCTCACACATACTTTGCACAGGAGCATTAGCAATGTTTTAGCACTCTTCTGCTACAGGAAAGGGATTCGCTGTAGTGCCACTGTAATCATTGTAATGCATCTCTGTTCTTTTAATTAAGGGATAATGTCCAATTTCATGACGTTTATGAGGTTATAACATCCATTAGCCCTCAACAGATGCTGCTGCTGAATAACTAACTAGCTTAGAGCAGAACTGCACAGGGTCTTCCTCCTGGCCAGAGAGACCCACTGTCCAGCTCATAAAGGAACAGGATTCACAATCACTCTCTCTTTTTCTGCTTTAGAGTATAAATTGGAAGGAGATTTAAAGAGTATAGCTATTGAACTTTCAACAGCTTATAGCCATGGAACATAAAACTGGCATTAAAATTTGTGATTGCAATTAAATAGAAGTTATTCGCTATGAGAATGTCAAAAGCAGTTCTAATCATTTTTATTGTAGTGTTTAATTATTGTTTTACACTTTTGCAGTCACATAATTTCAATCCTTTATTCCTCTTCTCTTTCTCTTGCCAATGGCAAGTAAAGCAGCCCTGTCACATGACTGTCTGTGCCCTCTTTTCCATCAAGTCCACCTTTGTTTCTGTTTCCATTTTATTCCTAGTGGAATTAATGTTAGGTCTCTTAGTCACAGATCAAGCACATTATCACCACCGATATTGCAAAAAAAATTGTTGGCCTAATATTATATTGACAAATATTACATTACATGCATTTTTATTTGAATTTGTTTCATCTGAGAACAAGATTGTGGACAGAGAAGTTAACTTCTGTAGCACAACCATTATCTATAGTTTTAATTATCGCAGGTGCCACTTCTTTCCAGAAGTGCTTAAGTACTTTGTAGAATTTACTGCAGCTAACGTCAACAAAGTTCACTTAAAATGGCTATCACATTACATCACCAGATCTATCTGCCTGAATGCAGACCCCTGTTCACGTGTTGATTTTTGGGGTGGGTCCGCCTCACTGCCTCTCTGCCAGGGACGTGAGGGCCTGTCCTGTCCCGGCTCCCTGGGGCAGGCCTAGAGTAGCTGGGCAGCTGTCCTGTAATTAATCCTCCTCCCAGGTGCCTGCCCCCAGCATCTGTGGGAGAGGTGGACACACCAGCGTGGCTGCTGTCCAACACTCAGGGACACACATCAATAAGATTTATTACGCTTTTGTGAAAGACACACAAACCCTAATTAACATATTGGTCAATTTAGAGCACATTAACTGCAAATTAATCTACTCTGCCTCTGTTCTGTCCTCTTTATAGAATTAAGGGAAAACTTTACATGAATTCCTTAGGTATTAGAATCAAGCTATATTTTTTATATATATTTATTTATATTATTTAAATACGTGTTTTGTCTCCATTATTACAGGCATCAATCCATTGCACAGGGGTTGAGCCTCTTTACCACTAAAGTTGCCCTTTGTCAGAGAACATTTAAATCATACATTCCACATGTACTACACTACCTTGGTGTGACAAACATTATCTTGTGTAGACCCTTCCAACATTACCAGCTTAAGCAACTTTTGCACCCACAGAGGCACGCTGCTCCATCTTCCCATGCCAGTTCATTTCACATCCAGGCGCTGATACCCCACCCAGGCTAAGATGGCAGCTGCAGTCCATCAGTAAGCCTGTAGTGATATGTGGTATAACAGACTGAGAGAGCATCCACATAAATAGGGCCTCACTTTCATAGCATTTCATGTTCTTCCCAGTGCCTTTGGCTTAATAAAGCAGCTAGTGTTTACCACACTTCACTGAGTAATGTCCTGTCGTTTGTGCTGAAGGAACAAACAATACCACGACCTCCAGACCCTGGGGACACAGCTCTCTGTCTCTCGAGGTTTGGTTTAAGCGGCGGTGTCAACAGTGCCTTTGCCCCTTTCCCTTTTATCAGCTGCTATTGTACATTTGAGGGCTTTTGTCTCACTCTAAAGAGAGCATAAGTGTCCTTGGGCAAAGGGGCTTCTAGAGGAACTAATGGCAAACGCTGTATGACTAATACGAAAAACTGTGACAAACTAAGACAAATGGTTTTGACCAACTTCATTACCTAAGTAACAGCTTGATAGTGTGGCTGTATAATATAGCATTTTTCATCTGTGACTCATATTTAGAGACAAGGACCGCTGCTTTTTTTACATTATGAAAAGGAGCTGACTGCTGATCTACCAGCACACAAACTAGGAGAGTTGAGCATGTGGCTTTACTCACAATTATTCATTTACTCAGTCATAGAGATGGAGAGGAAGTAGAACAAATTTGCCAGTGAAGGAAAACAAGTTTGGAAACTGTGCTGTTTTAAATCCAAAATGTTAGGTGGTTCTATTCAGCAGCTACCTTATACAATACTTGGAGCTTCAGAAGTATTTTCAGTTGTTCTACTTTAGTACACAATTCTAGATTGAAACAACACGTGGCAGCACGATTTTGGGATTCTGATTGACTGTGTAGAAAATCATGAAGCAAAATCATGCATTACTATAGACTGCTTCAAGACTGTTCTTATGTAAGTCTAAACTGACATATTGTTACAGAAGATGAACAAATTTAACTGCACACTATCATTTTTCATTAATATTTTAGTGTATTTTCATGTTCAATATGCCTAATTATATATTATGTGAAATGTTATTATTCATAACAGTAGAGCATTAGATCTACTATAATTCTTCAAACTGAGAGATTCAAAGTATCAATTGCTTTCTGTTTTCAGCTGTATTATCCATTATTCAACAAGCACTTGTGATTTCTTGGCAGCCCTTGGTAGAATAGCATAGTTTATTTTTCTTTTTTCATTGAATTACTCAAATGTAACTCTGGAATTGAAGAACCATTTTAACTATTTTATGATCTCGCAAAGTGAAAGGATAAACCTGAGGATGATAACAGGTGCCCGATGCAACTGCCTGTCAGTTCGGTTAAAACGTAGGGTAAATGAAACGGGCAAGCATCCGTGGCGACTGGATCTTACAGATTAAGTAACATTTAGTATGATTTAAATATACTATACATTCTTGTCATTTGTTTGACTCTTTTTGCCTAACACAGTCATTCAGATCAGTCGTGGTCATTAAAACAGAAATTACAGTGGCACTGTAGCTGTTGAAGTGGGAGGAGATTAATTATTAGGTGCTGGCAGTTGTAGATTAAACTAAACTAAAATAGTAAGAATGGTGGTGTGCTGGTGGTAGTTACTTTCTCTTCACTATTGCAATTGCCAAAGCTAAAATTTTCTTACAAAAGCTAAATTTTTCCAATATGTTTTCACATAACACCAAAAGTCACTCAAAATCAAAATGTAAATTCATTTATTAGTAACATTAATACCACTAAGTGATATTGTTAGGGAAAGTGGATACCTACTTTGGTTATTTATATGAAGTTTAATGTAACTTAACTGCACACAGACAGGATGAATCGAGTCTTACAAACACAACTTGGCCATCCCCATAGATCCCATCTCCACTAGATATATGTATGTCTGCTATAATTCATCAAATAGATCCACACAAGTAAATAAATCTGTACCTCCAAGCTATAAAAAAGGGCAGAGAATCTTTATCGCTCATTTCAGCGGAAATGCAGCCTGGCCCTCCCGCATTGTGTTGCATTTAAGCACAAGAGTCAGTTCTCTTGCAGAAAGGGAAAAAAAAAACCCATCAAAATCTCCAGAGAACAGCTAGGTAGAGCAGCTGTCTCACCTAAAGGCAAAAAATAGTCATAGTCATAGTAGATTGCATGTTATTGTTGAGCTTTTTTTCTTCCTCAACTCAGCTTCTCTCTACATTTGTCTCCTGTTCAGTTTTTTTATTATCCTGAAGAAGGCTTGGGCCATTACCCAGCTACAACTCATGCAAATTCCACTGAAAATGGCTGTAAAACTTTTAGAACCCCAATAACTACTTCCCCAGAATGAAAATCAATTACTATAGCTATGCCATTTAGAGAAGAAACTTTTGCAATTGATATCGAAATATACTCTCAGCAACTATGTCTTTTTTGGAAAAAAAAAAAGCTTGTGGCAGATTGAGGCATGCAAACAATAACATTCTGCAAATTCTAAGTCTAAATATATATCTTCCTGGCTTTCACCATAATTATATTCAGTAAGCCACCATGCACCTAAACCTCAAAGCTTTCATTAGAAGGATGTTGACTGTAAGAGATCTGAACAGGCTTTTTAATAATTCCTCCACCTTTCTGAACCAGTTAAAAATATTTTGCTTTGAAAGCCCAGGGAGAAGATGAGGTGTGAAATGAATTATTCCGAGGTCAGCCATGAGTCCCCCGGACCAGACAAGCTGTACAATCCAGCAGGTGTTCCAACCACTTCTGTCCATTTGGCGGAAAATGATTCTCTTTTTGTTCCCAGCCACTTGCTGTGAAAGATCTACAAAGATTTATGAATTAAAGCCTGAACTTAGCATCCTGTCCCCCACCAGCTGAGTGAAGTCTGGACTTCAGATGCCAGCGAGAGTCTTCAGAGGAGCACACCCTGAGATGGGTCACTGCCTGTGCCCCGGTTCGCCTCACTGAGCGCCCTGGTGTAATCTGGGAGAAGGCCTTTGAAAAGTGTATACAGTTCTGTCAGCTTTCCGAGAATTGAGAAGAATGGAACTGTGGGAGCTACGAAACTAAGAAGAAGCTCTGTGAGGTTTACAGAATAGCACTGTGAATCTCTTAAGATTTTCAATAAATAGGTCATAGAAAATAAAATATATATCAAAGTGTTCTTACTGAACGTTTGATGCATTGTTTCAAGGTCTTCCATTAAAAAAGGGAAAAAAAAATCTTCCAACTTGGCTTCCCTATGGGGAAATTAAGAGTAAAATGAGTTTTATGAAGAGCTCAGTTTGTGGAGCTCCTGTTCTGCAACTTTAGTTTAAAGAATCAATCATTCATGTCCATTTTGGAGAGACCAGAAACACGCTCATGACATGCAGCCCCACTGGGTACTACGGGGATGGGCCATCAAATGACAGCGCTGGCTCAAAATAATTAAAAAGTTACAGTGTTTCTATGAATTGAGTTGTGCCATACGATGACTGCACACACAAAGGGAAGGGGCAGGATCACATTTCGCATCCTTACGCTAATGGTGTCACGTACAATTCTGAATTCATTTAAGCTTTTTTTTCCTTTTGTTCTGCTTCAACAAATTCTCCATTACTATTCTTGTGACCTGCCCAACATCAGATAATTGTTGCAGATTGGTGATTTTCTTGGTTTTGCATATTTCTGAGGAGCCACTCATTTCACTCTAAAGGTCAAATCTGCATTTCAACCATCTCCCACTTGTAAATTACTGTATGATATAGGAGTGAGCGATGACTCATTCATTGCCTCCATCATAACTTATATGCATTAAATACTATGGGAAAACAATGGCTCTGTGCCGATATGTGTTAGATGCCATTGCACCCGACTACTTTGCAAATGTGCAAGAGAATCTATTTGCTTCACTTCCATTTTTCCCCACAAATCAAATCTGCAAAACTGGGAGCGAAACGCCTGCATGCCGAATCAAAGCTCTTCTTTTTCACAGCAATTAAGGGCCATTCTTTGAAGCGAAACTCGGTGGGAATAAAACTAGTCAACATAAATAATTAACCAGCATGGCAACAACAGAAATCCGAGCTTTCTGTGCTTCAGATTATTTTCTTTATCAGCAGAAGTATTTACCACAAGTTCTCCATCAATCCCCCAGCTTGCTTCTGTCTGAAGTGTTTTTAATACTTTTCTCATCAAGAGATATAATGCCTCCCTATCCCACTGCCACCTCCCCCTACAGTTTGCACTGCCTGAATGAATATTCTGCATACAACAATGTGTACATCCCTACTTACATTCAGAGCCCTTCTTCCCCACCTCCCAACATGCCCTAAACTCACACACACGCTTTATTAACTTTGAACTTCAAAGCACTAGACTCCAACACAACACACACTCCATACCAGGGGAATAGGAATTAACCTAAGGTGCCAAGTGCAATTAAGCCTAATTTCAATAATATTTAATATTTCATATCGGTACACTTCCCATTAGCGTAATCAAGCTGCAACAAATGTAAAATTGTTTCATATATAATAACAATGACTACATCCTATGCATATGAAAAAACACATGGTGTGAGAATCAAATTTAGGGGGTTCTTATTGGATAACTGAGATCAGCCTCTAGGATTACAAATCGCATAACTGATCTCATTTGTGTAGAAGCAGCACCAAAGTTGCTAAATCAGCTGTACCTGTCCAACATTTCAAAGCTCTAAACAGATTACTATTAGCCAACCCTAGCTTGTTAATGACATTATTTTTCTAATGATGCAATGCCTTCTTTCTGAGGGAAAGCAATTCATATTCAGTATTCCATGTGCGATCAACAGGGGACGTCCTAATTTGAGTGGAAGGAATCCATATCCATTACAATAACACTACATCAATGAAACAGGGCACAAGGTTAACTGTCATGGCTTTAAAATTCCAAACCAATAGCAGTATCTTTGAAAATGCAGACATATAATTGCATAGTAATTCTTTGTTCAGTTAAACATTTCTTACCCAGGCCAATGCAAATGTGGGAACATATGTTTAAAAGTATGTCCTCATTTGTAATGTCTGAAGGCTTAAAACCTTGCAGCACAAGTGATTTCATTCAGGTGTTTGGGATTATTTGAAAGAAATTTTAAAACATATGGAGGGTTTATTCATAAAACATAACCATCATCTTAAACAATCTACTTTTTAATGGACAAGCAAACTCTGCAAAATATGACACAACATTTTCAGAAAACAATAAAAAGCTACATAAAATGCACACTTAAAAGCTGCCCCAGCTTAGTTGAGATGCCCCATACAGAAATTCTAATTCTTCACTATGGTCACATAAACTAATTGTCCTTAATTAGGTCTTGTTTATTTCTCATCGGCCTTTGTTTACTTGTTACAATGTTTACCGAAATAGCTACCGAAATAGCTCCACCTAAAACACCTAACACCTAAAAAATAATGTGGATGTCTGCATGATTACCAATGTTCACAAATCAATGTTTGTATCAAGAAAAGCTATAAAAAGCATTGAGCGTAGAAAAGGCAAGCTATGTATAAGCACAAGCTTGCCTAAATGCTGGTATAACACGAGATAGAAAGTTCCATCCTATTCTATGCAGCTCAATTTTGTCACCATGACAAAAGTATTTTTCTTGTAAGTGCTGCTTGTTCCTCCAAATGATTGGAGACTGTCTGATCTGAACTCTTCAATCCATTAAATATGCCCATGTCACATACCTCTGAATGAGTGTACATTAATCTAGATGAATAGGTAAACCTGGAGGGTTTCCAAAAACTTTCTCCATCCAATGTGCATGTAATGTCATCCTAAAATAGCGTCCAGCTGAATTACCAGAATGATAGAAGGCAGTAGCCTCAGTTTCTGGCAGACAATGCCGATTTGTGTCAAGTCATTCAGATAGGAAACACTGCATTTCCAACATAGTTATATATACATTGCAATGGAACCTCCATTACAGCCAACTGCTGAGATAAAATACAGCCCTGACCTATCTGGGGAAGCTTGATATATTGACCCTGTGGAGTACATCCATTGCTTATGCACACATGCACCGAATGTAATTCATTTTTGATAGAGTCTGTGTTTATTTATATGACCTAAAAAAAAGAGAACAAAAAATATTACCTAAACACTTTTTCTTTACCCCAGATTCTCAGCTGTACTTTATATGTTTTAAGTCCTCACAAATGTAATTCATAATGTAAGTTTTGTCTATATGTAAAATAATAATATAACATATATGGTGTTTAAAATATATTTACAATTTTCAGTAAGCATGTCCTCAAGGAAGCAATTATATAAGTTTCAGTGCATGAATAACATAAAAATGTATCCAAGCAGCTGAGCAATTACAGTAAGTGTAAATGTGAGTAGGTGTAGAGGCGAATTACCTGCTGAACTTGTGCACGCTGTTGGAAACCCCTGCCTGTTGATTTGTGCTGTGGGCTGCCTGAAATGTAAATGTAATTTCAACTGTGAATGTGTGGCGATGGTACTGAGGCCCCTCTGTCTGAGTAATGATGCAGACAATGATGCTCACCCAATGTGGGGGTGTTACGGAGAGCCAGTGGGGCCTGCACACTCCCCTTCTGTGTAGAGGACTCCTGTCCAATAAATCCCTTTCAGAGAGAGCTCTTTTAATGCCGACAGGATTAACAGAATTTAACAATGCCATCCGGCTCCATTTTTTATTCCCCTTTATACAAGGCCAGCTTCTTAAATTTAGCCCGAATGGGGGCAACAGTAGGGCATTTTTCACTTCAACATACAACAAAATTGACAGGTGCTGGTGCTTTTGCAAGGGGTATAAATTCGTCAAGCAGAGGAATGTACGTCTCTTTGAAACAGAAAAAAAAAAAAGAATAAAAGGCATTTGTATCTCTGTCATGTTCATCAAGCATCAGCTACAGCAATATACAACACTCTTTTATGTTGACAAATCATCCACTCTGAAGGATGAAAACAAACTCTTAACCATTTAAGTACCAGGCAGTAATTCTGCCAGCAACGGTAATTTATAATGTCAACAGGCAAACAAAAGAGCAAGAATATATCTCTTCCATCTGGACTTTATTTTAGATTATATATGTACACACTATACACTATTTCAGTGCCTACTAATAGTCCATTAACCATGTATAACATGTACATGTATAATTCATTAACATCAAAGTAGAGAGCATTATTAGGGGTAATGGCTTCCTCCTGTTCTTACCACACGTAAATGCCTTAACAGGTAGTGATACCTAGCAAGGCATTCTACTACCATCTTGAGTCTTAATAATTAAGTGCAAAGTGAAAAAGTGCAAAATGCTAATGGCAACAAAAAACTAGCCCACTATCCCATGATCCATGCTATTTGAGCAGACAATGTTATGAAAAATATACCTTTTGAAGAGAAATGTCAGAAATCATTACTTTGAGAGACATAAGTAATATCTTGAATTTCTGCAGCCTGGGTTTTACTCCAGACAGCAAACACAGCACCATAGACACTAAACCTTACACCAGTGTAAACTGGATCTCATACAGTTCTGGAAAATGCAGCTTCATAATGGCTCCCAACAGGAGGCTCCTCCATGCTTTTACTAATAGAGTTTCCACTCACAGCTATGAGGCATGAGTGTCTCATTTATTAAGTCTCCAACACGACATCACCCCCATGGCAACCAAAACTGGTGGATGAAAACAAATACCTAGCACTGTGAGGGCAAGATTTTACCACTGGTGGGAGAACAGTGCCTCCCTACACCGCTCTTCATGGGTTCAAAAAAAGATTTGCTTAAAAAAAGGAGATTTGTAATCAGGTGTGCATTTTATGTTGGATAAAAGTGTCTAGCTGGCATATGTTTATGCTATTATGTATATTCATTAACAAAATGAACAACACAAATGAATATGCCTCTTCCAACTGTTCCCTGGCAAGCAACACAACAAACACTTTAGAAGTCGCATTAAATGGACAGCTAACTAGCTAGCTACCTTTTTTTTTTGGGGGGGGGGGGGGGGGTTGCACAATACCACCTCATTAGGCAGCTATTCACATTCATTAATTCCTGTGGAAGCGTTAACTCACTTCAGCCATCTTTCATTGTTTATTTTTCAATTAGTGAATGCAGAAATGTACAGTCCTTTCCTCCTCTTCATGTTGTGGTTTGTGCTACTGACACTGCAAGAACCTTTTGGCAATAAACAGTTTGGCTCAACTGACGCTGCTATAATGAACAGTGCTGAAGAGAAAGCCTCCGTCTCATGCAAGTGTTGCTAGGGATAAGTACCCGGATGCTCATCGAGGTTAATAAGTACAGTCTCGCTGACAACATGGAACCATGTCCCTATGAATAAAACATCTGTTCACTGAACACACACACACACACACACACACACACACACACACACACACAGCAATTCCAGAATCAGATCATGCACAGCACAGTCAAAACAAGCTTTGTTTATAAAACACTAAACACTGACAGGAAAGAATGTAAGCACAACATTATGACCAATTCATCTGTCACTTCTTCAAGTTAATACCACTGATAAAATTATTTTTTCATATTAAATATGTCATTCAAATCGCACACTGCTGCTGGTAGCAGTGTTGGTAATGGATTAATTTAGGCAACTGCTAAGCAAGAGTGTGAGAAAATAAGTGCCCGAATATAGAACAGAATATATAATGGGAGAATGTCATAGTTGTGGATAAAGATGCCAAGAATAAATTATGGAGACTTTGGTTTACATATTTTGTTTATGAATACATTTTACAGGGAGCAAGTTTCTGCTTTTGTTCCTGTTTGTTATTTTTTAATTCATATGATGCCAAAAAAGAAGGGAAGGAAGAAATAAGGCTCCAAGGTACCAGCACAAAAGAAAAGCAATCCAATTCAAATTCTGAGCCATTCAACTACCAACAGGCTCACTGCTCACTGGTAACCAGAAACTGCATTATCTGCTGCAGTGGCATATTTTGCATTGACATGCAATTTCTCATCAGTGTTTGTACATGAAATCCATGAACAGAAAATGAACTGATGTGCTTTGTCCTATACACATAATCAGCATGGCAGTGATTTAGCTCTTTGAGGCACGGAATATGGGAAGAACATGTGGTCTCATCCCACCATACTGTGTGAGCATGGCTATCAAAGAGAATGAAGAGAGAGCAGAAGGGAAGGATACTCAGATGACTACAGAGACACAAAGCTCATTTACTCTCCTCATCCTGGAGTGAAAAGAGATCAATGTCAGCTCCCCTCTAAAAGATGTTCTAAGCCTGTTGGCATCGACAGGATGAAAAAAACTCGAAGCATTAACTTACCTGATTGAAAAATGAGAATATCCCTAGCATTTTGAATATGATGTAAATACACTGTGTTGCTTTTTTCCTAACAAAAAAGATACTGCTTTCAAAAATGCACTTTTTAACTATCTACAATCTGAAATGTTCAGATTTTATGCGATAATGCAGTGCCCTCCAGGTTTAGTTGTACGAACAGAAACTTTTCCACCACATCAAGAGATGATGTGAAAACAGTTCAGAAAATCTGTCAGCCATGCTTCATGGAAAGGAGATAATGGCAAGGATGTGTGAAAATTTTCTGTTTGTTCATCTCAAGTAATGGGCTGTTACTTTGAGAAAGAGCCTACCGTTTCATTAAAGAAACTTCCAGCAAGGAATAAAGAGTTTTGTAGAGGCCTGTTCAACAACAAATATACCTGTCAAATCAATAAAACATGATACAGGTATACTGTAGTGCCTTTTAATCTAATAAACATTCCTGTTCCTTAAATTAAAATGGTTTACCTTGGGTCAAATGTCTTTCAGAACCATTTATGTTCACAAATGACACACTTGAATTTTAACAGCACATCAAGTCAATATTGCCACTTGGCATTTCAACCTTTGACACAGGGTGGCAATTAAATTAAATTAAAATCAATTAGTCCCACAAAGTTCGACTACACCTCCTCCTTGGATTCAAATAATTGCCTCCCATTTTTCCAGTTTGCCATCTATAAAAATTTGCAAAGCAAATGGACTGGTACCAAATGTATCATGTTTAATTTAGCACTCAGTCTATATCCTGGGCTCCTGCTTCCATACTTCAATACTTTTCAATACATTTGCATGATTCGCGGTCCGCAATAAAACATTTCAGTATTCCATCACTATTAAATTTAATAGATGTAATACGGGGTTGTCCCAAATGACTGACATCTGTATTCATCATAAGGCATATTTATCCATTTAAAACAACATATTTATATGACATAATTATACTGAATATATGTGGATTACATATCTAATTTTACCATGAAATGTTTCTAAAGGTCTACTGATTGATATTTTTCTAAGTGGCATTCAGCTGGAATAACAGAGGTAGATTTGCAGCCTGGATAGATGTGGTTGTGACACCTGACCAAGTGTGGAAGACATATCCATATATCACGCATATATATACATATAAAGTGTGTGTGTGTGTGTGTGTGTGTTACACATGTATTACAGATATACAATATACATACATGGGAAATGTAACCAAGCACACAACCATAGAAAATCATGTTTACTGACCACTGTACATCAACCACACACAAACTGTATATAACATTGATTACCAACATTGACTGCAGCAGTTTACATAAATTATCCGTAGAAGGAAGTATGGCAAACAAAAGAGAAAGTCAGCTTTGCCATCATTCTGTACAGTTGTGATAACCTCCATATATCCAACAGATTTCATGTATGACATTCTGATGGTAATTTTGTCTTACAACCTTTATGTTAAAGTCAGCATTCATTTCAAAACCATTTTCTTCAATCAGACACAAATGAGGGGGTTTCCCAGAGAGATTAAAAAGACCATGACTGGCCCGAGTACAAACCTTTCTCGGACCAATCAGTACTAAAATTTCCAATCCATGCAAGCAAAGTAAAAAAAATCTATACGAACTATACATTACCCACTGCAATTTCCTAGAACCACTATACAGAACTGTCCTATCTCTGACAATTGGTATTTATCCTTAGTTTGAAAGCCATGGCAATGTGCAGTGCAAAACTACCCAGAGTGTCAATTACAATCATCTACCAGGGAAACATGCTGGGCTTTAGAGGTGGTCAGGGAGAAGGGCCTGAACAGCCTGCGGTGCAGAATAACTTACTAGTTACCTTCATTGTACAACTGATACAAACTGCAGAGATTTCCAGTTAACTAAAAATCCATCTGAAAATGCTCAGCTGAAGAACATTCAATATATACAGTACGTACAGGGCCCTTTATGTATTCTACTTATCTCTTGTTGAATAGGCAGGCCCGTTCATAACATTAAAGATATGAGGACTGGGAGATAACCTCCTACTCTGACCCCTTTCCATCTAATCAAAGTCCTTCTGTGCTGCAAAGTAGTATGTGCATGATGTAGCTCTCCATTGCCTACTGTTCTACAGGCAACTATTGTGCTTTTCTGACACTTTTACAAAGCCATATTCATGCTGTAATTACTATTCTTGCATTTATCTAAAAGCCTGTAAAGAAGTGTATGTGTCTGTGGTTTAAATCTATATTAATGTGTAATAAAAATCCTAAATGGTGAAGCTAAAGAAGATTACTAGGGTGCAGTGTTTGAATTGTTTATTTACATTTAATGGCATCTTCCATTTACACCTTCTCTCATCGTGCATATAATAAATTTCCTTTGTCACACCTCAGAATTATGTATTTCTATTTTGGTTTTATTATGTTTTTTTTCCTCTGATAGAGGAAAGGGACTATAGACTGGGCTTCTATCCTCATCACATGTCTGCACTGTTGCCATGTGAACCTCGTGTGAACACTGCCAAACTGACCCTGTGGATCAGATAAATTAGGGGAGGCCTATCACATGGATCCTCCAGACTGGTCCTGTTATCCAATCTGTCCCACAAGCACAGTCTGTGAAACTGATGGTTTTGATGAATGCTCCAACCTGGCTGGGCTGATGAGAAGAGAACTTTCCCTGGCAGAAACCCCCTCTCTCTCTAAGCCCCACTGGCTGAGCTGAGATATGGAGATAGACTCTAACGGGAACACAGGCACCCCTTCTTCCAGGACTGCTCACATCTGATGAGCTTCTGCCTGCGGCAAGTCCCACAGCAGGAGACCCTCTGGACTGGATGGAGGTGTGCACAGCGCTAAGGTAACCTACATATGTAAGAATACTCCAGAGACCAGATCAGTGGAGAGATCAAAGGCATCACATCTCTGTACACTACACCTCCTCACTGTGGAGCACATAATATGGCTAAAGCGTGATAAGATACGTGTACCATTTTCAGTCATTAGATACGGCAGAAGCAGCTCTGATTTTCTAGCAGGTACACTGTGAGGCCACAGTTGAAGCTTTTATTGAAAGAGAAACTGCACAAATAATGTACTTTTTTGCTACACAGGTCACAATCATCATCCACAAATGCCTCTCTGGATACAAAGAGGCAGTATGTCTACTGCGTATTCCTTTATTTGAATCGGTTATTCCACTGGTAATGCGATTCATGGCAGGAATCCTTTGCAGTTTTTGCTGTTTGAAGGTGTTTTGATTGGAGACCTCCTGGGAAGGCTGCTGGGAGACGTGTTGATGTGGAAAGAGTGGCTAAGTTCCTCTATACCCAGACTGAAAACAACTCTGTGTTGCAGTGATGGGGACACTATGCTGATGGTGATATTGTCTTTCGGATGAGGTATTAAACTAAGGCCCCAACTCATTGTGGTTATCTCATGGCATTTATTGCAAAGAGTAGGTGGGGGGGGGGGGGGGGGGGGGGGGTTCCCTGATGCCCTGGCCAAATTCCAAATATCACCACCTAATGACCCTTCACTTTAATTGGCTATCCCTCCCTCTCCACCTTGGCTAATGCATGGCATGGTGAGATTTCCGGGGCAAAATGGCCACCGTGCACCCAGGAGAACACTTCGATTCAAAGCAAGAGGCTGCTCTGGCCTGGCTACTGCATGCCTGGCAGCCATACTGGAGAATCTGTAACCAGCACCACTGACGGAGCTTATTAAAAGAAGCCATTAGATCTGTGGCTTTCACAACCAGTCCTGGAGGATCATTTCCCACTTCCGCACCTTTTGTATTCCAGCTGAAGTTAAAATTACATTAGCCACAGCAGGGATGGATTGACAAGGTAATTTGAGAAGCTCTGTGAGGATGAAGAATTTTTGCTGTTTCCCTGATGAAAAATGCCCATGCATACACATAAACACACTGCATTTATAAATCTGTTCATTCCTACACTGTGAAATGTAAAATGAATGCAACATTATGGCAATTAAACTGTCTACAGGAATACATACATATGCCCATATCTCTTATGTCCATATAGGAACATTGGCTTGCTTGAAAAATCCTGGCAGGATTCAATATGGTACTGTGAGATTAATAATACTGGGAGTACACAGTGTAAAGCTGCTACTATGGATGATGCTTGCCCTCATTCTGTTTCCTAGCCGAGATTTAAAATTGAGTGTTTCAGTAAACTTCGTAAGCTCTGCACCAGAGCAGGAGCCGTTTCTCACAGGCTTTCTGGAAACACAGTTTCATGTTCATGGTGAGGCGTTGCAAACATAACACAACGGCAAGGTGTACAGGTACATCAGCATGAACAGCATGTAGACATTTCCTCTTTCCCAGTCATATCTGACAGACTTGCTCTTAAAGTCAGCATTCTACACTGACATAACTACTAAAATGTACTGCAAATACCTGTAATATCTGCAATACATTTCAGTATATTAGTAAAGGAGGTTTTGCTTTTCTTTCCCCTTGGGCTGTTTATATTCAATTTAAGGAAAAAAATTCAATATGATCACTTGTTTGAATTTGAATCTGTCATTGACGCTCATTTTAATAGCGCCTATACATGAGAATAGAAGCAGTGATTGGCATTTCCCTTCTAATTAACTTGTCCACCTGTGGTGATGTGTAAAGGTTTGGTATATATTGTTGCCTGTCAACAGAACAAAAAAAATTCACTGACAAAAGCAGTATGCAGAAATGTCAGAATATTTAAGTCTCATCTTTCTATAAAATGCTGAATGTTCTGTGGTGGATTAATTGGCAAAAAAATAAATAATTGCAAGAAACTATCAAATGTTCATGTTAAAAGCTTACTGTTAATTATAAACCACTAAGCTGCTATGAGTCATACAATTTTGTAAATAGAATCCTTACTATCACATGCCAATAAAGGCACAGTTGATTGCATGTTTAGCGCTGATTAAGACGGATGTAAATATATAAGCATTAATGTTTCTGCTATAACGATCTATCCACAGTTACAGCCTATGACAGTACGGACATCACATTGTTTGCAAAGAGTGCCACGCTGGGCTCATATTGCAGAGCTGATTCAATCTGACGTGCTACCCCTCTGTGAATCAGTGTGGCCTACAGCTGCGCCACTACTATAGAACACCCTCTCCCCATACTGTCACCTCCTCTCTGGGGCAGATTATTGTTTCTCATTATCCATATCCAAACTGAGGCCCATGGGATATGTGTCATCACTTCACCAAAGCATCTGAGTCACTCCGATGCTGACTTAAGGTGACTGCCCTCCCCCCCCCCCCCCCTTCAACATTCATCTATTTGGGAGAAACTGCTCCCATTAGTCATAGCGTCATAACAAGCGGAAAGCAAGACGCGTGTCCGAGAGCGCCGCGAATAAACAGACTGATCAAGTCATCTGAGCACTTCATTAAGCGGAGCCTGACAGCGTGGCTCTGACAGCCTACCCAGCTGCCCATGCCCACGCCACTGCGGTGGAACAGGACCCACTGAGCCAAGCATGGATCATCTTATGGCCTCTCCCTTATCTGCTGCCACTCTTCGAGATCCCTTCAGGATAAGTTACAGGAGACTGTGGCCCCTTCCTGACATGGCAGTGTATCCTGGAGCTTCCCAAGAGAAATAAGACCACACGCTCTGATGTCACTGCAGCTGTAAGAACACAGCAACATCCTACTGATAAAGGGCTTGGTGTTAAAAGTCTTATTCTAACAGAATTCAATTAAAATTACTCATCTTTGCTTCACCACTTGATTTCAGTGCCATTTGGTGAGCCTTTAACAAGAATGAATAGGGTCATGATAGTGACACCGCTGACAGAGGTGTCACCTTGGTGTTCCTGGGTAAATGCCACATAGAAAGCACCCCTCAAATTTCTAAATAATTATTAAGCCCACCCCTCTATGGGATACAGGAACCAAACATAAACTGATACGAAGAGAAATGTGCATTCTGTGAATGAAGTGACTTTGCGGGAACCCAATTCATTTGCAACATTCCAAGAGAGGAATGTTGTTATCGTTCCAGTCCCAGTAATTAAAACATCACTCCACACAGGCGTGGAAGAGTTTTCACACAAGGCAGTGTCTCCCAAGCATCAGCATATTACAAACCAATTTTCCTATATCAGCTCATATTCACATTTGATTCTGTCGCATTGCTGATGGGAGTTGGAACAAGGTCTCTGTACACAGAAATCTAAATAACATTATGACGCCTGCCGCAAACCTCATTTATAATCCAATGCCTCAGCTGAATTCTATTATTCAGGAAAATATTCAGGAAAATAAGAAAAAAATAGAGATAATAACACAACATCAACATGCATTCACTAGGCCGGGGCAGAGCCTCGGTTACATTGCTTCGAAGTGCACAAAAGGTGGTTGAGGACATGCTAATTAAACAAACACGCTCTCGGTAAGGGAAACCGGACACCTTTTTCCCTGCACCATTATTGATGTGCTCAGTGGCAGAGAAGATCACCCTTGCTGTTAGAGCTCAGAGAGCCTCATAAATTCATAAAATAATGAAGAAAAAGCCCTAATGAAGCCCTTGAAGTTAAGTAGGTTCATTTAGGTTCTTCCCGGTTTTCACTTTCCTGTGACATGTAAGTCAAACGGGAAGGATAGCAATGGAAAATTAATGTATTCTCCTGTCTAAGAAACTTGTCATAAAATTAAACTTGATGATGAGGAGTATGGGTAAGGTTGCATACATACTCAGCATAGTTGCATCATGATAACCTAGACAGCAGTTAAAGACAAAAAGTTTGAACATACTTTAAACAAAAAAAATCTGAGTGCTATCAAGCTAGCAGAGAACACTTTCACAACTTTGACATACTGGCGTAGGAACATGATCACAGTGCCACAGCGTCACGTCAACGGTGCAAGTTAGCTGTATGTATCTAGGACTGCAAACATCTGGGCAATGCCCTTGCGGTGGCTGTTGCAGCACACTGGAGACTGCGAGGTCCTGATCCACGGAGCGGCAAACAGATGCACTGCTTCTTCCGCCTGGTCTTCTGTACAGAGATAAATCATTAATCAAGCTTGGCCTCGTGTTGAAGGAGCCTAAAGTGAGAGAACGCTCGCCAGCTCCACCCCGACCTCCTGCTTCCGCTAGGCATCCCAGCACCTCTGCCCTCTCCCCAACTGGGACCACCTCCCTCCCCCCCCAATCTGTCCCCTCATCTTAGAGCCACTCCACTCCAAGGTCAAATCTTTTACTTTCCCCAACGCCACATGTTGAGAAACTATCCCACCTTTTTCCCCCCAGATACCTTCCCCCCGTTAAGCGGATGACTCACTCATCTGGACGCCCTTGTCCAATACTTTTTCAGATGGACCAGCAATAAATAAAAGATCTATTCCCTCTAGGTAACAGCAAAAATATCTTCTCAACAACAACAGCGACCAAAAAAAAAATCTAAAAAAAGTGTCTATTATCTCTATGGTGTTATACAGTGAGTAGAAAATGAAGGCACTTACCTGTCACCTTGTCTTGGGTAAAGGGGATTTAATTACTTATCAAACAGGCTTCAATGTCAACAGAATAAATCTGTTTCATAAATGTGCAAGTAACCATTTTTGACTTTTCACTTCCCAAGGGGAAGAAAATCAATTTTAATCAAAATTCTTCAATATTTTCCATATGTATGTTCTGGTGCAGTGTACATCATCCCAGGTAATAAATATTGCTGTCCTCCGAAAAAGTAATTGAAGTTGTTGTTTGCTGTTGCTTAGTGAAGCAGATTTTAACTAGGAGTGCTGGGGTACTGCTGTATTGTATTGTCAACGTTCCTAATGAGTTTGTGTTATAATTGAGAACCAGAGGAGGGGAAAAAAAACATTCCCCAGCACAAACATCTACCTGTATTATTGATCATGGCCATTACTGCCTTTTACAAGCTTTGCATCCTCATAAAAATATCTACCACCAAGGACTGTGCCTTTCTCTCTGCAATTTTCAAAAGGCTCTCGACTTGTACAGCACTTGTTTTATATATAGCAATGTTATGCAAATATTGAAATGCTCACAGATTGTATGCCTGTTCCCTGTGCAATACTTGGTGATGCTCACCTGAATTCAACTCAGATTGCATTTTTCTGACCCTTAATCTTCTTAAAGGCAAGGGGATTTCGAATGAAGTCAAAATATACATATTAAAAGAAAATATGAAGTTATTTATGTTACTCTAAATGCTAAAGGGCGGACTCCCTTTCAGATTTCATAGCCTTGCTGGGCGAACAAAATCCCAACAAATTAGCTGGAGTGACAAGCACTATAAAATCTGCGGAAAAACTAATTTGCTGCTCACATTTGAAGACTAATCTATTTATCACACTTAGTAGCTGTGATGTTAACTTAAGTAAATCGCCCCAACTGACGCATCAAATGTTCACTGGACATTACATATTGAATCAAGGATGCCCAGGAAAGCTTTTCTTCTTGATGGAAAGCCGTGCATGTTTATACATAAAATGCCCTGAGAATATTTGCTCCAAAAGGTTCCCTCCATGAATCACAATAGCCTTCTTAAAAGGAAAAAAAGGGAGAAGAGAGGAGGAAAAGGGGATGGACAAATCTGCTTACTTTGGAGCTTATTGAGCAGAATGAATCATGCACAGACATGAAACGTGACTGCAAAGCAAAAGGTAACACAACCAGGCTGAGGAGAAGGGAGTGGGGGGGGGTGAAAGGAGAGATGAAATTAGTTCCATCAGGCTACTCTGATTGTTCTTTTTATAGTGCGCTGCCACCGGGGATCCAGTGCCTTCTGGGAGTGTCACAGGCAGGGTTGCTGACACAGAGCACTTTCAATATCACTGACAGATTTGTTCAAGGTGTCACTATTGATAGTGACACAGCTCTTTGAAGGGGAGAGAGCTTTCTCCTTTTCTCTTTCTGAGGGGTTTTTTCATTGAAATTGTTTTTTTTTTTTTATCATTTCAAACAAAACTGGTGGTGGATTGGGCTCGCTTTGCCTGGAAGATCTGTTGATGTGTGATCTGAGGGCAAGAAGTAAATTGCTTATTCAGATTTCCATCAGACCGAGTGCAATGCTAAATTAACAAAGCATCGTGACTAGGCCCAGTCAAAACAGTTAATGGGAACATTAAAATGGATTGATCCAACAGTATATTCCCTTTACATGGTGAAGAGCTATGATGTATAAATGTGTGAGGTTGCATGCATGTGCATACTGCATGTGTGATGTGTTTCAGGCTGTAGTGTATCTGTCACACAACATACATGTGATTCAATATAATTTAATGCCATTTCAGCACAATAAGGCCTTTTAACACAATTTATGTTAATGTGGGACAGCCAGAGAGCTCTTGCACTTTTACTCATCTTTGACCAACACCCCCCCCCCCCCCCCCCCCCCCCCCCCCCCCCTAACCCAGGTGAGTCTCATTCATTAAAAGGGAAGGATTGTCCTCTCACACCACTGCTGGCTTCACCTTCCGCATTCTTTCAAGCCAATGTCACGACCCATGAATAACAAATATCGCCTACATTGGATTTGGTTTCATTCAGGGAACAATGCTGAGGGTTCCTGGGCTACTTGAACATTAATGACTCTGAGACCATTAACCGTCCAGGGGGACTGAAGTTCTGCTACAAAAGAGCTGGCACCAGAGGCATTTTCTATGCTATCGATTGTTTATCCTGACCTTCATACATGAAAAGAAGGGGAGATGGAGAGATGGAACGCTTCCTAAACAACAAAACGCCTCAGCATTTCTCCCTCCCCGGCCCTTGAAATCCATTCCAACACTGTAATCCTGCAAAACAAGCCCAACCCATCCTTGTGACTTAGCCAAAGAATCTACGTGCAGGCTACAGCCATTCATTTCTTACTATATATTTTTCCTCTTTATTAGAATTCTGGGGACTTTAACAAACCGAACAAGCCCGGCATGACAATGATGCTCCTGTCTCAGAGAAGAGACTTGCATTATTATGTAGAGGGAGTTGTATGATTATGTTAACCATATGCTTAGGAAAACAGAAATTAGCCAAACACCAGGGGGATTAGGAAAGAGAGGCGAGTTTCAAAAGCAAGCAGTTTAGCTTGTCTGGATGTTTAATCTATAAATACCAGGGACTGTGACTAAAATGACAGTTTTGAAGGAGTGAAAGGCTGGGTCTGCTTAAAACAGATGTCAAGCTTTTTTATGTGTGATATGGACGCATTTTTGTCTATAGCAGCATCTCTAACACTATTATCTTACCAGAGCATGGATCTATAGAAGTATTAAGAAAACAATGTGACATCGCCTCTATCTTAAAAAACACACCTGTCAATACATAAACATAGTCTCGTTACCCGCGAAGAGGAATCTGGAATCCCTGCATTCTCATCCCTACCAACTCACCGTGATATGCAAGCTTGCGACAAATTTTTACTTGATGACATGTTCAAGGCAACAGTGTGAACACATCCAAGCCTTTGATTTTATAATCCTCAAGTAATTTCATGCACAATTGTAACATTCCGCAAATGGGATTAGACATAGTGAAGTTAACTTTTAAAATAAACTAAAATAGAGGCAGATTCAAAGCCCGCTCAAGACAAAAGCCTTTAAGGGGTTAAATCTATAGCATTTAAGACATGCCAATTAAATGATGAAAAGCAGTCAAAAACATGCAGGATGGGTTATAAAGCAGTATAATCGCGATTGATAGGACTCTTTGGAGGGAATCGGAGCGTGCGTGTGTCCATTTAAAATAAACGATCAAACAAGCGGACATTACAGGAGAGAATCACCTTGCTGAATTTTGTCCAAAATGTAGTCTGGCATTTGGTGAGACACTGGGGTACCATTACTAACTGAATCTCCCAGCAATCCTTCCCTCACATGTTGTCATGCGTCGGAGCCCCTTGACTCTAGCTTTAGATGATATCTTGTTCCTGACAGGTCTGCATTGCCAAAGCATTGTTCTTGAGAGAATTTATGCCCTATTTCCTCAGTTTCAAAGAACAGCCCCCTTCATTTCAATTCCCAGAAGCTAAGAGGCAAAAATTATACTCAAGTCCACATTCGTTGTGGTAGGGTATACCGTGCATAATGAAAAGTAGTATTTATCAGTTTTGATTGTGCTTGAGGCCTTGTCCAGTTCGATTATGTTGTGAGGGAGCAGCTGAAAGAGAAAGGCCTGCTGACCCACAGTTCAGTGTGGGCTCCCTCCACACCATCCCACCAAACACATGCATGCTACAGGGGAAACATGTCCACTGCAGCCTGCCTCACACAGCACAAACTCTAGGACCTGAGGGGTCTCTAATGCAGCGGGACGTGTTAACAGAGCCCGCCCTCCCCCCAACACCCCCCATCTCAACACGTACCCCTTTTTTAGGGAGGCCAATTTCTCCCACACAAGTATAAAGCCTTATTTCATTAACTGATTAAAGCCTCTGACATTTGACATGAGTATTTCACTCTTCACCTACTGGTGGGATAATTTGGAGGCGCTCCTTGATCGCTTCCACTTTGGCCACAGGAAATAAAGAGCTCCCAGGAAAGGACAAAACTTCCCAGCGTCTCCGGGCTGCGGTCGACACATAAGGGGCACGCTGATAACAAATGTAAATGGCCGGCACGAGGGTATGATGCCGCATACAAATTGATATTAGTCACTCCGCCTCCATCCACCCTGTGCTGACCAGCCCAGGGACATGTGGCAGCGTTGCCCAAATTATTTCTAATTACTTTCCCTTGATGCACCGTTGAGTAACGGGGTAGAATCAATACCACAGACTAACAACAGTTAATTAATATCAAGGTGATCCAAATAGATTTCCATCCAATCATGTCAACGGACCATGCAATTCTGTCTCATTGTTATTCCGCTGCTTAAGGCTGGTGGTGTTTGAGATGCCGGCACAGTGTCCCTCATGTAATGACTGCAGTGACTAATACAGTGATAAAAACCGGGGCTCCGCTGAAGACTCCTGTGTAGAGATTACACTACTTGAAGTAATACGTCAAATAAATAAAAGCTGAAGTGAAACATTTTGAATTTGAGACCAGGAAAAAAGTGGAATGCATAATGTCGGGTTTATCGGGAGTGTAAATAAAGCGGCGGCGAGGTGAAGGTGGATGTTCGGCTCTGTAGCAGACAAAACCTCAAACGCTGTTTAACCGTGAGGGCCTGTCAAAACACATTCGCAGCAGCAGACTTATTTAACAGGGGTGAAGGCTACAAGTCTCCACAAGATTTTCAGCCCCCTAAATGCAGTATTAAGTCTTCAGAATGTATTCAAAATTCAGGACCTTTCAAAAAAATGTCGTTTGAATAACCATTTCAATATGCACTATCAATATTTTGAGTCAGCAGTCACACCACCTTGCACCCATCTGGAGGAAGTGGGATAATTAAGGTACTCCTTGCTCTAAGCCAAGTGATAAAAGCAGTTCCTCACTGATGGGGAGACTGTGCTTTGGGAGGTGCTTTTGCCATATGGTATATGCAGACATAAAAAAATAAGGATCCGAAATAATTGTTTCTAGCATTCTAAAATTGAGGGAGTTCCTCATTTTTACAAATATTAATCCTGATATAAAAAATATGAGGCCCTTTTGTATGTGCTGAGTGAAGGACACAAGTTGCAGGTCTTCCATAAATGCATCTATAATATAAATGTAAAGAGGTAACATCTGTCTTTTTCAAGGTATTCCCTTTTATGCATTTCATATTCAAATGCATATTTAAAATTGATCTGTTATATGAGGGCTCATGTCTTTCACTTTCCCGAACTGATCAAATAATACATAAACATTTCCCCCTGCAATAAGCTAAAGGCATGATGAGAAGATTCGTGGGGTCAGCATCGCAGTTCCTCCCTCTGTGGCCTTTCATGCTAATTATAAGATTTAAACGTAATCCTATATAAAGCCATAGCTGCTATACAGAAATTGTATATGCTTACAGGGGGAAACTACCTCATACATGTATTCACTGTGCTTAATAGCTTATGATGTCCTTTTTATCCCTGCTATTCAGGGTCAGCAACCTACATTTCACATGGATCTACACAAATACATTCTGCATGTCTGCGCGTACATGTTTTGGGTTGTGCATAGCACGTCTTCATCATCACTGCTGGAGACGGTTTAGGACACCACTGCCATGTTTTAGCTCCTGCCGTGACATTCAATATATAATCAGCTTGAAGGTCAACTGCTCAAATGATGGGTGGTAACAGACACGGTGGATCCTGTATACAGTGGGTTAGCCTTGAGAGTCTCTCTGGCCGGACCACCATCGCTCTCTCCTGCCCTCACCCTGCCCGTACAGATCAATGCCATGTGAAGAGGCGTATCATATCCACAGACTGAAAAAGGTCACACTGGTTGAATCCACCAGCTAATCACGCGCAACTCAAATTAGTTTTGCCAGAGAGGCGGGTCCTGACCTCTGTAAACCACGTTTGGAAAAGTGTCAATCGGCCCCTTTTGAAGTCCCCGCGTGGCAGCGATCTGTGCTTCGGGAGAGAAAAAAACAGATCGTATCAATACTGACCCACTCGCTTATCATAAACCCCTCACCTGGCCTTGCTGCCAAAGGTCCCAGGTTTCAACACAACAACATCAATAATACCTATTCAGGGCCTACAAAATCAATAAGAAGTAAATGGTGTGGATACATTGGGGGAAACTCAAATTTTCAAAACAATGTAATTATAGATAATTTACTTTTTCTGACATTACATGTTGTTACCTTGCATATCTGAAAAGCGTAGCGACTGAGGTGAAGTATTCTGTTCAAGAGCAATTACAAGCAAGAACGGCACACGATTCAAACCCACACTCCTCAGGTTCAGAGTCCATTTGTTCTGACCACTTCATAACTAGGCATCCCCCAATGCACACGGGGAACATTCTTAGTTGGCACAGAATGACCTGTCTGAGTCTGAAGAGTGAAGGCTCTGTGCCATCCAGACTACTTTTAAAGAAGACAGCTTTTTGCTATAAACAAAAACATGTTGAAAGATAGACAAATAAAGACAAACACATAAACAGTACTAACAAATCCCCATAGCAAACTCTGAGAAGCAGCCAACTAATAACCTGAAGAAAGGTTAGGCTACTGAAACACACTGGGTCTTTGCTTCACTTTGTTCTTTGTTTCTGAATATGCAAATACAAGATGAAATGAATTAGAAAAACAACTATAACAAGTGAAAATTGGCTCCTTTTCCTGGTGAATATCCAATATCCCAATATTTATACATACAGATATAAAAAAAAAGAATTAATAATATTTAATTAGAACAATACCCCAATGGCATTGTGATTTGTGGGATTTTGACTGTGACACATGGGGAAATCACAAACTCTTTCAGCACCAAAGCCAGCATGCATTTTCCACTTAATCAAAACTTTTCTCTTCCTTCAAGCCAGGGACTTTGGCTCACAAAACACAAAAGAAGAAAAGCAAGATGGGGAGGAGGGAGGGAGGGATGGAGAGATTGGGAGGGGGGAAGAGATGAAGGGGGGGGGGGGGGGGGGGGCTGATGACAGTGCAAACAAGGTCTTGGAAGGGTAAATCTGTATTTTAAGATATAGGCACCAAAAATAATCTGCGTTGTCCTCTTCTGGCCTTTGTGCACTCATTTTAATGCCGCACATACACAGACACACTACCCCGGAGGACCCCGCTTTCCTTGGAGCAGCCATTCTCTCCCCTGTTCTCCAGGATTTGGAGGCTTAGAGAGGCCATGCTCCTGCACCTCTGTGCTCTGACAACCTTTTAACCGCGTTAAAGGAACGGAGCGAGGAAAAAAAAAAGGCGCGAGGTGCAGAGACATGATGAAAGCTCAGTCAAAACTGAAATTGCTTTGACGGAGAGTGATAAAGTTAGTCCCTGCATGAAATTGTGGTTAAGTCTTTATTGGAGCCCTCCCCTCCCTAAGCTCACGCCCTCCCAGAGCTCAGCGTTACAGAGGGAACTCGGGGAGCGCCGTGATGCTGCAGAGCCGCAAGGCTCTTGAGTAAACAAACATCACTCCACATGAGGTACCATCTTCTTCATATCGGCTGATTGTGCGAGACAATATACAGCGCTAAGCACGCTGAACAAAAGGCTTACACAGATGCTGCATGCAGGGTGAAAAAATGTTTGATGTACGTATACATTAATCAAAGTCCCTGAGATTTACAAGAATACAGATAAAAACAGAAATGGCCGGCGCTCTCAATCAGTAAATTATGCCTATTCTAATTTTGTTCCTTTCCATCACTTTCAATTATCAAACACTCCCTTTAAGAATTAGTTATTTTATCACTACAGAAAGACCAATTGTCCTTAAAGCTGTATTTTACATTAGCCGAGCCTGTGGAGAGAAAATGACTTTCATTAAGCTTTACAGCTGACTAGCTTTTATATTCTTCAAAAATATTCTCAGAGCCCCGTTGATCATGTGACACATGCTAGAGAGACGCTAAGATGGATGTGAGCGGGGAATATCAGTTCGCATTCACAATGGATACAATTAATCTTTTGTGGTGTTATTTCTTATCAGAAGATTATTTGGGGGGGGGGGGGGGTAGGGGGGGGGTTGAGGCTAAGCGATAGCGAGTGTTCAACAGAGGGAGAGGTATGCCCTTCACCTACGGAACTAAAATGGTGCGGAAACAGAAGGTGCAGCAAATATTTCCCAAACAGCCGCAGAGATGACAAGCCGAATGAACTTTGACAGCCTCCAGTCAATACTCAACTGGCAACAAATTGAGCTGGGGGGGAAAGAAATATATTTTGACAGCAGACTAATAAGCCCTCTTGTCTTGTTTTACTCCTGCCGTTGTCATGAGTTAGTTCTCCACATAGGCTGTATTGCTTGTTCAGAGGGCTGGGGAGAGATCACAGAGCTGCCCACCTTGAGATGCATTGATACTGTACCTACAGAGCCCTGGTTCATTTCCAAACCTGGCAGCTCCTCAACCATCCTTGCACCTTCAGACCACGAGGCTACAAAAAATGTATTCTTTAAACCAAACACAAAACTTTCCTCTGCAGAAGTAGCTCTACACCTATGACAGTTTCTGAGTCACTTTTAAATTATTTACCGCCTAAGTGTGACTGGGTTAAAGTGGAAAGTGAAAAGTGAAAATACAAGAGTCAATATTCGAACTCATGTTTTGAATGATACAGCTCTAGGCCCAGTTCCCCCTTTAATACTTAGCAGGATCTGAAGCAGATTGCCACATGCTGTTGCTCACTGATTTGGCCTCTTTGAGGTTTGCTGGTTGATGTAGGGGAGTGCCCTGGGGTTGTCAGATGGGACTTGCAGTAGGTTTGGCACAGTTTCCTCGGCTTCCCCACTACAGCACAATCTCCAGGCCAAAGGCTTTATGATCTCAGGTCCTCACCCTGGCACCCCATTAGCCCTCCTAATTTCTTTTCCACAATGGGCAGATGATGACAATGATGAATCCACTTCAGCACCTAAATCTTCCCCCCACTGGGTGCTTTCCAGTCCCCTGCCACACATAATTAAGGTTACGGCCAACATTTGTATTCTCGGCATCCGGAGCTTCCCCCCCTTACGCTCCGCTCCTCACATTCATCATGTGCCGGGTGAGCCGATCTTTGCATCGGACTCACATCCACCTGGAAGCTTCCTGGAGATTTCATCAAACCGCCTACCGGCGTCCTCAACGAACCAATCAGAAGCGGCAACCTCAACAGATAAAGACTGTTAGGGCTAATGAAGAAGACGTTTAATAATATCATTATAGGAATATGGCTGGGATCACTGGAGGCATTAATACTTGCCTGAAGCCATCATTAGTTTCACTGCTCTTGTGGCTCATGTTAACATGTCAGATGTGTGTGCTGTACAAACATTATCCTGAGGAAAAAAAAAAAAAACACTAATGCAATGCACAATCACTTTAACAGGAACAGATTCTGGGCGCTCAGTAATGTTTAGTTAGACCATCAATATAAGATCAAGTCCACTCCTAATGATTTCGCCACTAATATTAATGCAATGTATTTATAGCGGAGCCGAGCCTCAAAATGTCAACTGTAGCATTTTATGTGATAATGCCATATGGGTGCAGTCAGCTGGTAAAGCGCTTTCCTCCAGCCCTTCATGCTCAAATGGGGCTCTGCTAATACCTAAGCAGTCTCAGGTTCGCTTCATTTTCCGCCGCGTTCTGCTAGATTAACATTGTGTCTTGTGGTCAGCGGTCAGCATGCGCCAAACAGAGGAAGCTGGGAGAGAGGGAGAGGAGGGAGGTATGACTCAACCTCAACAGATTGGCATGGCATTGAACTGAGGGCAAGAGCGCGGGCCCCTTCCCGGCCTCTCCTTCACACCGGCGCGAGGTTAACGTCCACCCCCCAGCGGGCCACCCGGTAGGGAGAACAACTCTGTAATCCCCGCAAAAATGACTATGAATAGCAATGCTCTGTTACGCTGTGAAAAACAAACACTCAGGCAGCCGCCCAGACTCACAGGGCTCCGCACCCCAGGGCATTAGGAATTCAGGCCCGAACATTGGGAGGCAATGCACACTCCTTGTTAGGCCGTTGCTGGTATTCAAATGTGTTTTTCCATAGCCTCCGCCCCCATACCCTCAAAGTTATTTTTTTTCCCCCCACTAACTTCACACTGTTTTCGCAGCACAATTATTTCCGAAAACAAAAACAAACATTCGTGTGCCCTCTAAAGAGTTGTTGGTGGTAGCTGCGAAAGTGCAGCAGGACCCCGCTGCGGACAGATTGAGGCATTATAAATGGACTCGCACTGGTGACGAGAGGCTGAGGGGAAAATGGCTTTCGGATTAATAGGCGCGGCTAGCTGTCGCTTCGATCCTGGGCAGACATATATGTATGTAAAAACGGTGAGCAGTTAGAGGTTAACATAATGCAAAGTTAATAGACCCAGGTATAAATGATCATCGGGATCTCATTTCTTGCCTTGAAATGACTGGAATATGACTATCCTCAATGCTGCCATTTTTCTTGATCCAGTGGCGAAGGCAGGCAGTGTAGCCCAGACGAAGCACCGCTCCCGGTCTCCGTGTGGCCCGATCCGCACAAACAAAGACATAAATCTCCCCTCAGGCCTCCTCCAGGAGAGGACAGCGCGCTCCCTAATTCCCCACTAACAGCTACACTGCCCCGCGCTGACACGCGCTGCTCATTTTGCTCGTTTTGTCACTCATTTCTGTCACTTCAGCGGAAGCTTTTATAACTTTGTTGCTTTGTCATCTTGTCCTCTTCAGACTCGTTTTCAGTCTCGATCAATCTGCCTGTATTGGTGGCAGCGGTACAGCGTTCATCTATTTAACTCTTTCACTGACAGGACTGATGGGAGACCCTCCCCACTCTGCACTGAATCCTTTCCGAGGGCTCGCACTGCCCTCCGTAATCTCTGTGCACAGAGAAGACCTACGAAGGCCTTTAATTTTTTTTTTTGAAAAGTAGCAAAAAACAAAGTAGCAGGGATCATTGTGTCACCAAACCTGAAATCAAAAGAGGAACACACAGTCGTAAAAGATGCACTGCTCTAGCCACAATTTAACAAGAAAAAATATGTGTGGAAGATAATCTATTTACATACCTTCTCACGTCACTAGATTAGCAAAGGCTGGCATCTCAAAACAAATGAATAGGTCATCCATGATGAGGGAAGTGTCCTCTGCCCCCCTCACAGAAGTACATGTAAAAAGGGAATGTTTTCTAATCCACTATGCAAATGAGACATTATTGCGTGCAATTTTGTTCTCATCACAATGTATTATCCTGGCTATTTTCTTTTTATTTTTTTATGGTTGTGACTGTCTGCATTTCATGATATTTAATTGGACAGACTCAGACTAAAAAAGGTTACCTCGTGTTTTTTGAATGTCTCACAAAAATGAGACAGCTTTGTGGAAACCTTATACAGAGCTCCCAAAACAAATACCTTGGAATGTACTGTAAGAACTGAACAGTTATGTGAGGTAGTGTTGTTTATTCCTGGGCTCCAGGGCTAAGATGTTATCATCCTCAACACAAAGCCACTTTCCCATTGCCCCTGGATTCATCAAAGCAGTGCTTTTCAAATAAGAAACTAAATAAGCACACACATCAGCCATGATCTGAAATATCGGAAAATATCCAAACTAAAACACTCTCAATGTTCTTCCTAATGTTTCTGGTAGGCGACATCCATACAGTCAATATTGTTCATACAGTTGTGACATGACAGAGAGATGTGGGTGCTCTCTTGGGTATTTCTTGTTTTGTTTTTTTACATTTGCTGTTAAGTGTCATGAATCCATGCAGAGAAACACTGCACATCATCTGTCAATGTGGAATGGCATGAAAATGCGGCCTAATTTACATTTCAGTTTCTGTTGCAGCATTAATTATAATAAACAGTTCTATACTAAATTAATTATGCCTGGGCAAATGAATGCGATTGAAACTGTGTAAGCCATTCTGGAATCAAAGATTGCTTTTTATTATCAGAGTTCTTCAATGCCCTCATGGTGGATGGAATGAAGAGAGTTCTTAAATTCAAATCAAGTAATTTTGTTCCCATTTGTAGCCTGTGTCGGTACATACCCTGGTTTTTTTTGTTTTTTTTTTGTCTTTGTGGCAGTGTCCATACGCTTCCATCAGAAGCTCAAAGATAAACAGCTCCTATGGACAGCCTCGGGGGGACTTCAAGTCATGTTTCACCGTTTCATTTCCAAACACCTCTATGTGGACTGAGGCAGTCTATCACTCTGGCAAAGAAATATGTGTTTCAATAAACACTGCCAAATACACATTTGTACAAACCTAAATACAGACATTTTCACCATAAACCGTCGCTCTGAATGCCATGTAGGGTGGTGAATAACATGAGGATGAAACAATCTTGGGCAAATTTGATTATAATCTGCAGCCAGTCGAGCTGGAGGGAATTCTCCCAGGAGCGAGCAGTTGCCACAGTCAATGAATTAAAAATGGCTCAGAGTATGGGAAAAGCTGCCCCATAATCAGTACTATTCTTAGGCAGCACATCAATTTCCCTGCATCCCCACCCCCCACCCCCATCCCCCCATGGCATGACGTCTGGAGAGTGAGGTAGGGGCTCCATTACCTCACAGACATCTGACACATCAACGTACTACTGACACAAATACTCTGGTCAGGCAGGGGGCAGGCGCGTGAGGGGCCGCCATGCGGGGATAAATCTCCCCGCTGCACATAAAAGGAAGGGGGGGGTCATTTACCGATCCGCCCCCACCCCGCGTCTCTGCCCTGTGGGGTAACGCTGTTTATTAGCATGTTGGGTAGGGCTGGCTCAGTGCCCACACCACGAGACGCTGGCATGCGCCGTCCAAACACACACCACCCTGGCTGGCACCAGTTTCACCTCTGCATACGTCCCAGTGAGCGGTGACGTGTGCAGCCGTGGTATTTTTGGATGGCAGGGCAGTGGCACACTGGTTCCTGCTGAATGGTGTGGGATAATTATAGCCAGAGGGGCGAGATTCCTTCCTACTCCGGCATTCCAGCAGATCATACTGTTCTGATGCAGCGTTTCTGGCGACTGTCACCGAATGCAAAAAAAAAAAAAACTGTATTGACATCACAGAAGGACATATAAAAAAAGGACACACTCAACTAGTTTGAGTCGTGGAACGCAGGGGTGAGATTAAATGAGTTTTGGCCATCTTTGTGTTCTGGATCAATAGCATGCAGATTACTGGCCCGGGCTCAGGTCTATTTTTGCCTCTGTCCCGCTGACGAACAAGCTAAAAACAGCACAGCCCTCAGCTATAGCATCCTGTAAAAACCTTCCATGACACAGACACAGGGAAGGCTTACAGCTGAGTTTTAACAATTGAACCTTTTTAGATTTCATGGGGGAGTGTAAATGGATTGGGTGACAGTAACTTTTTTTTCACAGAAGGACAATTTTAAACTGCTGATGTCTTCTCCTCAGTCTAAACCTCTAAAACAACAGCGTCCTTCCCTTCTGAAGTCGATCTAAAACAGAAACTCAAAAACAAAGACATCCACACTAATATCCATTGGGAAATGTGTTTAAACAGCAACCCCCAAAAGAAATACAGGATGAAAAGTTGTTTGTCCTTGTGCGATCATATCTCATTCTCACAGACAAATCAGATTGTGCAGGCTGCAAGTGTATAAGGCCTTCCCCACCCTTATTTCTTGTTATACCCTACAAACACTGATAAAAATGTGCTCCACAGCTGCCAGTATTATCACATAAATTACAAACAAAGCGTAATGTGAGCCAGCTCTAATCTATGGCTCTCATGAAATGTCCATCTCCGACACCCAGACTTCCAGTGTTTCAGGTTTAGCATTGCATTGCTTTTGTGAAGGCTGCATTTTTCCTTTCCGGGCCCATGTAAAGCAATCCCATCATCCTTCACAGCAGTGCTTGGGTACAGAGTATTGTGAGTGATCTCCTGCTCAATGATGCCAGCTGCACCCTCTTAAGTCCTTGTTCTCCTGGCCTTAACAGCATCTTTTTTACGCTGTCAACTTCCAACGTTCTCCTTGACGTCCCCCACAAACACACTGCACACACACCTGGCTGATCTCCTCCATGCCTGGAAGCTCACAATCTGTCTCCTTTACAGAAAACAAACTGTCCACTCAAAACAGTGCCACGTACAGTGCAATTTCCCAGACTGCACTGCTCTCCAGTAGTAGGTGCCTTAGCCCTCATCTGGTTTTCCTGGTGTTCTACCACAAATCCCTTTACTGTATACCTCTCCTACACTGAGAGGCCCACAACATGGCAAAGCTTTAATTCTGTGACTGGTGTTGCTTGGTTTGCACAAATGAATCCTACATTCCAGTGAGCAGTGGGTTGACCTATTTAAAGTCCCATAACGTTCTATTGAGGCACTAATACAAAGCAAATACGCAAATGTAATGTATCTTAATATCTACATAAGCACTTCAAGGAGCATCAGACCTGCACAAGACTTTAAATAACTCAGACTACTACACAGCAGTAGTCACATTTCTGTCCATGTTTCTGCATGTAGCATCAGTCAGCGTTCAGTCTAAAAGGTGCATTAGGATTGGTGCAAATGCGCTTCTAGTTGTGCTCTTAGCGTACCCCCGCCTTTCCCATTACACATCCAATCCACAGTGCCCCCAGGTCCTGACTGATTATCCTGCATTAGGAAATGTCCCTCCGCTCTACCCTTACCCTCACCACCAAGGCGCGGCTCTCTCTCTGCACAGATACGGAGGGTTCCCTCCAATCAGGGCTACTGCCATGCTCTGATCACTGGCCTCAGACCCTGTGCTGTCAGCAGAGTTACCCTGACACAGCGTTCAGAGCCCAAAATTCAGCCTGGAGCCCAAGAACCGGCATCAGCTCAATATTCAGCAAGCAGACACTCCTGATAATCAAGCATAAATATTTATGGTGCATATTGCTGCCACGATTAACTGTTACTTTGACAGACTTGTTACAGCTTGTTATATGTTGGAAATGTGTTAGATGTGGTATATGGCACGAGTTAAAACTCCAGGACCTGGAGAAAGAGGCAGCAGTTTGTCAAGGTTTGAGAGCAGTCTTTGAAGATTCTTCCAAGTTTGATTCGATTTCAACCACAGAATTTGAATTTGGGTTCCTCTGATGATGACCCTCTGAATATTTTGGCTCCACAGAGAAGCCATTTATAGTCCTACTTGGGAGCAGGAGGTGGAATTAAGGAGCCAAACCCCATGCAATTCAACAGCAGCCTGGTCCCTGGAAGCCTATATCTGAGGGAGAAGTTATTTTCTGCACCTGCACTTAGGCATAGGGAAAAATGTTGTTTTTAAGATAACATTTGTTAGTGTTTTGCTTTGAGAGAGGGCCATGTTCGATCGAAAACTTAAAACATTTTAATCCAAACTTCATTAAAATTGCCCTGATGGATCATGACAACAAAAAGTTTTAAAAGTTAATTCAATCGCCAATGCAAATATTGTTCAGGCAATTCTATTAGTATTAACTCAGGGGCACCAAAGCCAAGAAGTCACCAAAACCGGCAAGCTGAAAAGACAGCAGACTGGCATTTAGATTTAAAAAATATGGCTCTCAGAACTCGCCATACATCACCCAGTAATTAGCTCCCCACAGAACATACAGAGAGTCCATAAATGTTTAGCAATATAAAATTCTGGATGGCAGAGTCATGAATCAAGCTAAAAGTGAATCAGCTTTTTAGATGCAGCTGTTTGTAATACAGGTGACATCTCACTTATTCAGCAATTAGCAGCTGAGAAAAGAGTGAGAGGAGTGACAAAAAGTTGAGCTGCGAGCACACAGCTGCAGACAAAAAAAGCCCACAACGGCGACAGTAGGATCCCGCACCATCTCACCCCGCCGGCTCGCCTGACTGCGAAAAACACTGTGCTATAGGAACACTGGTCTGTTCACTGTCTAATTGCTTGGAATGCAGACTACTTACAGAAGCAATGAGGGGGGTAATGAGAAACTAATTTTTACTAATTTCAGCTGGCTCTGCTTCCATTCTGTGTGATTGTGAGAGCCTTCTGCATCATTACGGCAACATCTGCAGTAACTTACGGTGCATAAGCCATAAAGAAAAACAGGGGGAGAGCATTTAAACACCGCACATGGAAGCAAAATTGGGTTTTGATAGGTTTCCAATGAAGCATTGTTTTCTTTTCACTTCTTTTTTTAATGAAAACACCAACTTCTGTCATCTGTGTTCCGATTTCGGAATAAATCAATCTGGTCACAGCCCGATGTGGAGCCCATGATTTTCTGTGCTCCAAGAATTTTGGATGGAGCCACAGAATTTGACTACAAAAATGTAACCAAGAATGGTATTCTTTTCTTAACAGGAACTGGAATTTGAAAATTGTAATGAATTAATTGCAGTAGTAAAACAGATTTCCCTGGCAAATGCTATGTGGTATATTTAGAATTCTACAGAAAGCACTACTCTGCAGTCTTCTGTCCAACATAAACAGGGTGGGGATGGGTTGACATATTGACTGTTGCTTACCTAAAATAGCTACATCCTAATGATAAATTATCTGACCCTAGTCTGTGTGCAGCTACTACATGTGTGCATGCAAATGCAAGATGAAAAACAGTTCTGGAATGGTGTGCTGTTTGGAAACAGTTTATTCTTTTTGAACAACATTTCAAAACTTGCAATGACTAGCCTGCTTCTAACGGTTTATGCTTGCTTAAAACGCATAGATATGTTCTCTAATCAGGAAGATTACCAGCATGGCAAAGCACTGTCTGCATAACACCACTAAAAAACTCTCTCCTGTGTTGACCACAGCTAATAATGTAACTATTAAAAATAAATAGTTTTTTTGCAGTCCTGTGCGGTGTATATGAACCGTGCGCATTATCTGTGCCGAGCGAGCCCCCACAGGGGACTGAAACAGGTCTGAAAGCTTGGGAATAATAGCCCCAAATCGGTAATCACCCAATGCAGCTTCATTCTGTCCAGACTCGGGCTTAGCTGCAAAAGGGCATAACGCTCCAAAGTGATGCAAGTCTGCCTCTGGCTGCAGAACAAGATGAACTAAATCAACACCTCAGACTCAACGGAATGCAATGAATTAAAATGACCAATAAGCTGTGGCTTAGCGCTGTACACCAACTGGTTGCACAATTTTTGAATTTAAATTCTAGTTAAACATTAATCATACTTTCAGAAAAATGTTTATCTTTAGTGTTTAAAATTTAATTGAATATTAACCAATTGACTGTCGCATCCCTGCCTTAAGCATCTGAACTGTTTTCATGAAACTACAAAAAGTCAAACACAGAGAGGAGAAACAGAGCAAAAGGAAATGATCATTATAGCCCCTATTACAGTACCACAGACCAAAAGTCAGGAACATTAAACGGCATGGAGATGCCCACAGCTACTTGTTGCCCATGATCCCCTCCCTCCATTTTCACACCCGTGAAAACCCATCCAGCTCCACCACCGAATCAGGCTAACCCAAAAATATGCAACCACTATGGTCAGAACATATCGGGAGGATGTCATAAAAGATTCATCTTGTATAAACACAGCAAATTTGATTTATGCCCACTGTATGTAATTCAATTGCCTCAAACTAATCCGGTTGAAACAATTCTGATTGGCTAGATTTACTATCGCTTTATCAACCCTTGCAAATTTCAAGGGCTTTGCAGTTTACCTCAGGTCCGTCCATGTGCCCGCATGGAAACATTTTTAATCACTGTCCAGGTCGGCGTCAGAGGGATCTGGAGTGTTCTGCTGCATGCAGTTTTGTCCCCTTTGCGCTGAGAGATCAGCTCTGCACTCCTGGAGGAGCACTGACCCAGAGGGCAAGACTGAGTGGTCGTCTGATACCGGGGTCACACACCGGCCTGACAGATTGCCACCCACTGCTGCGCTCCACCCTGACCTGCCCCGACCCACCCTGACCTGCACTGACCCAACCCCCACCCCAACCTCCAGGCCCGTAATGCTAGCCTACAGGCCACACCATCAACCTGAAGCTAAGCTATGCCAGCACAGCGAGGGCCTTGCCTTTGCTCTCGACAGGCACATGTTCCCACATTTGGGGCTTGTCACACCAGACTAACATTGACAACCTCAATCTAGCAATCTGTGTGACAAATTACATTGCACATGTAATAAAAAAAAATTTGCACATGAAATTTTCTAAAAGCAGAAACCCATCTGAGGACCCTCACTGTATAGAGAATGCATTTTTTTTTCTTATTAGTCCTTGGCAGAGTCCCAGTGGTTATATAAGCCTCAGATTTGACTCCTCCCTCCGAACATCGCTGAACAGGTGCCCGTGAAATTAAAGTTGGTTTTCAGAGGCACGGAAAAAAAATGCAATGGCACTCCACTGTCACTGAGGATTACCTCCAGAGAACACAACAGGCTGCTCTACCACCTACAGTGTGCGAAAATACTTTGCAGACATGGCCATGGCTAGGGACATACAGCCAAAGATATTGGCAGCAGCATGTAAGCCAAACTTTTTCCCCTAGACGCAATGGCGTAGGATTAACTTTTCTCTCTTGCTTTTTGCGCCTGATGTGCATCCATTTGATAATGGACACTCCTGTGATCTGTTAAAAAAAGGTCCAGGGCGATACCCTGTCCAACAAGCTATGGCTCTCTGCATTTTCAGTACTTAAAAAGCCTTACCCTTATCATAAAGCACAGCCTCACTCTGTAATTTTCTTACAATCCTCATTAAAGATTCCATTAAGATCTGTTCAAACTGGACATTTCAAACAGTTTTCATGCACCTTGTTTGTTTTAGTCCTCTTGCCAATGAGTCAAGAGTTTTGTTAAGCCTTTCAGAGATAACAGAGGATTTAAAGAAACATTCAAATAAAAAGCATGTAACCTTATCTTATTAGTTGCCGTTGTATCAACATATTGTATCAACTATGCATTTGCAGGCTTAATTACTGCACTTGAATTAATCACATTGTCGAGTAGGCCTAAGTCATTGCCCTTATACTGAAAGTTCAGTTTTTTCTGTGATAAAAACAGAAGGAATATAAAAGCATAAAACACCATAGATGGGGAGAGGAGGGGGGGCTATCTCAAATAGAAAAAGAAACAAGTTTTTTGCAGAAATTTCTGCAGTCATCTCCGCAACACCCCATTTTCCAGCATGAGGGATTTTCTGTGCTTGGCTGAGGAACAAGTGCAATGTAAATGAAAGATTATTATAATTTTGCTACATTATCGCAAAGTTCCTTCTCTGTGGCGAGGTCTCCCACTCCAGGCTGACTGATTTGTAGCGGCATATACATTAATGTTTCTAGAGCACTCACTCATAATGAATGGTCCGCTTTAAATTGTTGTTCGGTGGAGGTCGTTCAATTAATATTATGCCACCATTAAATAACTATTTAACTGACAATCTGGTGAATGGATGAGCGTATATTCTCCAGGCATGGGGGTATTTTTCAGCATACCTCACAAATTTGCACCAGCGAATTAAGGACTTTATGGAAACGGTCTGTAAATGAAATGTTAAACAGGCCCGCTGCTGTGTACCACAAGGAAAAAAAAAATATATCAACGAGGTGGATATTTTTCACAGCCATGACAAAGGATGTCTCATTTGAATATTTTCTGCCAACTACTAGAGCCTCAGAAATGATCATTGGCAATTAGGCCTCGGCCCTTCAGCACGGTGTTGATGCGTATTGACTTCGGCGACGGAGGCGGCGAGTGCAGAGGTGTAAATAAGCTGGGGAGGCAGAGAGCTGACCTTCTCCTCCGCGCGGCGCAGACGCACTGGAGAGAGTAATGGCGGGAGGAGTCCCGGCCCGCTCCTGCGACGTGGGCTCGGGGTGCCGAGGGAGCACGGCTCAGCGGAGGAAGGAGAGCATTTTCCACCCGGCGCTCATTTTCCACACATGTTCAGATGGAGCAGATGAATAATGCCGGGGAGAGAGGGAAGTCGGGGCCGCTTTGTGTCTGCGTCACTTTCCATTGGCTGATTGGAGCGCTGTATGACTCAGGTAGCGTCTGTCGGCGCTGAGACGAATGTGAATTTTAAATGTACTTTTTAAACTTCTTCTGAGAGGGAAATTTGTGATTCATCGTCACTGTTTATGGCTGTCTTTATTTTTGAGCTTTCCAAATTGAAGTTTTAACCCTACGGAGTGACGTGTTTTTTTTTTTGGGGAACTGTCACTGTCACAGAAATCAGGATATGCAAATGTTTTCAGGCATTCTATTTTGGTATCGTCCAGAAAAACTGCACCTTGCAAACAGCTGCTACTGAGGAGATACAATGGAGGAAGGAAAAACAAAGTTTTGGTAGAAGGAATAGTACTTTTTTCTGAAAAAGTGACAGTCATCATTGCTTGTCTTTATTCACTCCCTTACTGCTCACCCCCCCCCCCCCCCCCCCCCCCCACACACACACACACACACACACACACACATACTCTCCCACTCCTGAAAAAAAAGGAAAGGTTTCAAGTACCTGGGTTCTCATTGAGTTCAATTAGAAAGTGCAAAATTAATTTAGAGGATATAAGCTTTTGGTGCATTAACCTGGCCCGTTCATTAGACAAGCCTGACTGATAAAGCGAACAGGGACTGGGAGTGGAGACAGACACCTCATGCTGGCAGAGGTGACAGAGTGGATCGCACAGCTCATGAATATTAATAACAGCCATGTCCTGCCTCCACATGCCTCTGAGAATATTGACTGATTCCGTGTCTGCAGAGCCATGACTATAAAGGTAAGATGATTCAAAGCAGTTCTGAAACTGCCTCAACCCGTCGCGTCAACATCCAGGCAATGTTGTAATCTTCCCCCCTCACCTCACTATGTCTGAGCAGGAACAGATTCAGAATTCCAGACGACCTGCACCCGGGGGTGAGTGACATACTGGCGCAGAAGAGGAGTGTCAACAGATACAGTACAGAACCAAATTAATGCTCTCACTGAGCTATCTATACAGAGGGATAACCATATACCATCGTCCTGAGGGATGATGTCACCGATAACCTCCGGGGCCGACAGCTCCTCTCCTTGTTTGGCCAGTCAATAGCATCCCAATTGCTTTATTTGCAGGTGAGGGGAATCAGAGGAGGCGAATAGCAGGAGTGACATTAAATCTTATTTTCTAACGGAAGAAAGGCGTGATGCTTTAATGTACTGTTACATGTTAGCACAAACACAATCACACCATCTAAAGGTCACTGGACATTATAGCTCACCTGACATAATGAATATCAATGATTAGAAAGCAACACAATCCAGCCCCACTTCCAGGCATCTGTTATACGGTGATGTCAGCAAGTTTTAAAAGCGGAGAGCACAGCTGGAATTTTCCCTCATTCCCTCAGAGAGCGCCTGTTGACGCCCCGCATCCTGTCAACCAGAAAGCCTTTTTTAAACGAGAGAGAGAGAGAGAGAGAGAAAAAACACTTTCTGCAGCTTCCGTTGCAGTGGGCCAATGCGGGCCAGCATTTCCTGCATGGTCTTGTTCACAGGAACATGCAGTCCCCCTCTGTAGATTCAGAGGGCTTTAACGGCAGCTCTCTCTCGTGTCGAGCCCAAACTGGAGCAAGAAGGTTGCTGCGGTGTTTCTCACGCAGCCCGGTAAGCGCTTGCTTTTATTGACCCGCGATGGGTCACCATTCTCTCCCTTCACCTTGTTTCAGGGCTGTGTTTACAGCGCTGTGTCAAAGGTGAAAGCCTGCTTGGTGGATGTTATTGGGTGTCACATACTGTTGTGTTCTGACACAGGCTCTGCGGCTCTGCGGTTTTGCCCGCAGAAACACACTATAGGGCATGTGACAGACACCTGGATCACAAACACTCAAGACTCAAAGCGAGAATCATCCGAAGGTAGGGAGAAAACAGTGGCCTCTTGCAAAGTGACTGGACGAAGTGGAAAAACAAAGCAAGCTCCAATTAGAAAAACGTATGCTATAGAGCATACCCTGCCGCACTCAGTTACATGTTACATGTCCCAACCAAAAGCTGCGACTCTTCACTTATGACTGCCGAAGCTGTTGCTTTGCGTCTGCACCAGAATAACACAGTCCATGTGATTCTGGGTAGGGTCCATGGGTGGGTCTTCATTCTATTAAAATGAATCCTATCCTTGTAGGAGAGGAACTCGCAGTCAACGATACAGAAATTGCACCAGGCTTGTAAAGTAAAAATCACATGTCTTGTCATTAACTTTGTGGAATATGACTGTGTGCTTTTAAACTGGAAAAGACACCCCCCCTGGTGTGCAAGCCACATGGAAACCACATGGACGCCATGTGGAAGGCACCCTTCACCGAACTTTACTGTACATTAGATATCCAATAAATGTACTTGGCAGGTCAGGTAGCTAGATGGTTACTGTTAGTAAGCAAATTAATGTTAGTTACCTTACTTATGGGTACTGTACAATGTTTATGCAGGCTAAACAGCCTTGACACCACACAGATCTTAGTAAATATATAGCCCAGCTAGCTACGTTATTGAATGATTTAGCTATAATCAGAGAAACAATATTAGTTACAGTAGGTAGCTAGCCATATAGCTAGCAAACATTATGGACATAACTAGCTAGCTGAAAAAAACTCACTGTCAACTTCAAACATTCTGTTTGTTGATATTTGTACCGTGACGCACATCTGAGCCTGATACACAATGCATTAGTAAAGTTATGAAATTATCTTGTTCCACCCCCTGCTGGTTGGTATGGGAACTCCCTTGGAAACATAAACCACCTGTGCCAGAAGGCTTAATTTACAGATGATGGATGACCATACTGAATGATTTTGTGTTCTGAGTTGTCATTGTAACTTTGCATTGAAGTTTAGCAAAGTAAAAGCTAACAGGATTTTTGCAGTACCAGTGAATGCACATTAGCGGATTACACTAAACTTTTGTGTGAAAAAAATGCAAACATAAGCAGAATCTCAAATGCAGTGATTAAGCACTTACGCTAAAAATGAATTACAACAAATGTACTCCATGTGAATTATTTATTGTATTCATTATAAAGGAAAATACAAATTTGTGTTATTAGCTATGAGGTACCTAGACCATGCCCAGCGTACCTGTTGCTACAAGCCACTAATGTATTTATACTATAAATTCTGAATCTACCAAAGATAGCACACAACCTGTAGTCTTATATTCCTTTCCATTTTATTCTAGTCATTCCTGCCAATTAAAATAAGGATAAATGTTCTCGTGGCTTAGTCCTTAGTCCAATATAATCTGCCCTGGTAGAAAGAAAAAACAACTAAATTAAAATTTAAAGTCCCACTCTATTCATTGGATACCTAACTGTACTGGTCTGAGCTTAATGCATTCAGTACCTTGTATCTATTTTTCAACTGTTCACTCACTAGAAACAAATCATTATATTTTCCTGGACCCCATTAAAGAAACCCATATTGATAAAATAATCAAACAAATCACTCATTCACAATAGATCCTTCAAAAGCTGAACATAATTTGCCCATAAATAATTCATAAATACAGCCTTTTCCTTTAATCTCTTGCCCATTGTCCTCTAGCAGTCTCAAATTGCAGCAGAGCCCATCAAGAGACTGCAGAGTTAGCAGAACACTCTGAGATACACCTCTTTGGTTCTATACCTTGCTCCACAAGTAGATTTTCTCAATATGGTGTTCTTCAAAATGTAGTCATTCATAGTCAGATGCCCAATACTTGCTAGTAGCGCCCACACCAATACCAACAGTAACCTACAGCCCATAATATTTAAGTGGCAACAGGGTTCTGGTTGATAAATAGGCCATCTGACATGACTCCTGTGTTTCTCACTGCGGCTACCCAGGCACAATTGAATCAAGTAGCCATCAAGCAATTCTAATGAAAAATTGGGCAACACTCCTGAATTGGTATTTCGTGAAAGAGGCTTTGGATTTATGTGTACCTTAGCTATTGTTGTTTTGGAAAACACACGGTGCAGCAATGCTTCGTCCATTGTGGAAACATACATTGGTATTTCATTTTTATTTGACAAGGAACATTATGCTGGTTTGAGGGCTCCCCTAAAGGCATAAACACATTACTGTGTCATCAATCTTGAAACAAAACCGCATCTTTTTGCCGAAAATGCAGTCCATGGGGTACAGGTTATGGTCAATCAATGCTTCCACATTTTAGATCTCCTTTTTTCACACTTTTACAAGCATTGAGCGTACTATATAATCTAATACGATATTGTACACATTTTAAAAGGGTTTACTTTACAGGGGATATTCCTTTTTGGTGAGCATACATATCATTGAGGCTGAAGGAGAAGGCTTCTTTGTAAAACAATGCAGCCAGTAAGACTCAATTCATAACAGAGCACAAGCATAAGCCCGTTTAAAAGACAGTCGCAATCAAATCTTTCCAAACACAGATCTGGTGATTTCTCCCCTTCCTTACAAAAACAAACAAACAGCTGACAAAAGAATCCTGAGCGATCCAACGGGCCATCAATTTAGTTTGGAAGCTTCACATCGAGGATTGGCTCTTTCCTGCTAGAACCAACCATTTGTAAGATGTCACCTTTAATTTCTCCACCGCATTAGTGTAAACAAATATGCACTTATGGCTACTTAGAGCGTCCACAGCTACGGGAGGGGGAGAAGACTCATTGATAAGCATCTATTAGCAAAGGCGGCCTTACAAATTTGTGCAAAGAGACAGAGTTGTCTACTGCGTGTGCCAGTATGATTGATGGCTCCACACCTGTGCGGCTAATCCTCAGGACACCGCAGACAGATTTCATTGGCGTGTTCACAGCACTGGTTCCAGCTCCCACTGCCTCCCCCGGTCACCAGGCAGTTCAAAGTTTTTAATAGGTATCCAAAACACATCACTCGCATTTCTCCTCCTTTTATGTTGTGCATCGAAAATTTGCAAACTCTCGCTAGAAACACATAAATGTGCTTATCAGACACTTTATATGTAAATTCAGAGTAAGCAGTGAGTGGCAGTGGGTCTATATTGTGAGGCTGTTACAAAAATTAAAAAGGCCTCCCCAGAGAATACCAAATGAAGCTGTTCCGCAGTTGTTTTTTTTATCTTTCTTTCTTTCTTTTTGCTGTGCATTTTTTTTCAACCTACGGGATATCAGTCCCTTGCAATACACAAGAAGGATGGCGTGGCAGGCACGATGTTTAAAAGCACAATGCTAACAGCAGTTGAAGATTAAATAACTTCTCTCAGGGGCTTCCTTAGGAGGGAAAATCGGTCATCCCTGGGGAGGCCACGCTACTGTTTGTTTCTGTCCTCCGATCATTTGAAGCTCCACAGGCTCCCTCAAAAGCAGGACTCCTAATCAAATGCGATCTGTTCACATGTGCCATCTCCATCCCTGGGGATAACACCCGTCTCTGAAGGAAAAGGAATCTTTTTCCTACTATAGAGGAAGTTGCTGAGCTGCGAGAGAAAAATAAAATGCCCAAGGATGTTAATGACAAAGCATGCATGTCTCCTTTGTGGCAATTAAAAACATCTTCGAATAAAACTAATGCTTAACCTATCTCACGGTGAAATTGGGTCACCTAAGATTCATTTTGTGTATGTGTGGGTGTGTTTGTATGTGTCTGCGCATGTGTGTGATAATATATCCCATCTGTTCAGTATTCACCTAGGCTCAAACAGTCCCCAGCCTTGAGAATAATATGACTTGACAGAAAAAGGATTTTAATACAGCTGAAGTTTACGCTAGACACAATATTAGATTTACTTTGTTGTATGCATGTTTGTGTCCTCATGATTTTCATACCATAACAGATAGGAATAAATAATTAAGCAGGCTGATCCGTGAATAGCCGTAGAGGAAGAAAAGGGGGGAAAACGTCTAGCATGCTTGCAGCATTTGAGAATACCACTACACGCACATAATTAAGCTCTCTTTCCAGGAATCACCAGGAATTTCTGTGACTCTATAAAATGGAATAGGTCCCATTTTTTTTCCTCTTGTAATGAAATTAAAACATTGCTATCCCTAGCATGAAGGCACAGCATGCTCTGTATTCTCTGGCTCTTTAATGAGAGAGATAAATGTTATGCTCATTTTAGCTATTTATACATTTTATTCCAGTGGCAGAAATGACAGAATAAAGGGCACAAATCACTTGAATGACGGGTGAAGGACAGCTGCAGTGAGGTCCTCTATTAAATGATGCAAGTGCCCAACTGCAGCCATTGCAGTTAATTAGTCAAGTCCTCCTAATCAGAGTTTTGGATCACTTTCCTCCCCAAAGATAATAAATTAATAAGAAATGTTTGAAAAAGGAAAATGTGTGTGGAATGTTCAAATCTAGCAAGGTGGCATTTCAAGGCTCTTCAAACATTCCAAGCGCGCTAATCACCCCAGTGACCGGATACAGAGCCATTCTGCGTGAATAGGGTACGGTGAAACACAGCCAAAAAATAAGGAATGTATTTTGAATGTCAAATGTACTGCAAGTCCAGATCTACCTTGCAAGAGATGTTATTTATCTCAATGGGACCCTCTTGGTAAAATAATGTTTAAAAATGCCAATTCTATTTCTCTTGTTTTATATTATGCTGAGTTTTACAACAACAGTTTCACAAAAAAAAAACTTTCTCCAAAAAGTTTTAAAAACCTGCTGAAGACAAAGGAAAATACAAAAAAAATCTAAGTCAATCTGTCCAGATGGATGATTTGTTGCAGTAAAACAGTGAATCTTTTCCTCACAATTAAGAGTGCGGGTATTGATTTCCAATGGGCCTCTCGTGTGACTCTCCACCACCTCTATCACAATGAGCCCTGGGGTAAGGTGACCATGTTCCTCTCTTATGCAAGCTTTTCACTTCCAGCACAAGGCCAAATCCCAGGTGGCTGTCATCACCTTGGTAGGACACTTTGTCACTTATCCTGCCAGCATGTCAACTACCTGTGCCTTCCAGTAACACTATCCTTCAAAGACTCGTATAGGGTAAGACTATCTCGTATAGGGTAAGACTAACCTCATACAACGATATGTGGAAACCTGGAGCCAAAGGCATATTCAGATTTGACTGTTAAAAACGTGAAGAATTAGACGCATGAGGTATGGTACCTGTAAATGTAGCACATTTGTACATGTATCTCTTTTAAGGGACACCATTGTTTTCACGGTATCACTTAAAGCCCTATGATACTTATTTTCAAAGGTCTCATAGAAAAAAAATAAATACAGTCATGGCTATTTGTTGAAAGTAAGAAATAAAAACACCCTGCCTGAATGTCAACGCCAATCAAATTCTGTGTGACTGGACAGTAGCTTAAGGTGAGACTCCACAGCAAGCTGCTAGGCTGAGCGTCAGCAATACAGACGACTGAATGGGGAGTATCTGATAATTCAGCCCTTTCACGCTGGAGCAAAGGGCAGTGTCACGCTGCTTCAGTGAAAAAAAAAGCACACTGCAAGAAAAAAAAATGCCCTGAGAGAAAATGAGCTATTACATCCTGATACTATGACTGACGATACTTTCCACAATAAATGTGACATTCAGATAGACTTTTCTTTCTTTCATTATTTTTATTGATTTTATGGATTGTTTAAACTGATTCAAACACAGTGGAAACCAAAGGAATGCCAATTTGATGGGACATCAACGTGTCTGACAAGTCACAATATATTAAAAGGCCTATTTATATTCATTGCAGTTCCCCATAGCAACAAAGGAAATAGGCAGCACCAATAACATGGTTTAAAGGTATTAAAGATACTGTTTTCAGCAGTTTTTGAAATCATGGATATTTTAAACACATTCTGATATTTTAAATGTATTCTAATTAATTCCTTCAGTATACATTTTTGCAACACTCATTTCCACTGGCATTACAATTATAGATGAAATAAAAATTATATCTTTGTTTAGTACAATAAATTTGAAGGTACAATGCAATTTACTCTAGCTGTTGCACAGGAAACAATATGGCATGACTGCAACATCAGTAATAACATTTCAGACAGTGAGTTAAAAAAGCAAACTATACATTCGGTGCTGAACCTTTACCTCAACAGTCCTAAGAAATTATGACTGTGAAAATGACATCATGGCTGATATCAATGTAAATGCAATTAAAAGCACAATCAATGAATCCTCTTCACTGCAGGTCATACTATTAGGACAAAATAGGATAATGGGTGTAGGCCAGACCTTAGGAGCCAGACATGACCAACTGTGAAAGTTGGCCAATCAAACTAGCCATTGCACACATGCCTGGAGTATCTCAGCCTCAAAGAAGAGCCCTCTCTTGCCAAAGATTCTGCAGCAACGGGTGACCTTACAGCCGGGGTCCACTTTCAGCCAAACTATGTTCCATTAGTCATGTCAGATGACACTGGCTGGCGAGGAAGGTCATAGAAAGTTCTGAAGCCGTGTGGAGATAACACAGGAGTGTGTCGTGCTGGTGGAGGCAATAGGCTCAGACACCAGCGCCTGCTTCAGCATCTTCTGTTTGAGAGAATGGGCCGCTCCAGGCACTGAGAGCTGCTGTTCAGGAGTGAGCTGGTTTCCTTCTGCTGCACTTCCCTTTTCATTAGGAAACGTTCACTAAATAGATGCTACGATAAATGTTCACTAAAAAATATGAAAGTAACGGTGGAGTCGCCCATCACTGACTTCCAGCGATGGTCGCCAACGTGAATCAGAAAATCACTGCAAATGACAATGGCGTTCTTTGCCCACATCATTAGTTCTTTGTCAAGGATATGTTGAGTGCTTGACAGAAATGACAGCCAATGGGATGCCAGAAATTTTTTATGTTCTGTTAAAACTGAAAAGTATTAAATTTGCCTGATCGCTGTCCTGACCAGGCTCTCTACCACACATGCAACATGCTGGGTCTCTTCTTATTGTTGCTTTTTTCACTGTTTCCTGCAGTACTAACTCCTGAGTCCATAACTGTTATCTCTTTTGTTGCCTCTTGTTTACAGCAAGCAACACTGCTTGTTGGGAGCATTATTTTGTTTGCCCTAACCATGGTGAATGTGAAAATGTTAATGAGAATTTTTTTCTCTACCTAATAAAGGCTGACTGAACATTTCAATTGTGCCCCAAACAGATAAGCCACTGACCACACACATCCTATGGAAATAACTGATTGAGCTAGACTGCAAGCTGGCTAACTGAACCACATATTTTGTTTTATTTGCTAACTGGTAGCAAAAGCTAACTTTAGTTACATTCCTTTATATTGCACCATTGCTAATGCTAGGTTCACTCAACAAAGGATAGTAAATTGGCTGCATTTTATGACTACCACCCACCTTCACTGAATGATGGCCATTTTCTAACCTTTCCCCTCAGTAAAATGCTGGGGAACATTTGTAAAATTGACAGAAATGACAGCCAATGGGATGCCAGCAATTTTTCTGGTATCATTCACAGCAAAACAAATGTCAAGCTGATTTGCATCCCTAAACTCACTCACTGTCAAAAGTGTAGTGACAAACATACAAAAAGACAGGAAATTGAATGCAAATAACTATTATCAAGTTAACCAGACCTGGTACAGGTAGACAGAAATGTTCCCTTATGTGACATCAACACAATAATAGCTGTGAAATTGGGCTTTTTAAACATTCATAATGTAATCATACATTTTTAATGGACTTCTTGAACAAAATTAAAAAAAATAGGTGATTTTATGTGCAAAAGTCCAACATATTCAAAAAAGCCTGCCTGCTCTACCTGACATAAGTAAAATGTGGTTTAGGGTTCATATTTTTAGGTTCATAGGGAATCACCTCTTCCACTTCAAAATTCAAAAATGTTAATATTAAAAAGGACATATAGCCTGTATCTGAAATGCAGTACATATGAATGTGCCAAAAGACATATTGCAGGATCTCTTCCAGACCGAGTGACAGCTTTGCCTGACTGTGGCTCAGACTCAGAAATAAATCTGGTGGCATATTGAAGTATTTGTTCGATTAACTCTCAAAACGCCTCCAAAATTTCTCATCATACGGTCACATTCCACCGAGGGGTTTTAAGCAATTTTTTTGCTCAAATTGATTTATTCAAATACCAACAAACTGACCTCTCTAATTTGCATTTAGAGCCTGAAAAACAAAGTTCACCCTCTGCACTACAATCTCAAACATGTCAGGCATCTGTCTGAACAGAAAGCATTTCGCGTTCTTAAATATCCTGAAATAATCCCTCACCTGACTGCCCATGTAACTGCAGATGAGAATGAGGGCTGAAACACACAGAAATCCACCTTAACAGACTGCAGAAGCTCAGCCTTCACTTTCTCAGTGTACTACACAATGGAAAACAAGCCTCTGGAATCACACAACAGCTTGTGATGTCTTTTACAATTGTACACAGGGGGCACCAAAGCCATAAAATGTTGCATTATTCTCAAAAGATCACATTAATGTGCATCTCTGTTTGCTTGTTGTTCTAAAATACATAAATGCAAAACACCAGGTGTTTCTATATTCAATTTACCTATTTTCAGTGTTAATGTACCATGTTATGTACCCATAAAATACTAAAATGTTAAATTCATCATTTAAGCCATAAAGAAATGTCAATTGCACATGACCAAAATCTGTTGTGGTGGATCCGTCCAAGATCAAAAGTTGTATCTCTGTTTAACAGCGACAGATTGCTCTAGAGTGTACCGTAGCACTGGTTTCTGCTGAGTTTTTGGGTTTGGAGTGAACCCCCATTACTCATCCACGAGGCGGTGTTTAAATGAGGAAGTGACGCAGCCTCTCTGGAGAGGCCCTTCCCCAGCCAAGACTCCCAGCTCAATTAGCTTAACTCACCCAGGCTTTCTGCTGATGAAGGAATAAACACATGAGAGAGAGAGAGAGAGAGAGAGAGAGAGAGAGAGAAAGAGAGGAGGGGGCAGCCCTTACTACAGACTGGAACTCTTCCTGTTTAACCCATACAGGGTCAATGAATTTTTGTGGATTTCTGATGTACTGGCCCCATGTAGGACTCCCTTGGACCAGACCTGACTTCCATTACACTTTCTGAAACTGGAGGAGGTTAATTATATGTTGTGACAGTGTGATAATTTGTGTCATCATTTATTGTAGTTTTGTTATTCTTTATTAACCTGGAATCAGGTCACATGGCTGTACTATGAAGCACTGATTTATGATGTTGCAATTGCAGACTAGATGTGGCAATTCTAAACTGATTCTAAATGAAGTAGCCATTTTTTTTACCAAAACAGCCAAATCTGTATTTCCTATTGAAAAAAACAGAAACAGAAAGAAAAAAATTCCAATCATCTCATCGTGATCTTAGACTTCCAGGTAATAAACAGCAATAACAAACTCAATAATGGATTTTTGACTTTTTTTTACATGTGTACACAGCCACAACAGACAGCTGGTAATCTGTTTCCTTTTTTCAAGTTCACCACTGAGCTGTATATCCTTCTTGAAATGACTTTACTAGCTCAAACCGTAGAAGGCAGGTGGTCCACATTTGAAATTCAGTGCATAAATCATTGAGCTTGGTGATGGACATGCTTTCAGAATGTCCTGAAAAGGCCAAGGTCTGGGGAGCTGCTTTCGAAAGGCCTGATTCCTTACATTCCAGGAGGGTGGTCTTTCCAGGAGAAACACACGTGCTTCAAAGGCAAAGTGGGAAAGCTCAAGGAAAAAGTGCTTGAGCAGCAGAACTCAAGGCCAAAATCTATTTAATCACAGAATAAGGACAGTTCAAGAAGTGGCAATGTAATATTCCCTGCATAAACTCCTCAGCCTCTCTCCCTGATCTGCTGCCAATACAGCTGGTTTTATGATACAGGATACATCTAAGTGCTAGTGTGCCACCACCAAACTCATTTCATTATAAATGAATAAACCCTGCAACTAGCCCAGGCTCAGAACCAGAAGTTTGGGTCTTCGGTGTAATTCGATCTTGGTGTTGGAATGTGCTAAACAAATACACCCTGTTGAAATTACAACAGAATAACTGCAGACAGTCCATAATTGTAACTCAGTGAGAGACGCAAGCATGTTTTCCCATGTTTGAAGAAAAAGAGACCCATGAAAGCAGCACGGTCTGTGTTGTTGTTTTGCACTTGCGCATTCACAGAGGTCAAGAAAAGCAATTAATCTGTTGTTGCCACAGTCTAAACAAGACTTCCTGACACTCATTGCTTAAAACTGAATACATGGAATTACAAGCATGATCATCACACACCTTGAGTGAAGCCAAATCCCTTCTTTTCAGGTGAAACTGATGCACTTATTTGTAAAGAGTGCTGCTCGTAATTCAGACAGCCTTACAGCCCACTTGCCCCCGGGTATAATGCATGCTGTTGTTCCCTTTGCATTTCAACAATTTATTTTCATAACTTAACATTTCAAGTCCAAGAGCGATGAAGACATTACATTTCATGCATTAGCTAATGACATCAATACCTACTTGTACTTTATTAAGAATTTCATTGATTGCATTGCAGTTTTCCGGTCCAATCTGTCTCCCAGAATCTGCTGCTATGCCACATTACACTTTCAGTGAGCTGCTAAACGTGCATCACTCCAGCTTTCCGTTGTGAGCCGCACAACTACCGAGGGAGGGAGGAAGATAGCAGTGTTTGCATGTTGATTGATCATCATGAAAAGTATTAGGGAACCATGTGCCATATTAAAAAGAGCATCTCTCAAAGTCCAAACTCTGTAATTTCAGCTCCCCAGAGAAATGTCTTGTTAGTGCTTGTTAGTGTATAGTTCTTTTCCACCAAAACTGAAAAAAAAAAACCTTTCAAAGGCAACAAAAGTAGACAGCAACAGCCAGCAGTATTCTTGTTCGCTTCCAACTTCTCTTTATTTCATCGGCACAGGCCAATTAAAAAGAATACTTCCTGGCTGTGTAAGCCTGCCGTGGTCTGGTACTTGTTCCCCACAATAAGAAATAGCAGATATCACTTGTAAAAACCCTGAGCATTACTTGTTATACATTCACTCTCATACTCTGCACACAAAAAAACACAGCAGCAGGCAGAAACTTAACCGCTCAGCAGCCGAGGTAGAAGCACATTTATGAAGTCTGATTGGATAATTATTCATCCGTTTAATAGCAATATGTTGCAAGGTAACGAAGAGATGTTTCCATTAACGTTGTAGCTGGGCTCCTAGAAGGTTCCATCAAAATAAAGGCAATAGCTGCCTAGCCATACTGTGCTTAACACAAGAAATAATTTCAGTGCACAAATGCTGAGACAGTGCATTTAAACATGTTGGGATGATCAGCGAGTTGGCATTTACAAGGGATCAAACTGCAAGTGAGGAAAACGACCACTGGGGATGAGATTGCTATGGCAAAAAAGAACTTATTGAAGGATTTTTATGCATAAGGTTATGTTTTATGTGCAATGTGTGGAATGTGGTGGAGCACTGAAACAAGGTTTGTCATGCAAGGAATTCTGCAGGTGAGTACAGCAGTGTCCTGAGTTCTGGGTGATCTACTATGCACCGCTTAGATTTCACAAAAAATGCATACTTAGGGAGGGCAGCTAAAACCTTGATACTCACCCTTTGGATCCTTGTTCCACTGCCTTTGCCACAAACCATTGCTCCATAAAAATATGCAAGCACGCAAAACTTTAAAAAGCTGCAATATAACGTATTCCATAGAATTGCACCTTTTCATGTGACTGTAACACCTGTGGATGTTGCTTTGCATCTCAGACACAAGTGGGGTGAGAACACGAACCTAAACATCCACCTGTAATAAATTAAGAAAAATGTGCCATGTTTCTGACATGCTGAAAAATGCATGAGGCAGGCTGCTCAAAAACATATGGAAAACAGGCTGTTTTCTGTGACTTTTTAAGCATATGAATGATAGACCTCACTCTTTAATGTCAGTGTGGTAAATACTCCCTACCAATGTCAAAGCAAACTGAATCTATTACTTTTGAAGTGTGAGTGCTAGACAGCAATTCAGTCTGGAATGTCAGGACATGCTGATGTGTCATGAAATTTTCAGCACCTTGGACAGCTACTTCAAGAAACAGAGCCAAAAGAGACACATGGCTTTTTTTCCAGAGAAACACAGAACCACAAAAATTCATTCCACCCAGTAATAATTAAATGGATACATCAATAACTAGCATGTGTAGCCCTGTGGCCTCTTGGCTCTTTTGGAGTGGAGATGCAGTCGACTCTCCCTGCAGGACCGAGAGACTCCACAGTTTCCTGGCCTCCATGACTCAGGAGCGGCTGAATAATGTAGAGGTTTTACCCAGTCCTCAAGCATGAGTGGATAATCTGGCCACAAGGACTGACTGTGTCAACATTTCACTTATTTATTTATTTACGTACTTTCTGTGAAAGATGGGGAGGGAATGTGCTCAGCTCTCTACATGCAGAGCTGCAGTTTTATTTTAAGGCTTCTAGAGAAGAGCTTTTTTAAGTATGGCTGCACCAACCCTTCCATGAGAGAACACTAAAACTGCATTCATAACCTGTATTACAGCACTGGTCCTCTGTAAATCAAATTAATCAATAAGCAGAGTCAACTGAGGAAATTAATTGTTCTTTTTATAATGCGCAGTTTAATTCTGTTTCTCCACATTTAATTTCTACATGCTAATTGATACTGGTCCTCTCTTTAACAGCGATTCCAGTGTGGGTTCACTAATAGTCAAGCTGCAAGCTGTTGCAATTACTGTTGCAACTGCTCTGTATTTAAATGATATTGGCATTTCAGTAACATGAATTCTCATTTTAGAATTCTACCAATCTCATGATCGATTTATTTACTTTATCTCATTTTGTTTACAATTTCTTGTAAAGACAATAACCAAACTGCAAGGTTTGTAGACCCAGTAGGAAATACAACAAAAACACTTCAGTGCCTTTATTTGTTTTTATTATGCAGGATGTACCAAGCAGCAAACATGCCTCAGGCAGTGATGATGGCTTGGATGCCGAGACATGCTTCCCCCCTAAGTGTGCAATCATGACTAAGAGACGTGCTAAAGAGGAAGTTAGCTGTTGTTCTTCCCGCTTGGCTTGCAAGCCTTGAAGTTTGCCTGCCTTGTTCACACATGGAGCTTTGGTGTGCTCCGCCTCAGTGAGATTGTAACTGGTCCTCATCAGCAAGATACGGTCTATTGTCATTCGAAATACTGTTTAACACAATTCTCTTGTACTCAGATGAATGCTTTTTTTCAGGATGGAAACACTCTCAACCACAATGAGCTGCCTCTACACTGAAATAATCATTGACTGTTGCTCCGTTTCTTTTTTGAATAATAGTCAACCATTCAAATCACGAGTTGCATGAGGCAGACGTATTTCACATTTAAAGGGCTTCAATATCATCTATTTATTCACAAATTCCATATTAAGCCATTATGAACAGTACAATGCTTCACAGTGGATATATTTACCATACCTTTTTGTGCGTGGTGATGAAATCTCACGTTCAAACTATTTCCTGGAATTTAGTAGTCTGATTTCATACATCATTATGGATGAGTGTTTCTTCAGGAAATTGATTCCATTAAAATCACATGCAAAGTAATCATCATCAGACTAAACAACTATTTCACAAGTATACATTAAGTTCTGCACTGCTGAATGGCAGATTTGTGTTAGTGTTATAAAATGTAGCAGACATAGGTAAAAGTCCCCCCTCTATATGTCTTCTTTGGTTCATGCTCTATGTTTTAAAAAAAAAAATGCATTCAGTTAAATAACATGAAACTAGACATTTTGCATAAAACAAGATGTTACAGATTTATTTCACTTGAATAATGTGAAAGAAATCTGTCTACCTCGCACGCTGTATTACTGCTCCATATAACATTCCTAGCTGGCCCATATTATGCCTCTGCTTTGAATTACCCTCTTCTTGTTCTATTTTATTGATAGTATTCCTGGAATAAGATTATTTATTCTGTCTATTGTGTTTATACATTATTAACACCAAGGGCACGGAGTGGTTTTTTGATCCCTTGCAACGGCATGTAACTTTACACCGGCATCTGCTAGTTAAGGGGATAGCAGTTTCCTAGAAACGAGTGCACTCTGTCGCTGCGTTTCCATTGTATCAGCATAGCACACGCGACAATGGCGCGTCTGAATAGTGCCGAAAGTTAGCGGACGCCATGTAGCCATTCACTTAAGCCAAACGCACTTTGGCGGGATACCCTCTATCTTTTAATTAGAATAGGAGAGGTATTCTGCATATGGGGGGGTGACTTTCGGCATTGCACTGATATCGCCAAACGCTACTGACCTCGAAGACAGCTTATTTCCAACTTGCACTGATGGTGACGCATACATCAAAATTGCATGTCACGACTATTGCATCCTTACTAATAATGACTATTTTCTCATGTCTTGTAGCGGTTCCAAAGCGACAGAGCGACCTTTGCAAAAAGATAATTATGGAATGTCGCCCTTAATTGGAGGTAAATGTATGTTGGCCGTATTGTCGCTATTACTGGGGTTATGCTAACTCTTCAAACTGTATGAAATGCATGCATGTGGTCCTATTAAGTTCTGTCAAGTTCATTTGGTAAAGTGTGCTGCATGGGCTCAACTACCTATACCCTTCAAACCAACCTCACCCACCGACGGAGTTAATTAGCCTACATTCGCTAAGTAAACGATGTATTCCAGGTGAAACACTCGCGCAAACCATTGTTTCATTAAAAATGCTAATTAAAATCTCTCCAAAACATTGCTAAGCCTGGAGGGTGGCTAGTCTGCATCACGTCGCACATTGTGTCATGGGAGCTCGTGGCACAGCATGCTGTTACGATTGTTTTCTAACTGCATTACTTGCGTTTAAATATGCATTTTAAAACTCTGCGGGTATCTAACGCTGCAGTAAATGTTGTATTTATTTCGATGTCAAACTATGAAGCTGCGAAGCAGAACAGAAGTCGTGCACTTAGTTGCAATGAGTACTGGGAATTCCGATGAAGTGTCGGTCCTACCTGGTCGTGCGGATTTTCCCAGGTGAAGTTGTGAAGACAGGAGGAAAATAGCTCATCTTCAGAAAGCGCATAACCTTCCATCGTGTGCGGTGTCGGAGAAAACGAGGAGGCTTTTTTGTTTGGAAGTGTTATTTCTTCCCTCGACGAGTCTGTGCCCTTCTTGTTCTACAGTGCGCCGTGTGTTTAACGAGAGGGAACTGTGTTGCTGCTTTGCTCTGTCACGTGGACACCTCCTTTCGAATACCGGGAAGCCTTCATTGGAGCAAGATTGTATCATGCTTCCTTATTTATTCTCAGACTGTGTAACCCTTTTAACGTCGTTTTTATAACCTAAAACAACTAATTAAAAGGCAATGCATACGCTGTAGTACTGTGCAGGGAGGAGTGTCAACAGGTCTTATTCGAAAAAACCCATTTCCATTAAGTGAGTCGCAGATAAGTAGTTAGGAAAATCATTTCTGTGTGTCTGTGTGTGTCCTTGATATGATATTATGTTCGGTGATGTTCAGTAGTAAAACATGGTTCAATAGTTTCCATTATGGAATATTTCGTGTTCCACTTCTGTTCACAGAGGAGTCTCATTGGATTTGCAGCATCAGCACTAAGAAATTGCTTTGCTTGATTTTTGATGTGTTACTCAAAGGAACACAGAACTGAAGAAACCATTTGTTGAAATGAGCTTCCCGCAGTGGTCCGAGCTGTAGAGCTGCCAACTGTGCTCCAGGCACAGTCCGAATTCTCACCTCAGCTGACGGTACCTTAGCTCCCCCAGCTTATGCTGTTGCGCTTAAGTCTTGCTTTTCTGCATGACACTTCAGGAGCATCATAGCATTGATTTATATTAATTTCACTTCTGTTATGCTACGTAAATTTTGATTATTTTAGCACTAAGCATTGGTTTTTGGTATAGCAGCACAAGGTGGCAAAGAATGAGAGAGTGAAGAGGTCAGTATTTGAAGACACAGGTCCTGTGGTATCAATGGATGGAGAACGAACACAAATTGATAGTCACATGCTGGTGGGTTAAAGTCGCATTCAAGAAGGTCATTCAGTGGTACGTGACGGAAGTGTCACTGTAGCCAGACACAGGGGTACAGGAATGTAGGGCACTGCATGGCTTGTGTGTGTGTGAGTAATTACAGTGATGTTAGACAGCAAGGAGGACTGAAAGCAACAGGGCTGAAATAGCTCCTGGACACCTCAGTCTCAGAGCAATCAGATTGGTTACTTGTACATGCCCATCCTTTTCAAATGTGATGTGGGGTGGGGGTGGAGGGGGTGGGAGTGAACAGCAACATTAAGGTGCACTATTCATGTGCCACTATTCAAGTGGTAAAGCGTTGCGGGTGGTCAGTCAGGCAACGGCTTGGCTGGGAGGACCCACCTTCCCCAGTATGAAGATGTGACCTATCACCTTGTACCTGACCATGAGCAATGGTTCATTTTCATTTTAATAAGAAAAGAGTTCCTCTGAGGCACAATTAGAGTTTGTGCAGGCTAACGCCTGAAAAATCATTTAAATTTGCATTTCGTATATGTTTTGTCACCCTTTTCAAGAAATTGTGCATCCTAGCGACCCATCTGCTGAAGTCCTCTAAAGGCAATTCAGCTTCTTCACAGGGAAACAGCTACTCTGCTGGAGTGGAAACCTGCAGGCCAGGGTGACCTTATGCCACAAGGAAATTTTACCCATGATTCTCTGGGGCATGGTCTGTGTGTGGTAGGGTTTGCTTACCTTTTTTGTTCAGAATAAAAGAAGAGGTTTTGTCTGCCTCATTCTATTGTTGGTTTGTGAATATGGCAGTCCATTTTAAGTGTCCATTATAAAAGATAATGCAGAAGGGTCAGCTGTGTTTTGACCACACAGAGGTAGCCCTTTAATTTTTGATATGCTTGTTTCTTCTTCCCTTGATCGGATGTGGGCACATCATGCGTCAGATGTAACCTTTTGAGTTTTGGTTGTGTAACTCAATATAGAACAGGTTTCTAGAACAAATTGTCAAAGATTCACTTCAACGATTTAAGTAACAGGAGAATGAAATTGGCATTGTATTTTTGCTGTTTATAATACAATACACTGGTATTACTGTGGTGTTCACTACTAACAACTTTTACTTCCTCCTGGTTTTGTTTTCAAAAATTCCACTTTAATATATATAAAAACATAAATATAATATAAAAATATGTAAATATATAATAAGCGTTTGTTCCTGCAATATCAACACAATTAAATAAAAACAGCAAACAAAACGAATATCATTTTGTAGACTCAAGATCCATCCTTAATGAGGTAACATTTAAGGATCTTTCACTTTTGTTGTTCCTAATCTTTCTTCTTTTTCTTGCAAGAATAAATAAAGTACATTATGGACATACTGGGAATTTTTAGAAACAAAAGAGCTCAAGAGTTCCAAAACAGTGGTGTAATGTGACATATAATTTAAGAGACTAAGATTAATTTAGGCATAATTGTGGATGAGTCATTTCCTCCAGAGATTATTTCAAACTACCAAGCAGCTAAGTGAGATGCAGGAACTGTTTGATGTCATATCTTCACAATTACCACACACAGCCCTAGTTGTGTTTTTCAGTGTTGATGATAAATATAAATATAGTATATATTGTACCCCCAAATGTGTGTGTTTGCCATTGGTTCTACATCGTTTCATGATGACAATTTGCCTGAACCAGACAAAGACTAGTAAAATCACAAATAAATAAATCTAAGAAACAGATGGTGGAATCTTCAAGCGGAAACCCAACAGCTATTTATACCCAGCAACCTGATGTAGAGACAGTGCGTGATCCATGTGAAATAAACATTTGAATACACGGTTTGTCCCTTATCTTTACTGCCCTGTCACACTCTACCATCATCTGTCATCTGTTGAAGATTAAATTAAGATTGTGTGTCGCTATGAATTTGCAAAGCTCTGGGGAGAGGGCATCTCCAGCTTTCGGTCGGTGAGAGCAGCCGTGTCACCAAGCCAAACAAGAAAGCTTTTTGGAGTAGACATTCCAAACCAAAGCCTCCCTGAGGAAGCCAGCGATGATGTTCTTTTGCTGCTGCTACTCTATTACAATATCCAGCACCTTTTGTTCCTTGGGAGCTTGTGTTTTTATCTTACTGCCTACATTACTGAAACACTGAGTTGCAATGCTGGCAACAAATACTTCCAAACTCTTAGAACAGAAAGCAAACAAGAAGAGACGATATTTTGTGTCTTAAGCTGGAAAAGCGCATGATCCCCCTTCCTCTCCATTCCTTTATCACAAATAAGCAACTCAGTACAGACATTGGTGTCAGTGCTTGCTAGGGTTGCTAGTTCCTTCATAGACAAAACCTATTATTTGAATTAGATTTGTGACTTGTGGTACATCTGTCTCCTCAGGTGGTTTGCATATTTTCACATGCATTTGCAAGGCTTTGCATTATTGTATTTCCATACATACAAGATTTCCAGCAATCAAGTAGCTGTTTCCTCTGATCAAGAGAAAAAGGCTGACGTTTGTTTTTATGTTTTTGTTACAAAATGTTTTGATTCATTATGAAACATCAACCGCATCAGCTGTGGTTGGTTTTTGTTGATATTGTGATTGATGTTTTTTTTTTTTTTTTTTGCTTGAGCAATAATGGGTGTGTTGGGATTTTTCTAGAAGGATTGATTTGAGGTGAGATTAACCTGAAAACAGTCAACGTCACATGACTAATTTAACTACACTTGCTCAATGTACCTTGTACTAGTTGTCCAACACACAAACTTGAGGCACATTCAATATTGCAGATAGACTAGCAAGCACTGTCAAAGATGGCATGATTGAATTGTTCCATTGCTCTGTCACCAGAGGGGCTATTACTTCAAATTAGCATACAATTTCAAACCAGGACAGATGGATTTGTCACATTCCAGTTGCCATCTTCTTCCAAGATTGGCTGTGCTTCTGCTGTATGATGGAGATAAGACACCTGTCTGCAGCAGATTCAGGGTGGCTGGTGGAGGGTGCCAGCGTGTGGGACTGCTGAGGTGTCTGCAATAAATTCTCCCGCAAACTGCGCTCCTGCACCACTAAGCCTCCTTCCCACAGACCATTGGGGCTGGAGAGGGAGCCATTCCGGCTCAAATCGGCGGTTACAGCAACAATCTACCGCTGTCTGATGCTCCCATTCCGGTCCCCGTTTGTCCCCAAGTTCGAGTTTTCGTCGGGTAATGTTCAAAAATCAGCTCTCGCATGTGTCTGCATATTGTCCCCTGGGTTCCCGCTGATGGGCGGTGATTACTTTTTGTAGAAGGTGAAACTGCTACATCAGCTAGCAAGGCTGAATATTCAATGACACACCCCTTCACTCAAATATGTGCCACTTCTACAGCCAAGTGCAATCAGCAAACTGAGCCTTCCATTAGAAACATAAGATCACCATGAATATCAGATACATAGATGGAAGTTCTTTGAAATCACAATGCATTGACCTCAGTAGCTGCACACACTATGAATGCAGCAAAATATTACAAGAATCAATTTTTACAGTTGACACAGCCATCGGACGCATAAGACAATTGAAACATACATATCATCAATAGCTTTTAAAATCAATGGGTTTAAGAGCCAAGACAGACAAACATTTTCATAATCATTATCTTATTCATGCTTGCTTTGATAGCCCTCTCCCATATAGGAAGATATAGTTATACGGATGCCTATTTCAGCAATTGAAGATGTGATGGGAGGAGGAATCCGTGATGTCATGGAAATTGGGCTGAAAAGAAGAAGCAGGTAATTGTATGTTATGCTCTGACTGTATGTCATTAGCCTCTCTCTAATAAAATATAACTTAGAAAAAAATAATGATTTTTCTGTAATTATGCTTGAGCAGATCAATGCAAAACATTGAGCACGAAAAAAAATCTCTCTTCACGAGATCAATGCCATATAATTTCCGATCAACTAAAACTAATGTGTTTTCTACTGGGCTGATTTAAGAGGCTAATCTTTAAGTGCAATTTCATGGTTACATTTCCGTTTTGCACGTAAAAAGCCATCTGCTTAAAACTCCAGAAGTACATATGGCTACCAACAATGTGAGAATATTAAAATAAACACACTAAGCTTCCCAGTCTGCAAGATGCACAAACAGTGCACTTATTATTCCGCTCATGCCTTTCGAGATTTCTGGTGAATCTATCATTCCACAAAAGGCAATGGTAAAAAGACTTCGACTGCCCCTCCCCTCACAGCGATACACCACTGAAACTTCAATCAGAGGGCAAACGCGCACTTAAAGTCCCTTTTGAAGTTCTTGTGTCTTCCTCACATGTAGCCACACGTAATATTCATCTCGTCTTGGGCACAAGCTGCTGTAATGTACAATGCCTTAGGTGAACAATGGATTCGGTCTTCATCTGCAACTAATGGATTAACACGGAGATAGAACAAAAGCCCCTGGGTTGCGCCGAGAACCTGTTTGCTTGAATACATTTAAGGAGCGCTACAACGCTTTTCTGTGTTCAGTCTGTCAGGTGCCCTTTTTTTTAAATGCACGCGCCCCAAATCTGAGAAAGGCAAAGCAAAGGCGTGCACTGTAAGAGCAATGCAGACGCGATGAAAGTTCAGCTGAAAAAGGGCTGACGACTCAATATCACTTGGAATGCGTGGGGGAAAATGTCATAGGGGAACAAAACCTACTGAATACATTGTCAACAGAGTGAAAGAAAATGCCCCAGATATAAGGAAATAAATGCTAAATCTCAAAAAGAACAGACTGCTCTGCATCAAACCATGGCCATTCTTTTGCATAATCCACCATGGGGACTGAACGCTGGAGTTCATACAACTGTCAAGGGTTTTTTACTCTGAATAATGCTTTGATTTTGTGGAGTCCGTGTAAATATACATCTGGGTACATACTGTGGGCCAGCATAGCAAATGCTACTGACAGGCTGTCTCTGAGGCAGCGGACTCCAAGTTAAGATGGCTTCATGAGACTTCCCTGTTTTGGGACCCGCACTGACCCAAGCCTTAGGGTCAGACCTGTTTTCAAGGGTTTCACTTTTGTGGGCCACATGTGGATTCTCGCCACTCAATTCCTCCTTGGTTCATGCTCCTTTTCACACAGTTGATTTTATTTGGATTCCTCACCGACAGCTTGAGGGAACTTTCTGATATCTGTATGTGAGCTTCTGTTTGGCTCAAGCAACTTTCTCAAGACCATCATTTTTTTTAGCATTTTTATAAGGCCAAGGCAATCAAGGGTAATGATCTGTCTTGGTGATACTGCAAGTCCAAAATACAATGTTCGCTTGATGCACATTGTGTGGGGGAACCAATGTGATAAGTTCCAGTCTTCTGGTCTAAAGTTGTTTGAGAGGAGTGTAGATCAGTAAAAATGGAAAGGAAAACTGGTCCTTTTCAAGGACAAAACAGTTAACACATGAAAGATTCATGTGACATTTTTCAGTGGTAATTTTAGTATGTGTAGTCTTTCCCATTATCTTACATTAGCTCAGTACCATATTTTTAAAGAAATTGTTTTCCATAAGTTTTTATTCACATAATGGACAGCTTGTCACTTAAATTAAGGCTATTGATCTTCTGCCCTCTATCTGCTGCACCAACAATTAATGGGATCATATAACAGGACTTTTGACTTTTTGCCTGTTCACAAACTGTTTTAAGAAACAGACTATGACCATCTTTTATCATGTTTATTTTATTTGTTATTTTCCAAATACAGCTGTGATGCTCATATTATCCAGGAACGGCACCTTCCTCTGAGCACAATAAAGCTTGTGTGAAATAGTCGGGGGGGGGGGTTCAAAATGGGATGTTTTTTCCTTTATAAAAACACTGATAAGCATTGTGCTTTATGCAACAGTACACATCATCAATACAACTTCTCCTCAAAACGGTCTGGACACGTTAAGCCCGTTATTGCACGTGGATGTTTCATCACAGTATTTGTGAACACAGGGCCAGCTTGACCATCACATTGCTAGGGGACCAGAGGCATGTGTAAATTAACAGAATGCAGGAAAGATTTCTGTTCAATGCACTGGAAATTCCTCAAAGCATTGGTAAACATAAGAATGATAACCACCAAGAATGATAAGGGTATTGTGCCCCCAGCACTGATCCTGAATCAGTATTCACCTTTTACATATGAATGTTTGGGTTATGAGTAGGAATAGGAACTCTGGGCAGGCCAGAAAGAACCTGGAACAGGAGACTTTATACAATTTAGAGCGCTTCGTGACTGTTAGAAATTTGGGGAATTTATACCAAGACTTTCAAAGACTTTAAGGCTAGTAAATGAATGTGACAGGTCAAAGGCACTGCTCACATCAGTGTAAAAATCAGTCTGTATATGGTAATAATCAAAGATGATAGCAATCCTGTAGCAAATGTGTGTTAACTAAATAATTTTTATGGTATGTAAAGGCATTGACCATAAAATACAGTCTAATTGCATTCCTTAATATATGGCATAAACAAGGCAGAGCAAATTGTTATCAGGTTGAGACCTGTCAGTTTTTGAGCTTGTCCACTTACTTTTAAGTTTAATTTTTGTTATGTTACCATGGCTAAAAAATATTTATTTTTATTATTGAATTACCCGCCAGCTGTTCTTATCTGAGCATATTTTTGAACATATTTTTGAATCCATTTGTACAGCTTGCTCTCAAGGAACAGGCAGAGAGGGAGGAGAGATGAGGAGATGAGATGACCCATCTATCTATTCATACATTTTTTTAACTTGACTGTAATGGAAACTTTTACTCACAGGAGAAAAAAATCCCAGTTTTCTGGATATCGCTCAAACATCTGAAGATATATATACACACACATGTTCTTTCAATTGGGTGAGTCTCTGGGTTTCACCATCTGCACTACATATAGTGCAGTCTAAAAGTGCAACGTGTGATTAAAACACCTTTCCAAGGGAGTGCCTTTCCTAAATCAATCATCTATTATTGTTTCAACATTCAACCTTCCCATCCAAAAAAAAAAAAAAGTCAGCCACATAACACTCAGAACCACAAGACACAGTCCAAGCAGTTTATGATGGAGGATTCCTATAGGGGTCCTCACATCCACAGTCCTGCACCTTTATACATTACATTCTTGTCATTTAGCAGGCACTCTTACCCAGAGTGACTTACATAGGTTACAATGGGTAACCCTAAGGGTACACCAGCAGTGCTCCAGCGGGGAATCAAACCAGCAACCTTACAGTCATACTCCCTGCTCCTTTCCACTATGCTACACTGCCACCCCACCCCTTTATCAAGACCATTTCTTTCATGTGCTCCAAGCCACAGCACAGGCACCAGCCTGGGTCCACGTAACTGTTCAGCTCCAACAATGAACACCACAGCGAAAGCCCAGCACAGTGAAAGGATTTTCATTGATTGCCTTTCCAAACATTTATAATTAACAACGGTTCTCTCAGATTACCTCTTGAATTCCCATTTACGCCTGCTAAAAATATGTTGGCTTTAAGTGATTGGTAGCATTAGGAATTTTCCTGTAAATGTGTGAGTCCTTCAAGTCCATGCTTTTCACAGCTGAAGGGAAAGAACTCTGCAGTCCCTTCAGTACACTCAATCACAGCTGGCCAGACCGAAAAAAAAAGCCACTGGTTTAACAAAGTCAATTTATTTTCAATGACTCCAAAATGTCAATTTCACCTATGAACAGATATAACTTAAGTGCTATTTAGGTTTGTTCACACAGCTAGCAAAAGTCCATATATTTAAGATGTCCTTTGGATACACAAACGTTTATGCAACCAAGAGAAGGCTGGAGACCTTACCCTGAGAAGCTGCCAGTGCCCAACTGCGCATCTATTTCAGTGACAATGTACTTGTACACAGCACACATCTCTCCAACTGCCAAGGCTGGTTTTAGTTGTTTTTTTTTATCGAATCAGAGCTCCTTCAGTGAATAAACAGGACCGTCTACGCAAATACATTATTTAATAGTTCACAATTTCTAAAAGGAATGTCAACATCCACATGAATGATCATGCATAGCATGGTCAGTAACTGTTCCTGTTGGCAGCCTGTATCAGGCAGGCTAGTATTCACTTCTAAAGCAACTTGTATCATAAATGCCTATGACAGTTTTACAGTTATGTTATCAGGTGAACAAAAAAAAAAAAGGACAAAAGAAAAAGTTATAAAAAAAATAATCGATTCTGAAAACAGTAAAGAAAAACAGTAAAGCCTTCCAAACGATGGATGTTAGATGTGTGGTGTACAGCTTTAAAAAGTTCTGATTCACTGAGCAATGAGCACTGAAGCTGATGTTTGTCCTCTTGCCAAAGCTGTTCTTTAGTACTGGGAGTATTCCTTGGTTTGGAGTTTGGCGAGGATGCGCTCCAGCTGTCTCTTAGCTTCACACTGGGGGAAGTTGCTCATCTCATAGTACTGGGGAGCTATTTTGACCAGCCTTCAAAAGGACAAAGAGACCTTTTTAGAAGCATTAAAAATGCATACATGAGTGCGAAATATTTATAAAACAAGCTGTGATTACAGGGCCGTGTGTTGCGCGTGTCGATACTCACCACTCTGGTTTGATGTCCGTGCACGTGCGGATGTAGTTCTTGGTGGTGAGGACAAACTCGTTGTAAAGAACCCATTCCGGCTTGTGGTCCAGGACGGTGGAGGGGTGAAGCTGGACCACCTGGTTGTCCTTCACGGTCAGGTAATGTCCCGTACGCTCCAGGTGGGCCACCTGCTCAAACACACGTATCTATAAGGTAAGGCACCTCCAAGTTTGCTCAATTCACTTTGCTAGACACAGACATGAAAGGACAATGGTGGTTTTATAGTCTGAATCTGGCATTCATTCAGATCAAGGTTTCAACTTACATCTTGACACAATGACACCTTAGCAAGGCACCCGCTTTGACAAAGACAAAAATGAACTGACAAACGCAGAGTATAACAAAAAGACTGATCTTAGTTCTAAGGTGCAGGCTACAGAAGTATTACATTAATCTGAGGCAGCCAGTTCATATTTTTCTGTAACACTTAAATATGCAGACGATGACTGTTATGATTGCCAAAGCAATCAGTCTCAATAAAAACAATTCAAAACAAAACATGTGGGGAAAATGACCCTCGCTTAAACATAAGTGGCAAATTTGTCTTTCTCAAAAAGGTTAATGTTCATGAATATTTAAATATTAATACGCTAAATCAACTTGTCAGGTTGCTTGATTCATGTCCTGCAGACGTGTGCTTCTCAAATTGGTACTTTTCTGAACAAGGGGCAAATTGACTAGATTTGACTAGACTAGAACTTTGTACTTAAGTACTGGCCCACATTTAAAAACTCTGAACATTAAGCATTCCAAATGTTCAACACGTTGTGTTTTCCTTTGGAGCAACACTTATGTTTTAATTACAATTGTACTTTTTGCCCAGTTTCAAGGACATAGTTCTGATCAAAGAAAAAGTATTGTTACAGGAAACTGTGCAATGTCAGCTTATGCTGTCAGGATGAAGTCCGATTACACCTGCAGAGATTGCTTCCAAATACCACTGAACTGATGTCAACGAGCAACAAACCCTGCTGAACACTTCAGAATCAGAATAAGAATCAGAATAATAATCAGGCTTTATTGGCCAAGTATGCTTTTACACATACAAGGAATTTGACGCCAGTTCCAATGTGTAAAAGCATACTTGGCCAATAAAGCCTGACACTTTGTGATAATTTACCACGTGCTCACACAACAATGACCGAAAAAAGAAACAAAGCAGGACCGGTTCATTGAGATCCAACCAGGAAATGAAGAACGTGACCAAAATATATCTCTTGTCCTGTTTTCAGCATAACGTAAGCGGTCACCCCTGGCCTCTACAGTGCAAATGCACATGCTGTGAGCACACAGACCTGCATGAAGAATCCTGTGACCAGGGCCCGGCGGATGTTGATGTAGTAATCTCTACTGGTGAACTCTGTGCTTCTTCGTGGTAGATTGAATCGGTCCATGATCCTGGACAGCTGCTGTCGCACATTGTCGGCTGACATCAGCGATCGGTAGTTCACGAAATTGTCATAGCACCATTGAACTGACTCGTGGTCTGCAAACCAGAGAGAAAACAAGGACTGAACCTGTCTGTTTAAGGTAAAATGCATTGAAAAGATGACAGAACCGAAGAAAACAAATCTATCAATCTACCAGTTTTTACTCAAATAACTGGGAGACCATATGAGACAGCTTTGCTATAAGAGCCTCATTCAAATGGCTACTGACTCACTACAAATGCTAATACTAATACAGCAACAGTAAAGCTGAATTCATAATTACAGAATAATTTAATTTAGATATTGAACGTACACCCACATTTAGGCACTATAAAAAGGACAACCGGCTCCAATGACAAAGAGTAACAACTACATATAGTCACATGCTCACGGTAGTGAAGAGATGTACGTACTCTGTTTGAACGCATGGTAGACGTTGAGCAGAGTCAAATGATCTCCGTCTATGTGAGCGAACCTCATCTTGGACTCATCGGCTGCCTTCTTGGCCTCCGTTGGACGAACAAAACACTGCGGGACTAAACAAGGTTGGTATGGGCCCAACACAGACGCCCAGTACGGATGAGTCAAGCATTCTCAGACAGAGGAACAAGGCCTAGAGTTAGGTCAGGTCTCAGAGCATAGGGCTGGGTAGGGTAGGGTTTTCCCATGGTCTCACCAACTGCACGATGAAGTGCCTATTTAGCTTGAGGGGGTCAACACCTAACCACATCTGGAAGACAAGAGTTTAAACAACTACAAACTGTTAAGAAAAAAGCATGACTGCCACACAGCGTGCAGCATAACGCATTACAGCCATTTTCACATTCAATAAGCCATTTACCGCTGAAAGAAAATGAAAAAGGCCTCAAAAAGGCATTTTGAGGACACTGACACAGATATAGACAAAGAAATACTGTGCTTCCAATTTATCACACAAGAATGTATCAAATTTATGGACCATTATATCTATCTATATATACCTATAAAATGTGAAATGATGGAACCACTATAACAAGGTCTCAATTAAGGAACCCAATAACTTTTTGAAGGAATCAGAATAAAGAATTTTTTCCATCAATGTTAGGCCTGGGAAATACGTATATATCCACTGATGCATCAACTTTAAAAATTGTAAATGCACATGACACTAAATAAATAACTTTCCTGAAACTGGACCAAATTATACTTGGTAGAAAATGAATCTGTACCTTTAAGAATGCTACACAAACCTTATCTTATGCTTTTAAGGCAGGTTTATGCTATCTTTTTTTCTGAAATGACAGTAATTGGAGCTAGAAATAAGCCCCCTGAATGTACTTCCTGTGAAAGTAATTTTTCTTTTGGGCAAAACATGTACATTAACCTTTGTAACAGACAAAAGGAAAAAGCAAGCGAGAAACCACTTGAATAGGTAGCTAGCCCCATTAATGAGGGGATGAGAATTTGCTCCTGTTCTTTGGACTCGCTACAGAAAAATAAGTACATTAATTTCATGATGCATTCTAAAGGTTAGTATAGAAAGGGTTAATGCCCAACACACATATCTGGCCACCCTTATATTGGTAGCTATTTAATGCAGTTAGATGGCTATGTTCATGAAATTAGCAAGTCAATTTACAGTCATTAAGACTACCAATTACATTTTAAGCATTTCTCAAAGTCTAAAATGAATCTAGTATGGAATTCATTAGCTAGAACTTCGGTCAGCTGTGCACTACATGTCAGAATAGGAGTGTTAACATCGGTTAAAATTAAAGCCACATTAAATGTGCATGCAGTATCGCTTGATTGGTTTTCTTTTGCATCAGGAATAATTGCATCAATACATCCTTTCTAAACCACAAATGCTGTGAAAACTGTCCCAGCCCTACCAAATGTACAAAAAAGGTCTGGAAAAAAATGACCACACATCACTAATTCACCACATTACACAGTTTATTTTTTTTTTTGGAGATGACTGGCTTCGCACTAAGGTGATGTTGATGGGCATGAGTGCCTGGCTGTGGTGGAATATCAGGCACACTGGCACTTGTGAGGTACTAAAACATAGCAGGAGGGAAACCTCTGCCCTGCCCGCCGCTCTGGTCCTGGACGCTCCAAACAGGTTCATGACGAAATAAGCAGGCACATGTCCAACCAAGTACGGCACGCTCCATGAGCAGCCAGATTAAATAACTCTGAGGTTTATCTCTCTCCCCCCCAACCATACCCTGTTTTTTCTCCCCCTCACTTTTTTAACGTCAGATCCTGCTCCTATTCAATCATGAGCTTAACAGGCGCACTCAATGTTTATTGAACACAACACCCGGCCGTTGTGGTGATATGATGGCTCTGCATACGCTGCTGACTTGGTAATGAACTCAGCAGAAATCAGCTCTCCAGCGCACCCATTATTAATGCACCCAGCGTCGAAACAGCTAGTTAAATTCCTTTTTTCCCTTCAAAGGCATCTGTTTTCATCTCAATGAGCAGCATTCTGCTTTGGCAGCCTAAAGTGCAATTACTGCAGCAGCACATTCTAGCTGTGCAGACTATAAACTCATTAATTTAGTGTAGACATGCATTTTTTCCCCCCTGACAAATATTAACTGACACCACCAGCTCCGTCCTCCACACATCACTATCTTTAGAAAGTCCTCGAGCGCTGGCGAGGGCCGTGCGCCACTTCCTGCGAGCAGGGGCCCGGACCGAATTAAAGCTGCAGCCAAAATGAAAAGGCCGATTCAATTCAAGTTAAAAAATAAAGCATGGTAGCAGGAAAAGACCCAGACACCTCGGTCTGCGGGCGCGTCCGAAATTGCGTGCACGTGCGAATAAGGAGGCCGGCTCTCCCCCGGGCGTTACCTGACAGCATGGCGGTGATGGACAGGATCTCGTTGGAGCAGTTGTACTCGCAGCTGGCGATCACCATCTTGGCCAGCTGTGGGTCCAGGGGGAACTCGGCCATCATGGAGCCCAGCTCCGTCAGGTCGCCGTCGTCGTTCAGGGCCGCCAGGTAGTTCAGCAGCTCCAGGGCCCGCATCAGCGTCTCCGGAGCTGCGGAAACAGAGAGACGGTCCCACAATGCACCAGCCGGCTCTCGCGCCCACCCATCTGCAAGCTCATTTTTCATCCGTCGCTCCAGTGCTTCAAAACAACTACACCACCACCACCGCCCATGCAATTACAAGGGAACCCTTTACTTAATGAATCAAAGAGGTTTACACTGTTTGGTCAAAAGAATTTCCCCAAGATGCAATTATTGACCTTTGGCTCTGAAAAGCTGAAGTCTAATGATCAGTTGCATGTTAAGTGAAAATGACTGGCTTTGCCTTCGTCTTAGGGCAGAGCTGAGCTGAGTGCTAACACAGAGCGCTAACATGACAGGTTCTATTCCCAATATCCTGGAAAATTCCAGGGCATAATTTATTATTAGGAACAGATCGATTTAGGATGTGGGCCCTACTTCTCTTACAGAGAGAAAGTGAACACCATTATTTAGAGCGCTATGACCAGAGTCATGCAGAGCCTGGTTTTAGTCCAGCTCAAAGGTAATATGATAAACCATGTAAAACCCAATCCATACACAGCATACCTAATCTGAAACAAGTTTCTGACCATTATAATATATAATTTTGTAGAATAGAATTTATTGCTCTATCATGTGGCTTCTCCCTGAAGGGAAATCACTGAGATTATAGGCTTTATGCTATTTGGAAGAGGGACATTATACACTATTGGGGCGACTATATCGTACAGTCTGCACGTACTTTGAGAGGCAGGCAAAAAGGATTATAAAAACATGATAGTACTTCCAGATTCTTGGGATGATACTGATATATATCATATACATCATCAACTTTCTTCAAGGTTTAATTTTTCCAATGTGCATATGTGCAAGTATTTAAAGGAACAAATCTTTCTGTTTCAGATGACAGTATCCTGTGCAGGAAAAGACAAAAATAGTCCAGTACATAATATTTGTGTTAAATCATACATTTATACAAAATTTTCTTCCCTGAATAAATATGATTATATATCACAAACATACACTAACTTACAGCACTTACTTATACATACTTAATGCATTAATTAAATTTCTCCAAGTTCAGCATATGTAAATCATATACATTTTAATTTTTAAGCAAGTTACGGAAGATTAGACATTAGATTCATTTAAGAAAAACGAACAGAAGAAAAACCTCAGCTCTCTGTATACAGATTAGCATAAAATACATAAAACAGAGACATGTTGGCTTACTTTGCTTGCAGTAACATCTTAAGCGAACTGGCTTATGTGGTTCCCTAACATTTTTTGGGACAGTTCAACTTTAATTGCTTATGGAAAGACCATTTTTGTAACTTATGTTAAATGAGTTTTTCTTTGCTATGGGGGAAAAAGTTTAAAAAGCAACATGTTGAACTAAAAAAGGTTTAATTCAACAAAGCGGAAACACAATTAACACTAAAAGCTAACAACCTTTTTCACTGCAGATCTTTAATTGTCCCCTAATATGAGGATTCATGACCCAGCTGTCCTAATGCCCAACCCCATCCTCGTGTCCATGACACACCAAGACTTTTCAGCAGTGACTAAATCACCACGGCGACTTCACCCTCTCCCAAGTGACAGGTCGAATGCAGTCACACATTAAATCCCTTTAATGGACCTAAACTGATTAAGAACGAAAACAATGGCCACTAACAGAGATTCCAATCGGCGAGGGGGTGGGTTGTTCCATCTTTAGTTTGAGGGGCTGACGTTTAATTCATCGCGTTGTGTGTGGCCTCATCAGTCAGCACAGAGGGAGTGAAAGGCTGGGACTGCAGTGGATACTCTCTGCAGCTGGAGATCCGGAGCTCGGCACAAATCAACATCCCCGTTTCCACCACGCCGCATCACTCCTCCCTGCCTGCAGTCTTACAGCATTCTCTCAGCACACCTGCTTAACGCACACCATCTTGGACAGTTAATGCTTTACCTGCTGCGCGTTCGATCAGCTTGAGCGGAATAGCTCCTGGGCGTAGTTGAGACAAGCTGGCAGTCCAAATGACAATATGCGCTCCTCGCTGAGCAGTTCGATGCAGCCGCACGATGGCCTGGGTGACCGCGGTGAAACTGCGCTGTGGGTCCGGGCAGTGCCACCTCAGCTCCACAGAATCAGCAACAGGCCCAGCAGCTACAGCTGCGTACAGCCCCAGATCCCACATCAGCACAATGCCAAGCCGTCTTGCACCAGAACCCCACGGTCCCCTTTCAAAGTTCAAAGCACAACATGGTGCAAAAGATACTCTGTTCAAGCTGATATGAGCATCCCCACTCAAAACACAGGTTAAGCTATTTGAAATAGTTCATCTATTCTACACCAAACATGTGTGACCTCATCAAACATGGATCTCCCCACACTGCAAAGAGAAATGGCAACGCAGCATCACACTCATTCATTTAACACCTAATATATTTCAGACATGTTTGAACTAACACAAAAACACAGAATCCTTCATCTGTCAATAGCAATACCTATTTATCAAAAAGAGCTATTCTTTAACGGTCTAGTTCCATGTATCTGAGTGCAGGGATGTTAGGTGTGTCTTTCAGGATCTACACAAATGCCAATATTGGTTGGCAGCCAGCCAATCACACATCAGCATGGAATTTTTCTTTCAGCGGGGGGTGGAGCTGAATAGTGTCTGCAGCTGCATCCCTCAGACAAAAGAAAAGCTGCAAGGTATTCTGCCCACGAGACACTAAATCAGAACCACTCACTTGCTCTCAGCCGATTTAACAAATAATCCTGTCTGGAAGGAATCACTCTGTACGAAGAAAACATACAATGTTATTGTCTATAAAAGTGCTACAACACATTCCAGTATGGAGTGAGCTGAAGTACTTGACTGGGGAGCAACAACAAATAAAATAGCGAATAGTGGTTACCCACTACGATGCAAAACACCTCCAAAATGACAAAAAAAAGCAAACTTCTTCAGCTTAGAACTCATGCTAACCCTGCATGGGCGCACTGCCACACCTCTACGTCGTGGGAAGATCCCGTCACTGAAACAGAAGAGAGAGTGCACACACCACTGCTGCATCTACAGAAAATCTGACGAGACAACAAGCTATTTCTGTAACCTGTCTCCATGTTCTTAGTGCTGTTTGGTGTTGTGAACAGAAGTATTAGGTCCGATTTCATCAGCCAGACATGAGTGGAGTGTGTTGAGTGTGGAGCTCTCCTGCTCTAGTTTCACACTGCAGGGAACGCCGTGGCCCGCTCTCCCCAGTGCCGCACCAGCAAGCGCATGAGATCAGACCGGACAGGACCAGAGCGGCCGGCGGAACAATCTGGCACCTTTCCAGCAAGGAGCCAACGAGCGAACAACTCCGGCACCGTCGAAGCAACAGCACAAACAACCTTATCGGCAGAGAAAGTACCCTGAAAGAAAACCGCAAGCTGACCGTGACTCCCTCAGTAAGTGTTGCGGGAATCATCCCCAGCCGTGGCTCTGAAGGGTTTTCATTACAGATGAGCACTTAAACACCCTGTTGAAATAACCGTCATCCAGACTGCCCTCTTCGCCCAGCTGAATGCATTTCTGAAGCTGTCAGACTGGAGCCCTTGAAGACCAGGATTATGAGGACAGGGAAGACCCCAGAATTGAATAAAAAGATATAAATTAAAAAAAAAAAAAATCACCTCTAGTGTTAACATGTTAATGGACAACATTTCATTAGTCCTATTATAAAAACTTCTGGCTCTAACCTGGTGGGTCCATGAAGTCAAAGTGCACTAGGTCGTCGATCCCGAGTTTCTTGAGCTGCAATACGACCGAGCCCAAGTTAGACCTCAGGATCTCAGGATACGTGTTGTCCTGTCAAAAAAGAGAAGAAAATTGAAATAAATTAGTCAGGGTGCGATTATCTTTTCACACATACTCATATGTCAAGCGAACACAGCCTTCTGACTGGAGCATGTGAAGGGCTATTTAACTTGTTTTAAAATTCACTTTCCCACTCGGCGTGACATGAAAGAATTACCCTGTTAAACTGAGGACTTGGCTTTCACGTGTGCATTTGTCAGGATGTGTCTGTTCCTCTGGCATTGCTTATTAAAAGCGCTGGGGCTCAATGGCGGAGAATCAGATATATGAAGGGGAAAAGAGTGCAAGAATTATACCGCTCTGCGTAACATTTATCACCGAGTGCACAGGGGTGGCCGAGAATCTGAATTTAGAGGCATGGCAGTGGTTCTGAAATACACAAACGGTTCTCAGCATCAGGAAAAATCTAGAAACCTCTAGAAAACTGTGCCATGCTCTCCGTCTCCCGCATCCTTTCTCCTTTCCCCTCTACTGTGGAGCTGTGCTCACGTCAACAACTGTACTTGATGGGAAAGAAAAATCAATGGCTTTCGTGTTTGAAATGTAAAGTGAAATTCAGAAACTTTGTAAAACAGCACTGCCATATAGGTGTGCGTGTCAGATTAAAACCACGCAGATTCCATATGTGACATACAACACAGTTCTATGCCCACTAACTCTGCGTCTGTACAAGAGAATGGTGGGAGCAGTGGTTAACAGCTCGAGTTTGAACAATTCCCCTACACATTATAAAGTGACTGCAGTCGCGCTGTTATTTACGCCCGCGTGCTCTGTGCCCAGCTGCTACCACGGGCTTGCAGAAATGAGATGGCACAAGCCACCAATATCAGGAACAAACAACCTCAGGGCGAGACACAGGGCAGGGACACGTGGGCCTCTGATCCGCTCCCTGTAAACACGCTCACGATAAAAAAGATTTACATTTATCTCCAAAAATGCACTGGCTTGACAAAATCCCACTTCAGAGGGATCCACTTATTTTTCCAGGGCCACATGGTCCTTAATTTATTTATCTTTAAGGAATAACCCTGCACATTATTATATTATTGCCATTTAGCAGATGCTCTTACCCAGAGCGACTTACAGAGGTTATAGAGCTTCGCATGTTATCCATTTATACAGCTGGATATTTACTGAGGACATTATGGGTTAGGCACCTTGGTCCAGGGTCCAGCAGCAGTTCTCCAGTGGGGAATCAAACCAGCAACCTTTCAGTTATAAGTCCTGCACTTTCACCACTATGCTACACTGCTGCCCCCACACAGTGACAGCAGCGCTGAGCCCCAACCCCATGGACCCCTTTCCCCCTAACAGCACGGCGGGCACCTCACCTGCATCTCGGTCTTGTAGGCCTTCTCCGTGTACAGGCGGAAACACTTCCCTGGGCGTGTCCTGCCAGCTCGCCCCGCCCGTTGCTGTGCCGAGGCTTTGCTGATGGCCGTCACCAGCAGCGACTCCACCCTGATGCGTGGGTTGTACACCTTAACAGAGGGGCGACTGGACAGGTCAACAACAACCAACAGCAGCGACGAAAAACTGCTAGCAAAATGCTTAATAAACTGCTTCTGTGCAGACGCCATTTTCATTCAGGAAGATGTGTAAATTCCTTCTTAAATCTTTTTTTTTTTTTTTTTTCTTCTTCTTCCAGGGCTTCCAAATGTCAGAAGAATAAATAAATAGCATTTCCATCTCCTGTGCTGTCAGATATGTATGAGCATTTATCTGGGGATTTTGCTGGCAACAGAAGCAGGTGATGGGAGGAGATTATGTGGAGGACAGAGGCAGCCGCTAACCTTCTGCTTGGCAAATCCGGGATCAATTACAAACACCACGCCGTCGATTGTCAGGGACGTCTCGGCAATGTTTGTCGACACCACAACCTGCAAAAAGCGAGCGCAGGCCCGGATTACTCACCCTCCCGCTCAGGGCTAAAGACACTCCCGTCGTCATGGAAGACCCTGTAATTCACCACTTCATTCATCAGGCGTGCACTCATTGGGTCATAAACTCTGATGAGCACCGCAATAATCGTGTATTCTTCGGGTGTGCTTTCAGAGCATTCAACAATTACAGAACCTGTATGGACCTGGGTATAATCCCAGGCCTCTCAGCTCAGCACTCAGTCTAAAGGTGTCAAACCTGCAATCACATTACTTCAGAAAGAACGGACAAAAACATTAAAAATAAATTACGACCTCTAAAAGGAAGTATAAAGCAGAATGTAGACGCTCGCTTGCAGCGTACTACCGGCAAATATATCAAATATGAAAGCTTTCCAAAGAAAGATCTACCACCAGAAAAAAAAAAAAAAAAACAGTCTATGTTCCACTTCCCCAAAAATACTTTATGGAGGGCCAGAGCAACACATTGTGAATGAATTAAATCCAGCAGACACTTCTGCGGAGCGTAATAGAACCTAACAGGGGAGTGCTGCGACAGTTGCTGCAATCAACTCGAATAGACAGTCAGCAAACTAAAATGGGCTGCTTTCAGCAGAGCATCTTGTCCAAATGCATTACCGCCTCCTCTTTGTGGAATAGATGCAGTTTGCTTGCACCCAACCACCCCTCCGTTTCTTAGAAATGCTTTCTGCCTTATCTGGAGCTCCCTCCGAATAATTATTTTTTGTGATCCAATTTTTTCCAATTGAGGCACGTTACGTTGACGGTAGACCGATTCCGAAATCAGTTTACATCAACGTTCTGAAATTCACGTTTTGTCAAAACCATAACCATTAATTTGAGATGAAAATGAAAGCCGCAGTAAATCAAACACCGAAATGCTCCAGAAAAACAAACCCTGTCATGTTTGAAAAACAAAAGTGAGCAGAGGAATGATTCATTTGCCTGGAGGTGAGAGCCCCACACAGAGGCGTAAGAGCACCCGCTAAATTAAAATCACTCAAACTGACTGTTGGAAGAGCACTAAAAAGCTACTTTGAAATAGGAGATAAGTTGCATTAAAATTAATTAGCTTTGTGGATAACTGAAATTACCCAAACGCGGCTGCAAATTCATGTTAGTGAACAGCAACACTGCTTTAAAGGGAACGAGAGGAACCAAAAAAATGATTTCCAGGTATATTCTTGTAGATTGTTTATATCACAATATATATATAAAATATGGCGCTCTTCCTAGGACTGAATGCAAGGCCACACATAGTAATATACAGCTTAGAAATGCTGAAATCTCTTCCCTGTCAGATCTGTGCAGCCTCTGATCAAAGCGCTGGGGCTGCCTGCTACATTTATTTTATCTCAAATATTAATAGGATCCAGACAAATAAAAAAAAAAAGAAATAAATGAAATAAAAAGGCGTTGGGATTCTAAAAGACAAGGAGGCCCAGGGAAGCCATGTCTCAGAATCCCCCAGATCTTTTTCTATTACGATTATCCCCTATAGCGAGTCTGTCCATGAGAAATGACAGCCGAAATCGCAGTGCCGAAATAAAACGAGTCACATCACCCTATGGGTCTTTCTGTCAGCGTTTAAACTAATGGGGGGAAGTGCAATGTGATGCCGCCGCACGCGAGCAGGAGCCCGGGCGCTGGACAGCCCCTTACATAAAGAGTCACGGCCCTCACCCCCCCTCGGAGGGAACAGAGCCGGGCGGAGCCGGAGTCTGCAGCTGGGCCAGCGTGACGGCTTTTACGCAACACACCCGGACCTGCATAATGATGAGTATCACTTCCCCTTTATGGAGGAAAAAAAAAATATCAAAAGAGAGCAGAGGTTGGAATCTTTCTGAGATCGCTTGAACTCAAGAAAAAAGAAAAGAAAATGTTGAGATGAAATATGAATTAAACCCACCTGTATTTTCTACGCAAGGGTACCCGATTTATATACTTTGAAATCTAGTGCTGGTTTTTTCAAACAGTTGAAATTTACTTCAGTTTTAAAATCCAAAAGCGTTCCTTGATATTCCAAAAAGCTCAACATCCTGTTTCTATGTTTGTACCATTTCGATGCTCAATTTTCCTGTTTCCTGCTCCTGTTTTCTATCATCATTTGGTAGATTTCACAATAAGGAGCCTGGACAAGGATCAGCAGTGCCAATATTATGCTTGAACTGACCTTCACAATCATCTTGTTCTGCTTCATAAAGCTCATTTGCAGCTAATGATACACAAGTATCTAGGGCATTGGCATCTAATTGACCCCATCAATTCATCAGCTTTAATATCTGACCAATGCCGTGTCCATGTAAATGTTGCCGTATCCGTGGCAAGCTCCAAAAGCTCACCTCATGTGTACCTCCTGTAACTGCAAGGTCAAGTGGACTCCTTTTAAAACTCACTATGGGATGGGCTGCAAAACTATTAAACCTTTACCTTTATGCATTCTTGCTTTCTGCAGATTCCCTTATACTGGTCAACATACACTGTCTTTTTGGTCTATTCTACTTTAATCGAACGTGAAACATGAACTAGATCCCGTTTCAAAACCGACATCTATCGATAGTAAACGAGTCACTGCAGTCATAAACAAGTCAGTGCTCTGATCGTCACTAAGTTCCTCATTAGCCTCATGACGGAGGGTTGCCATCATTAGCATTAGCATTTCACATGTAGTAGCTGGCGGTTGATTGTCAAATTTTCCCCTAAATAGATCCCTATCATTTGACAGACAGGTAGCCTAAAACTTGAATATCCCACTTCAGAAGTGCAGCGGCCTATCAGCATGCACCGCAGGTGATGAGAGCCAGAGACTCGCGGCCCCATCTCTAGTGATGCGGCCGCCTTTGCCTATGATAGGCGTTTAAATCCCACCTTTTAACAGTGGATTTCTCTCCTGTGATTAGAATGCAGTGGTGTTTAGTTATTAATGCCATGGATCATTTTAAGTTTTTCCAGCCCTTAACCTTGTGTAATACCGCCTCTGAATGAATCATCCTGGCGCGCATTAGCATTCCATCGGGTAACGGAGAAACCAGTCAGGCGACGAAAATGGCCTCTCTGGAGGACTTGGGCAGGATTCTCTGGACCGAGCCGAAAGAACAAACCAAACAGGCAGTTTGAGTGAAATCAGCAGGCAGATAAATGACAGAGCTTTGGTCTCTTCGATCTACGGACCCCTCAGACTAATAAGAGAGACGCCGTGGTGACATTTACCGCTCAACCAGTCCTCTCCCTTCCCCAAGTTAGGTTCATGTGGCCCACTCTAATTTAATATGTGCCCGTGAAACTGTCAGCACACGTATCAAAGAGATCGGGGGGGCTGTCATAGCGCTTATGAATTGGAGACACTTTCAAGACAGATCACGAAACAAAGCAGAGCATCGCCTGACACTTATTAATGTCTGGAGCCATCAAGGGAAGCCGGTATGCACGACCGCTGAAGCGTCGTAAATCTTAAAAAACAGCTTCCGTTTTCCTCATCCGAATTAAAGCCACACAAATTGCTTGGCGAAGCATGCAAGGAATGAACAGTGCTTAACCACATTTAGTGAACCGTGGTTGTTGGGAAATTGCACCTTTTTGCAGCCAATGATCCACATGTGAACGATCTGGAACGAGGGTGACCACAGGCGTGCATGGGGTGGGGGCTGGAACGGTCGATTTCTCACTTGAAAAGGAGAATTTAGAGCTGAAAAGGATGGCATGTGGCTACACGGGCTACGCTCCCCACCAGTTTAATCAAGGGAATAACGAGAGAGAGCAAGGCACCTACAGATCATCCACATGGGCCTCTGTGCGCCCACAGTGATACACAGCGATCTGTACACCAGCGCTACCAGCGGTTCTACATGCAGTATTCACATTGTGTGCCGTAATTACACAAGCCCTACCCACTACCAGCCACTGTGATTCTGCGTAGCAGAGGACATGAATGAAACAGTGCCTGCTGACATTTTATAATCGTGTGGGAGCAGATAGCCTCTCATCGATTGCATTGATTCAAAGTACATATGGAGCCCGGGAATCATTTAAAAGGCATGGGGCCGGCTCCTGCTTGTCTGTGGCCATATTGTAGAGCGAAGAGTTTTCATCAGTAATATCATTACAGCATTATCACTGCGTGTTATTTCTAGGTTATTACCAAGCAGGGGCAGGGACTTTGCTTAACAAGGCCATTCTTCACTCTCACCATGGGGAAACTGCAGGGTTGACAAATAAAGCCATCTCCTGATTAGTAAAAATGGGAGGGATCCTTAATGGTTTTTGCGCCTGAATGTGTTTGCCGCACACTGAAGTGTTTATCACGGGCGTACAGGTCTGACGTCTGAAGGAATATCCGGACGTTTAAAAAAAAAATCCTTATACTAATAGAGTCTATTTGTCAAAAACGTTTAACAATGATACTTTAGAAGAGGATGGGGTGGGGTGGGATTTAAGTCTTTGTTAGTAATTACAGTGAATGGAAGCTCCAACACAAAAATCATTAAACTGTAAAAGGCAAGATCAGTGCCTTTTTTGGAGGAATAGACCGTCGATGTGGGGGGGGCTCTATGTTAATGGAAGGGAAGCTTAATGCGCTCATCAGCATGCGAGTGGGCCGTCGCGGATCGTCTTAATTCTGTCATTACCTTTCCCCGAGCTCCTGCTTGCGACACCTCGCCACACCCCTACTCACATCAGTATCACTCTCTGACATAACGGAAGGGGGAAAACTCGCGTGGCGCCCTGTCTTCAATTATTCTCTCCCAGACGAGCGCCGCCACACCGCGGTCTGATCCTAATAAAAATGACAACTCCGTTTGGGGCCGTGGCAAAAGCGCGCACGCCAGTTCAATTATTCGACCTTGCCAAGGTTCTCATGGCCAGGAATTTGTTCAGGTGTTTACACGTTGCCTCCGGGTCCTTATTTGCATGGCGGGGTTATATATACTCCGGCTCTGACAACCTGACATTTTAACAAGGTAATTTAAGCTCATCTCCATGCGACTGGAGTCACCCAGGATACCCAGGGGGCAAGAGAAAATGATACTTGAAAGCATGCAGACTGTCCAGGCACCTCGGGAATCACCTGGGAAAGGCAGGCGCTTGCCATTTCGGATGGCGTGGCAAAGCGTGTGTCACTTCGGGGGGGGGGGGATGCAGAATGCAAATTTAGGGGGGGGGGCCGTCACGGGTCTTCTTTCGCGTCTCTCTGAATCTGGAGATGGCATCTCCCGGGCCATGCCATATTCAAACCTGCCCCTGAGTATCCATGTCGCTCTTTCATGTCAACATGCCTTTGAGTGGCGAGAGCAAACACAGATAATGTTTGAACTTTTAAAATTCCCGTCCGCCAGCTTAACGTAATCAGACTGTTGCACATCTTGAGCCTCTGTAAACACAAAGGAGCTCAAGGAGATAAAACCCATGCTGCTGCATGGAAGGGGGAAGAGAAAGACTGAAACACAATCTTCTCGTTTGCATTTCCGTGCTGCCAAAAGGTGCTGATTAAGGAGTTTTGATATGCGTTGATTTGGGTTACGCAGCAAAATGTATGTAAGCCAATTTAAAGGGCATCAAGCCTGGATTCCAAAAATCCAACGCCAACAAACCAAAAATAATGCTTAGGAGCTGCGCGCATCATAATCCCGTGTTAGGGTAGTCACTACAGAAGATTTAAAAATGCGACTTAGTAATCCTGCACTCCCATTTTCAGCTGTCCAGGGAGAAAAAAATGAAGCCACAGGGAGATATAGGAAGTGTGAGGCTGCTTACCCTCCTCCTGAGGAGTGCTGAAATGTTCTGAACTAAAACACTACAGGGAGATGGAGAATAACTAGCATCACAAATACAATTAGAGTGTTGCATTGGAATTGATGACAGGACTGCATAGCCCTATTGTTTTAAAGGTTATGGGCAGTTTAAACAATTTGAGTGAACCAACAAGTCTCAAATTATGAAGTAATTTTCTAAAATTACTATTAAAAACAAATGTCCGTTAATACTGTATATATCCTGGACAAAAATGTGCTAAAATCATGTATCTGATACTAAGCAATTATGGATATACAAAGGGCTTACTATACATGGGTTACCCAGTCATCATACTTGTGCTTCTGCATATGCGTGAAGCAGGGTACACATATGCTTAGCTGAGCACTATTGTGCATTCCTATCTTGAACATAAATACCCACAAAGATTAACAGCATGTTCCACTACAATAATTCAATAAAAACTCAAACAAGCAAACAATTCACATGGCAATATAATTTACAATTTAATCACAAAACCCAGATGAATTACTTGCACAGAACACTTCTTGGCTCATAATTATTCTCATCAAATAGGAATTAAAAATATTTCACTTGTTTGTCTCAACATAAATTGACAACTTAGCGGAACAAATGTCAGAGATTGCTTGTGTCTAGGAGGGGTTATACACTGTGAGCAAGTCTAGATGGGAACAGTGCAAAGCACTGCCATTCTAAAGTTTGGTAAAAGTTTGCCAGTTTCTGAAAGCCAAAGCTAATGTCAAGTTGAGCCGACTGAAAAGTATCAAAGCTGAAAGCCACGGTAAGGCAAAGTATCTGTGAAAGTGGTAAAAATGGCACCAACAGATTATTCACAGCAGCAGCACCTGATTATTCACAACCTGACCATTGTTAATACTCTATTGTACGAACATTACATTATTGTCATTTAGCAGGCACTATTATCCAGAGCAACTTACACAGGTTTCAATTTTTACATATTATCCATTTATACAGCTGGATATTTATGGGGTAAGTACCTTGCCCACAAGTACAGCAGCAGTGCCCTAGCGGGGAATCAAACCAGCAACCTTTTGGTTATGAGCCCTGCTCCTTACTGCTATGCCACACTGCTGCCACTCCCTGTTGCTTCACCAACAATGCTCCATCCGGTCCTACTGCGAAGGCGGCAGGGAAGAGTAACTCCTCCAACCACAATCAGATGTCTGGGTAAATGTTTGCAAATTTACCACTAACCATCACGTTTAATATTCCCTCAGATCCCTGTCCAAGAGAGCTGCAGTCCAAGAGGTTCTCCAGTTACAACATACAGCTTTTAAAAAATATAAAAACAATGGTTGAATGCCTTAATAGTGTCTATAAATAGACAAAAAAACCAAAATAAAAATCAGTAGGACAGAAGAGGGTAAGAGAGAGCCAAGATCTAACACAAAATAAACAGCTGTGGACCGGTGTTTTGCATCAATAATTCATGCTGTTTTTTGGCATTAAAGACGGCAGATCATTTTGGCCTCTGTTCTCCCAGTGAGAATGACTATCTGCAGATAGATAAAGGACTGCAGCTTCAGTGCTTTCCTTAGGCTCTCAGTCAGTGCATAAAAACCCAAGTTATAATTTAGAGGGAATCATATGCTGACAAAAGCAGCATATGTTGTGAGTCAGTCCTGCACCAAAGCTGAAGGAAACTTTTTCCCCCCCACCATCTTTTTTTTTAAACTAGCAGACAAGTGGTGAGGCACTGAGCTGCAAAGTAATTGAGTGCTGTGTACGTACCTTCCTTCCTATTGCGCCGTTCGGCTTTCTGGGCGGGGGCGGCTCGAAGATCCTCTGCTGCTGCTGGGGGGGCAGTGTGGAATACAGCGGAATGATCTTAATGTCCCCCACTTCGGGCCCCAGGTCGTCAATTTCGCGTTTTATCCGCTTGCAGGCTTCATCAATTTCCTGGAAGATGATTCACGCAATTAAGGTCAGTGATGGGCACTTGTCAAGTATGTGCTCAGTGCAGTCATAGTGGCTCCACGGTCAATATCACCCACGGAAACAGCAAGGACGGCCGGGGTAGGCACCGGGCAGGAAGTTGGCGATATCAGATCAGTGCACCCCCGGCTATCTAACTTGGGAAATCCAACCTGCGCTGGAATTTGCCAGGGTGAATTCCACATGGCTCTACTGTCAAATGAAGCACATTCAGAAAAGGCCCACTTATGCCCTTCCTCAGTGGTAACACTAAGGTGATATGAAACAAAGAGAGCAATACTGATGCTTCAGCAGCTTTCCATGGAGAGGAAACACGCACCCACACACTTTTTAAATGCTCCAAAGTCAGGTTTTCCTTTTTTACACAACAAAAACAAATATCAGTGTTTTGCCGCCAATGAGTTGGTTTGGGGTTTTTTTTTAGAATACTACTCACTTGAGAATTTAAATAGTGGGTGGATGTTTTCTATTCCTCTCCGGTCCCAGACATTTTTGTTAGCCTGCAGGTGGAAATATGGAGGTGTGAATGTTTTCATTCTGCTCACTTTAATTAGCCCACTCCCGGTCCCAGCAGATAGGATGGCTGTGGCTGAAAACTGGAGCTTGTGGGACAACCAGGTGGTAACTTAGGGGCCCCTAAGGTGTTCATCCGTTGCACCAATACGTGGGTAGTGGGCAGCCAGGGCCTCTCACTGTCCTTCGGGTGTGCACTGGTGAGGACACCATGGAGGTGCAGCAATTAAGATTAAGGGAGCCGGTTCTAAAAAGAATTTCTGGCCCATCTAAACTGTTGGTCTGGCTGCACTCTTGAACTTCCCCAGCGTCTGGGTCAGAAAGGGAGCCGTTCTACACGGAAACTGTGATGTCACACAGGCAGGAATCACCTCTGAAAGTAATAACTGATCTTCTGTTTTGTCTGTTGCATGTACATGTGGATTTGGAATCATAAGACCTATAATAATGGAATTTCAATTATTGCCGTAAGTACAGAGTGTGCAAAACATGGACTGTCTGTGCATCAAAGCCATGGCCTGTCTGGAAGGGGAAATGAGACATAAGGACACCCACTGGACTGGACAGAGCCTAGATGTGCTACTGGAAATCATACCTGCATTTGTAATCATCTTGTTTTCATGGCCGGTATATAACCTAAAGCCAAAAGCACTATAAACAAAAAAAGCCAAAAGAAACTGCTAAAAATGTTAGCTCTTATTGCTAACTGAAGCTTTGAAAAAAAAACTGTCTACTTCAATACAAAGAGGCATGAGAAAATAGTTTTCAGTCTGAAAAACACTTCTCAGTGGAACAGACATTCACCACTCTAGGTGGAGAGAGTATGCACCTTTTAAAACATAAACCGTATAAACAGTATACAGTTAATCACTAACAAACACATGGAAACATCAGTAATTTCAATTTAATCTTAATGTACAATTTGGCAACCATAAGGACTCAGTATTATTTCATATTAGCAGCTGCTTCAGTCATATCTTTAAAAAAAAAAGGCTGAAGACAATGGCAAAGCATTCAAAAACATATTTGGAACACATCCTCTTCTAGACAATGTAATGTGCTTCCCTGAAAGATTTCATTTTTCCTTTTCCAGAAATGCATTTCCTCAAAACAGCACAAGTAACAAAATGAAATGGCTTGAGGAGGGTAAACTGAGGCAGCAGAGAATGAGAGAGACTCCTGCCACATTCTGAGTACAAAGGCATACATCCCTGCCCGAGCCTGGCACTTTTCTAAGAGAACTTGGGGAGATCTTTGGGCAGAACCAGAAAACATGGCACAGGAATGGGTTTGCCTAATGAAGCGATCCAAATGCTTATTCTCAAATACCACAACATGTAACCCACAGAACTGGCTCCGTGCCCACAACACAAGGCCTCAGCCTGTGCTATAGCACCACCCTCAGGTGGCAGCGGAAATTACAGCTGCTCCCTGAGCGGTCATGTGACACAGATGAATTACTTGGCGCTGTACCTTTGGAGAGAATGTTCCATGGAAACCTGGAGCAAGGTGCATTCTGAAATTACCGGAGCCATTTTTAATACATTGTTTTCCATTATCATATCAAGGCCACTCTGTGGCACTGAGAGCGCTGCAACCTAATCCCAGCCTGCAGAATTAATACCCTTTTCTTGGGAGTATCCCGGCTGCATAGGAATTTTATTTTAACCTGTTCAGGGCTCCCACAGACCTAGAGGAAGCTACAAAGACACCACATAAGGGGATGAAAATGGCCATGTGTCTTAATCTAACCACTATGGCACGCACTGGAGTAGCACACAAATGGATGAATGAAATTAGCTTCAGTATTAATAGCCCATCAACACTCTGGATGCAACAGCTGTCACGAAAACAGCATTTGCTGCCAAGCAAAGAAACGAGCCAGCATCCATACCTTAGGAAGAGCAAAATGCAGGGCAGATTCGCTGCACTCGTTCCATATATAGAGAGCTGGGTGTTAACCACTTAATTGAGGTAATTAAGTGTGTTCTTGGTCCTGCTAATTAGAAAGACTCCAACATATCTGCACTTTGAGGTTAACAGCTGTGGGCATAGCTTAAATGGTGAAACATACCACTAAATCACAGATGGCTTATTCTTCACCCATTCTATTTTCCTATGGTTTACCATAACAAAATATCTGAACGTGCACCGAGGGAACCCCACCCCCACTCCCCCAATTTATGTTGTTATGAATTATACTCCTTTATCTGGAAAAGATAAAAAAAAACGTGCATACTTTAAAAGAGATTTCCATCGCAGTCATTAGGCGACATCAAAGTTGTGAGGAGAAAGTGAAGAGGTTAAGAGGCTCTCAGGGGCAGGGAATGGCACCCTTTGAACATACAATTCTGCCAGACCTACCTCATATTCCCTTTTAACCTAATTAAGGGCCCGCTAATAAACTAACTGCGCAAGTGTTTAGAGTACTGACACTCTGCACCATGACATGCTACCCCCAATACATTTTCAGCAGACAAGCGCATCCCTAATATTCTACTGTATGGGGGGATTACGATGACCAAATTGAAATCAGAATAAAATGTCTTACAACATTTTTTACTCACAACCTTTTCCTGCACTCATACAAATAACAGTATTACTTCCCAATTAAGTTAATTCACACACTACTATATTTAAAGTCAATTACAGTCCTTTTGAGGAAATTACTTCAGACACAACTACATAACAAGTGAAGTATTCACTTGTTTTTACATCAGGTGTATTACATGGTTACCCTAAACCACCGATAATTCATTTATACTGAACAATAAGCAAACCCAAATTAAATGCAGTATGTGATTGGGGGAGCTTTGCTGTTACCATTTTGTTTGAGAGACCACTATTTGAGAAATTTCAGACAGCACCAGGGAACACAAATCCATCTCACAAAACTCAAAATGAGTGAAAGCAATTGAAAGTTGTCCACTCATTAATATGGTTCAGTTGGCTTGCTGTTGGAAGCATTCATTCTGCTCCCTTTATATATCCAATAATAAGACTCTGTACACTGCGCTTAATGCCTTTTCTCCTACAATAGATGCCGGCTGGTGGGCCCATTACGGCCAGTGTAGCCATGCAGGGGCGGCTGTCTGCCTTCGCCTGAGAACTTGAGGCTGTCAGACACATTTCCGCAAGGCTTGAGCTTGCCCGGCTGTGACCAAATTCATCATTTTCGGCATGAACCTCGCCCTCTATTACACATCAGTAAGCAACATTTGCGGGAGCAAAAATAATAAATTACTTAATTTCAGGGATTCATGAGGAGGGCAGAATCTGGGTCACTTTCTCCCAGTTTTTAGGGTATTTTCCAAACAGACAAGGCCAGACATTAAATACCACTATTAGCCTGATTGATTTTTTAACCTTTGCTCGCATGTGTTGGTGCACATGTGTGCTTGCATGCATGTGCGCTTGAGGAAAACATTTGTGAAGGCATCCCCATCCCTGCTGCATCAGACCGGGCACGGCCCATAAACGTGCGTACCTCCTGGCCTGTGAGGAACAGCAGGACGTCCCCCTCCTCTTCCTCGCACATGTGAATCTGGATGACGGTGCGGATGGCCGCCTCCAGGTAGTCCCTCTCGGGCTCCGGCGTGTAGAAGATCTCCACGGGGTGCGTGCGCCCGGGGATGGTCAGCAGGGGGCAGCTGTCGAAGTAAACCTGGAACTTCCCGGCGTCTAGAGTCGCACTCATTACAATGACCTGTTTGTGGACCAAAAAAAAAAAAAAGCACTCGTCAACAGCAAAATTCATCTACTGGCTTTCTCCATGGTTTATGAGGGTTGTACATGTGAAACACTGGGGGTGCAGAGTTCTCTCAGCTCTCCGGCCTCCTAAGGCGGGACAGAGAAGTTTACAGGCGCAGCACTGCGGAAGGCACATTCTGTTCCAGTGAGCCCATTAGATAAAACACATTAGGATTCTGATGGGAAGCGTCTCTCAATTTTCAATCTAAATATTTCGGGCCACTGTCTCAGTATTCGCTTTACGCACTGCAAAACATTATAATTGCTCTTAATCAAGGCAAATTAAACTTTAAATTTAGAAGGGACAGAGGCAGAAGATCATTCAGAATAACCTAGACCTCATTTAACAGTCTTTGAACACATGTATAACCTTTGATTCGTTCCTAACAACAAGCAGTCATTACCCATCTGCTTTATGAGAATTGTGTCCAGTGCCTTCTATCTATAAAAACTATACGCTTCTCCTCCTCCAGGATTGATGGCTTTAAATGGGCTGACCCGGGAACAATCTCCCCGCTGCTGAAAAGTGACTCGCTGTGCATTTCTGAGCTAAATGCTTGAGTTTGTCTTTCCTCAATAGCCACACAGCTGTCAAACAAAGAAACTTCATCACCGATTGTCAGCAAATGGCAAAGGAAAAAAAAACGTAAGCAAACAGCTGCTACAAAAGCCATTCTGATGCCCATCCTGCCAGAAATACGCATATTTTTCCATATTGTCTACAGCAGCTCTGACTGCAGCCGGGGAGGTGACTCGGCAGGGTACCTTCAGGTCCGTTCTCTGTCGGACGACTTCTTTTAGGACGCCCATCAGGATGTCTGTGGCCAGCGTGCGTTCATGGGCTTCGTCTAGAATGATCACCCCATAGCGCTCTAGGAGGGGGTCGTTCATGGCTTCCCGAAGCAACATACCATCAGTCATGTATCTGAGGGGGAGGGCAAACAATGACAATATCTATCCGTCCATCATTGACCTGATCAATCAAATGTGCGTGTATTGTTACAAAGAGTTTGCAGAGTATGTTTTCCTAAGCAAATAATTATATAAATAATAATAAAAAAGAGAAAACTGGAAAATTACTACATGGAAAAGGGGGTCAAGAGATACTCGTGGAAAAAAGAAAAATAATTCACTAAAGGCTTGGAGATGAAAACATCTATAAGGAGACAGCTGGAGGGATAGCCATCAATGGGATATAAAATGGTGGAAATTGATAAGAATAAAAAGGAACGGCATGGTAGTGGCCAACTGCTACATTTATTCAGTGCTAATCCTTTTTCACTCCTATTGATTTCCACCACTTTATATCCCATCCATGCCCATGCTGAACAGCAAATAGGACTTCTCAAAAGACAGGTAGCAAAATATTTGCAGGAGCGTGGTATTCATTCAAGCTGCACTGGTTATCACACCTAAATCCAATTTCAATCTCTGCCCCAATTAAAGGAAAGTGAATACTTGGTCTAAGAAAGAACGTGGGAGCGCTAGCCTTACTTCAGTATGGTCTTGGCGCTGCTGCAGTCTTCGAATCGGATGGAGTAGCCCACTTCCTGCCCCAGCATGACGTCCATCTCATCCGCCACCCTCTGGGCCACGCTCATGGCAGCCACCCTCCTAGGCTGAGTGCAGGCCACACCCCTCTTGGGACCCGGCAACGCCCGCACCATGTCGACACACCACTGGGGGATCTACATGAAAAGAGAGGGTGTCACTTAGCAGGCTTGTTCTCATAGGGTAACAAAGGACCAGTTTAGACAGAAACTACCTCAACAGAGGAGTGCAGACATTAGCAAGCACAAGGGTTTAAAGGCATCCTGACTGTGCCAATTACAACAATGTAAAAAAGTTTACTCCCACGAAACCTGACGCACCAACTCTTGGAGGAGCTATGACGCAAAATACAAAATAAGTGCAACTAAGGAGGAATGGAAAAGTCTGCCAGCTCCAGTTCCCATGCAAACACACAGTAGGGATCCCAGCTGGTTTAAAAAATGATGAGACCTGCTAAGAGAGAACTAAACTTAGAAACTGTTCCTTCCACTGTATTAACCTTGAGTTCGGATGAGTGACTGTTAGTGGCACCAACCTTTTTGACTGCCGAGGAAAACACTTCCTACATCTAACATGTCAACAAATCCACAGCAAGAAATAAATGTAGAACTATGCGAGCCGTTGTGATAAATCTGCTACAGAGTGTACTGAAACAAGAGATTTCATTAAAGCTGAAGGCCGAATCCTCACACTTCACAGCTTAGACATTGATGAAACTCACAGATGAAAGCTGCAGGGTAAAAAGTAGCATGAGGTCTAATGCTTTGCCAGTTCGTTTTGGTGCCAGCAGCAAGGCGCAGCTCGAGCATCGCGTATCCCCCGGGGAACGCTTACTGTCCGCGAGTTCGAACACAGCTTGGCTGTGCGCTGAAGAGGACAATCAGCCAGCTGGGACGCAAATGCGGGGCTCGTGCGGAGAAAATGGCGACGTTCAGGTAAAACTCGAGGACAGGTTTGAGTCAACAAAGCAGCATTACGGCCGGCAGCAGAGGGGGCGGATCTCGATGGTAGAGAGGCACTCCCAGGGAGGCCCTTTTCACTCAGACTCCGCCACCACAAGCCACCAATGCCACCACAACCACATCTACCCATGCCTCCAAGATGGGAGGTTTTTTCAGCTGCGGGGAACATCAGGATATCCGGTGGCAGAGTAGCATAGTGGTAAAAAGCAGGTCACGTAACTGAAACTTTGCTGGTTCAATTCCTCACTCGGGCACTGCTACTGTACCCTTGGTTAAGGTACTTAACCCAGAATTGCCTCAGTAAACATCCAGCATGGTTTTACATGTAAAAACGGTAACCTATGGAAGTGGCTCTGGATAAGAGCATCTGCTAAAATGAGTAACGAAATGTAATGTAATATGGATCTGATGTTATCCAAACAGGCCTCACCTGCGTGGTCTTCCCAGAGCCCGTCTCTCCGACGAGCACGAAGCTCTGGTGGCGTGTGAGGATGTCGCTGAAGCGCTCCTTGTACTCCCACACGGGCAGCTGCAGCCTCTTCTTCAGGATCTCGTAGTAGCGGGGCGTGTGCGGAAGGTTGGTGAAGGGGTTCACCTGCTGGTGGAGGGCCATCTGCTTAAGAGGGAGCATGCCGGTGCCCGCCATCGCGGGGTTGAGGGAAATACCGGGCACCTTGGCGTCCTTGTCTCTGTCTCTGTCCCGGTCTCGGTCGCGTTCCCTGTCCTTCGACCGGTCATCGCGGTCTCTGTCGCGGTCACGCTCTTTTCTGTGAGGGGAAAATGGACTCATTCATAAACCGGGAGGAGTGACAAAGTCAATAAGGCGTTCTTACTTTATGGTCTTGTTTTCAATGAAGAAGAACCAATTTCCACACAGCGTGACAAAATTTCCTACTAATCAAAAATCGCTTTTGATCAGTTACACTGACCATGTCAGTTGTATCACATATTTTCCACATATATTTACAAAATAGATTAGGCGTGGCTTTGAATGACATTACACACAGTGCCATTTTGGAAGAGTGCCATCCAATCCCAGCAACACTTTAACATCTTATCCTTAGAGGTCTAAAAGACAAAAACTCATCAGATACTTTTAAACCCAAGCTAAAGGTGACTACTATCAAGGTATTTCACAAAATATATTTACAGCTTGATTTGTCAAAATCAATTATTTGTTCAATTGAAGTGGATCAATCTTAATGTAGCAGTAGTGCCAAAATAGGCATATACATAAATTTATATTTATTTGTTCCACAGAGTGCTTGTTAGTGTTGTAAATAACAATTAGTTAACAGTTTTGAGACAATACATTCAACTCAAGATATGTTTCATGAAATAGAGTTCAGGAGACAAAATTATCATGAAAAACTGACAATCGCGAACATTGGAAATTATGAACAATGGATCGTAATTAATCTATTGGACAGAACAAGTAATGCAAATAACAATTTCATAAACATTCTTCCCAGCATTAAGTCACTTAAATTTATTTCACAGTACCCCCCCCCTCCCCCGTTTCTATATTTCTGTCATCTATCAATCTATATCTATATATCATATATACACACATGCACACACATACACATATATGTACACATATGGACAGACAGACAGATAGAAAGATATTAATCAAATATAACGCAGTATATATGAATATAACACGAATGTGAAAACTCAATTTAAGTACCAGGGAAGAAATATGTTTGATTAAATCTCTATATAGAGTTGATGCAAAATCACATTTTTTCTATTTTAGCTTGGTATATGATTTGAAAAGATTTTCTATGCAAAACAAGAAACTGTACTTGTGTTCTTGATGGGACAAAGTAGGCTTAAGACAGGTCTTAAACATGCATATTTGTGATTTTATTATTAGCACAAACATCCAGTTAATGCAAACACATTTTTGCAGATTTTTTTGCAAATTTTGCAATGCAGATATCATCCATGCATCAATTACCCTACATAAACAGGTGTGTTTGAAAGGAAAAAAAAAAAAGTTATTATTGTCATTGTCAAAACTTAGTGTTGCATACTGTTCATTACAAGCGTTACAATTCAGATAAATTACAAATACATATCTCTACATTCAATCAACTGGAAAGTCAGTGCTAACAAAGTAATTTATACTAGAACCTAATTTAGTTAACATACTTGCAGTGGTGATTGTTAAGTGAAGATACAATGCGGTTGGATACTGTATGCATGTGAAATTGTCGGTGTGTGATCCTGTGCACCAGCATGCATGAACTCCCTGCAGTAGTGGAACGCCCTGTTGGACAGAGTACAGTAGCGTTACGTCATGCAGTGCCATACCCATACAAGAGCTTGCTTAACACGCATGCCAAAAGTGTGAAAGTGTGAATCCTTTGGGGAATGCAGGTTCAAATAAATGCATACACTTTGCCTTGTGTTGCAGTAAATGTCCCTGTTCCCCGTTAAACTATTTGAGTCCACAGGAATCTTGAGAGGCTTACATCATTATAACTGGAATTGAAATATCGTGCAACTAAAAATTTAGCATCTTCACTTTGTACAGCACCTTTGTTTATGAAACTGAGATAGTTCACAGGATGGCTCTCCCAATACAAAGCATAAGCACATTTCACCCACCCATTTAGTTTGGCACGTAATCTTTCCTTTAACCATAATGTTTTCATCTGCATAGCAGTGGGTGTAATTCTTGGTTTTGATCAGTGCATTGCCACTGCAGGTTCCCTGGATGAGACCAGGCAGGCAGTACTGTAGTTCAGAAGTAGGGGATATACTTTGGACTAGAAGTAGATCATTATCAGTCTTTTCAGGCTAAAGGTAATACTGATGTTTTACAGAATAGGTAGACCAATGGCTGATGTATCAGGACTAAGGTGATGTCACATATCTCTGGTTGATATTATTATATACACTTACACTAATACTGTATCACACCCTGATGCTGCCATAAACACTAAAATATCTGGCTTCTGCTGGTCATATTTTGCATCAAATTATCTGCAAAAAAATACAGATTTCCATTTATTAAACATATACTGTGCAGTGTAGCATTCTCATTTCCAAAATGATTTTTGTTATTGGGAAGTTTCAAAAAACTTCATAACTTCTGTATGTATTCACAAAATAATTAAAATGGTTTGCAGCGGTTGCAAAACGACCCTGCCCAAGTTACCACAACCTCTGGTGGTTGGACAAACTGGAGAAATGCTGCCTGTGACTTAAAATAAATAAATGAAAGCAGATATGGGAGATTTGTATAATGGTTGGGTGGCTACCAAGAAAACCCCAATATTGGGGAGAAATGCAGTTGGTAACCCTGGATAATAACTTTTAGGCTCCTACACATTATTTCCCACAGTAGCCTTCCTACACTTTGTGACACATGACTGATTGCCGTTGCTGAATTATATCCAAAACAAAACTATCAGTGTCACTGCTGCTGTAAATCTTACAGCCCATGTCCACTGCTGAGATACTCCATAAACAAGCCAAAGGAATCCTTGTCACTGCATGCCAGAGATATATCATCAATGTATCCAAACCAGATGTCTGGTTTGTTTCAACAGATTGCAAAACACATAATCCATTTAAAATTTGCCCCAAAACAGCTCTGCGCAATTGGGTGACATTATGAGATATACTGGTGCACAGCCCTCGCAGCTCCACAAGCTAGCACATCTAATTTCTTAAATTAATCCCTGTTGTACTAACACCTGAAATTCTAATGAACTGTAAAACCTTTTTTAAAGACACCTGTTCACCGACTAACACCTGATGCTCTGATGAGACCAAAACATTTCAGCTTCAGTTTTTATTATGCAAACGGAAACCAGAGTAAACATTTCTGTATTGATTTCCTTGCATTTAAGTATTTATATAGTGTACTTCTAATATTGCCCAATCAACGTCTGGTGCCCGGAGCGGAAAAAATAAAAGATAAAACACTTTAACTACATTATGGAGTTGTGAAGAAGGAAAAACGATGATTTTTTTAAATACCCCTACAAGATATAAGCGTCAAAAATGCACCTGGAACCAAGTTTAAAGTTCTGCCTGTGTTCTGCACCGGACATGCGCACACAGCATCGTGCATACATCACATGAATCCTTTACCGGGAGCATTCACAGGTTAAAAGCATTTTCACGTTTGTAACTATGAATACTTAGTGGTAACATGTCGTAAAGCATGTCTAATGGGATCTTAGAATCTTTTCATTATTATTTCGCGAATGGGTTATCCAGTTATTCACTCTTATACGCGGATAGCAGAAACTTGGACTGCATTCTATAATTAAAGTATCTTTTAGCTAATGTTACCTAGTTCTACTGATAATATGACTAACTGGGTTATTTTCAGGGTTGCTCGTTGCAAGTCCACTGCAGGCACCAAACGTTTGTTTTGGATTAGAGAACCTCCCACATGGTTGGCCTACATTAACAAAACAGACTGTCTACGCTGCCGAACAATAACACTCATCAAAGCACTGACAGCGTGCATTTAAGACAACTTTCACACACCGATACCCTTGACTGCAGCTAGCAAGTTATGCTGACTAGACTCTCTACGCTTTGCCATTCATTAACTGTGTTGGACAAGTAGCGATGGATACTAGCTAATAGCGTTTCTCAGCTATCTGGAGGTAACGGAAACAAATTCAAGCTAATTAGATACCCATCTGACTCCAGAATTAACGTTACTGTCCAGACGCACTAATGCTAGGGTGACAGGTTAACAGTTGCCAAAGCGCAATTAAGTGCCATTTATGTTTAGCTAGCTAGCTACCAACGCAATGGGTTCACGTACCACGTTAGCTAAAAATTTACTTACTGTAATGCGAGCTAGCTGCACATGTTTTAAGTGTGACAGACCGCTAAGTGGTTAACCTTACACAGTTAATACAGCCTGACAACTAAATTGTGCTAGTCTGGCTACCTAACTGAGACCACCACTCCATGTAGCTAGGCCCCAAGCTTTCCTCCTGCAAAAAGGTCATATCAGAAATGACAAGTGGAAAAGAAACTGATACATTTCTCGTGCTATTTCTATGACACAAAATCAATACAGCTGCACAGATAAATAGCTGGCTATTTTACCAGCTGCAATACTACAACATTGCCTGGAACAGTTTAGAGGACAGCAATGCAAAACCCAATTAATTAGCAGGACAGCTACTAACGTTATATTGTATTCAAGGTAGTGTGCTAGCTGTCTACCCAGCCGTTTGATTTCCATTCATCAGCGTGGTCGATATTCCTTAGAAGACCCAAAACAAACAAAACGCTAGCTAGCTGGCTAGCATAGCTATTACTTCATTATACTTCAACTTACCCTTCAGAGGATATTCTCTTTTTACCAGATGAATAGTCGTCTCCCAAATCCAACCGATGCCTTTTCGACATATTGCACAAATCGCACGATTGTTTCAATTAATCAACCAAAGTGGACAATTATTCCAAACAAACCCTCCTTTCCACTCACACAGCATTAGCGACAAGATGGCGACCGGAAGCACTTACCTCATCATTATTATTTCAGGGAAAATAAAAGAAAATCGTAAATGTTGGGCCTATCTAAAACAAATCATAGACTGGTTAGAGGGACTAGTTTGTCTTTTGAAAAGGCGTCTTTGTTAGCAATGCAGACGTTAAGACTGCGGTGGGGGGATTTTGGCGGCGCGCAATGTCATAAAGCAAAGCCTGGGGATGCCGGTGTAAGTTCGGAAGATATTGTATTAAGCGCCAGTGAAGACGACCGCCCCTTCTCAAGCTGCATGTAGTACCTGCTTTGGCAGATAGGGACATTTTGGGCACTTTTCCTCAAAAAAAAAAATTCTAAAATTGATTCGCATCGTGTGGAATTCCATTCTTATGCAGACTTCAAGTAGATTCACTCATCTCCTTCGGGAAAAGGACGGTACATGGCTGCAACTATCATCATCATCATCTTCCCATGGTCGCTAAATGTAACACGTGGTTTCCAGAAAAAAAAGAATGCAGAATGTGAAAAGGGTAATGTAATGTAGAGGTCAGAAGGAAGAAGGGGCAGTCACGAGAATATTTCCAAAAATGATACAGTGATTTCTTTTAAGAGGTGCACAGATACTAGTGTGGTCAATACATACCTCACAACAAAGACTGAGATACTATTTGCCAGCTCTGTGGGCTAACACTGCAGCCAAGTCAGCATTACACACGTTAACTCGGGTATAGACTCGGACGCAACTACCGGCCTCAATGAAAGTCACTCACACTGAGCTAACAAGCTATCTTAAATAATATTTCCCTATTACAAGTAGCCCCCACCCTTCATTCAACCACGTGAGGTCAAAAGAACAAGGCACATAATTAGGCCTACAGTAACATTCTAGTCTTCTTTTACATAGCCTATAGAAGCAATGGATAACACCTCTTACACTGTACAGCTCAATCCCATGCAGGATGACTAAATTAAAAGCATGCCATTTAAATACTTCAGTGAATAGTTATAGCCCCTCCCCCATAAACAGAATGAACATACCCATATTCCGACGACTCACTTTGCGCGTTTGTCTTCGGATATCAGGTAGCCTACATTCAAAGTGTACGTTTTAAGTTTGCACATTAATTTGTGCAAATATATAAAAAAATATTTGGGACAATCCCTAACAGTGTAATAGGCTATAACTACCTGGCCAGCGGTAAAGCGAAAATGCTCAATTTTAGCACGTGTTGGATGGACATCCTCCACTTATTCACACAAAAGTTTGATGGTCAGAGCTAAGGTTTCTTCTCTCAAAGAAGTAGGTGTAGAGTTACAATTAAGGTTTGAGAACTAGGCCTGTACATGATGTAGCGAAGAACTCAGGAGGAGATGCTAGCCCTTATGTACCAGCGATTCCAGCAAGTTTCCAATGGTTTCCTCACTGGAAATCTAACAATGGGTTACATACTGTACACGCAAAATGGAAGGGTAAGTATGCTAGTCTGAAAAACATGAAATGCGTGCATTGACTAAAGTGATTGAAGTGTAATGTTAGTGAATGTCAGAGTTACAGAATGAAAATGAATTAAAAATCGGGCTCCAATGTTACTTTTTTACATTATTAAAATATATAAATCTGGAGGAAATTCTAACTCTAAAGTGTAATGCTGCAGCTTCTCATTCAGAGAAGGTGGACATAGTTTGAATACAGAGGAATGCAAACAATAGCCCTCCATTATTATGGTGAAATTACCATTTGCATGGGACTTAGTAGCTCAGTGCATGAATATCTACAATGGCCCATTGGTGAGTTCAGTGTTTAGAAATTTTAATCTAAAAGGCCTACCTAAACAGAAGAGTAACTGACTACATTGGTTAAACAGATGATAGAAAAAACATGCTATATTTACTATTTTGAGTACCAGTGTAAACAGTATTTTTGAAAATGACACATGTAATCCACAAAGAACTGTATTAAAAAGATACATACATCCATACATTTAGAGTCACTTAAATGCTTCCTTGCCACTTAAAACCTATTGGATTATGTAGTGATAAATCGGCTGGTACCTAAGACAATCATTGCCATCGACACAGGTAATTACACAACCTGGGCATTGCTAACAAGCTTTGTAATGGCAAATGGCTCATTGCTTGTAACTGGGGATTGATGGTGATGGGGAAGAGGAAGTTAACATTACAACAAAGCCTTACTAATGCTCTATATCCAAGGCTAATTTAAAATACCAGGCTTTTTTCTTTTTCTTTCACAGGCAATTAAATAACAGTCCAGTTGTGTGTGAAATAGAACAGCTTGGCAGCCCTGCTGTCAGACAGAGAAAAGCACCTTGTGAGAATAGACAGAAACAGAGGGCTGTTCTCAAGTGAAAGGGCATTGCCACCTGAATTGAAAATCTTTACAAAAACATTGTGATTAGAGGATTACCAAGATGCCAAAGACCTTAAGTCCAGCAAAACCCCAGCATCCATTAAAGCAGAGTGAATGGAGGAATTTGTTTCCTCTGAATATTTTTGTTCATACTAAGTTAAACATTTGCTCTACTGCACAATGTTACCTCCAGATAACAACTCGATTGTTGCTGTTATCCACACCCAGGTGTAACAAGTCTGTCTTGAGCGTAAACACAACGGACTAACGACTACAATGTACTTTTTTGTGTATAGGAATGCGTAACATGGAGAAGATAAGTGAGGTCTGAGCTTGCATATCATAACTAAATCAAACATTGTTGCTTAAAGTATCTTAATTACTTTATTCACTTTCATATTACCATCCTAAAATTGTTTTTTATGTTCTTCATCTCTTTTAACGACTGACCAGTCCTTCTCTCACATACTACCGCACAGATCGTCTTTGTGAACACTTGGTATGAACACAATAGCCTACAGTGTTAATACAGATTTCCCCCCATAACCAATCTGCTATTTAATGACATGGCCTATTGTAGCCACATGCAATGTACAATTGGCCTACATTTTATCGAGCTCTTTACATCTGTAAACTAATGTAAAATTTGATATGCGTGTACCTCCCACTCCACTCCGGTGCTCAAACCGCTCAAACAATAGCCTACTTATTATGCAAGCCATGCCCTCAAATCTGAGGAGTCACTGCTGTTGTGTGATTTGCGTGTGTGTTTGTCTTGCACAGGTGGAAGAAAGTTCCACCTACTTTTAAACTGAGATAATTCTTTAAATCGAGGTGTTGCGTCGCGTTTTCTGCGCAGCGCACGGACATTTTTTATTTTGAATTTAAGAACCTGTAAGTATTTTATTTTGGGAAGCTTTCTGATGGAGGTGTTCTGTTTTTCACTGGTGGGGCATGGGTGTAGAAGAATGAAATAACCTACAATGGGAACAGTTGATAATTTTGTGCGATTGTTATAATAAATTTCAACGATAGTGTATATGCGAAGCTTTCAATGAATTAATCACTTTGTTCTCGGCTGCAGTAAGTGTTATATTCGTCGGTAAACAATTATGTGTTAATCAGTTTATTTTATACTGTACATTTACTCTATACTATATTTACATTGTTGTGCATATTCTTATTCTATATTTATACCGACCGTATCATGTTGGTGTACCGTAGTATCATGTGTAGTTTGCATTATGAACATTGTGTATAAAATAGGCTGTGTCCATCTATCCATCTATGGTCTTGATCCTATTTAGAGCAGAAAGTAAGGAAGTTTTTAAAAAAAAAAAAACATTAGTTGTTAGCTCAGACGTTTACCAAGAAGTGTTTTATGGTGTGCATGAAGCAAGACGTTAAGTCCTTCAGTCCTTTCCAAACGAAGACCAGAGTGGCTGCATGGCGATCCGAATGCGAACGGTGGCTGTATCACAGGTTTATTCATTTGGCAGACGCTCTTAACCAGAGACATTCAGTAGAACTAGACGATTATATGCAACGATACTGAAACATTAGAATATAATCAATGTAAGAATTGTACCAGTATTAATTTCAGTTTGTTTTTCACGTATGCGTGGATAGTGATCCATGCAGCAAAATAATTATATGAAATTGACACTAGATATGGCCTCTGAAATACACAGGAATTTCAGCCGACTTTGTCCTAAGCATGGTAATGTATTTTTGGTGTCCTTTATTTTGGCAAACAAGACTGTCTAATTTCAAGATTCTTTGGATTGTCTGTGTATTTGTCCTTTTTCTAGGATTACAGCAATGGCACAAACTACACGATCACTCAGCTGCCTGCTGCTGGCAGTCTTTATTGGTTCCCAAGCACCCTGCTGTGAAGGTGTCTCACCAAGTGAAGAATCTGCCATAAAAACGACATCTTCCGCAGACATTACCGATTTCAACGGAACCCTGTACGCGGCCTGCGAGATGAAGCCCAGTGCTACGCTGCCAGACGGTCAGCTCCAGATATATGGGCAGGTTCTATTCAAGCAAGGCTACCCCAAAGGAACACTGAGCGTCATGGTCAACCTGCACAACCTCCCCTACAAGGACAACCAGTCCAGAGCCATCCACATCCATGAGTACGGAGACCTCAGTGAGGGCTGTGACGCCAGCGGTGGCCACTACAACCCGCTGAAGGTCAACCACCCCAATCACCCCGGCGACCTCGGCAACTTCTCCAGTCGCCATAGAAGGATCCGGAAGCTGATGAGCTCCGCAGCCACGCTGTTCGGCGAGCAGTCTGTCCTGGGCCGAGCCGTGGTAATCCATGAGAAGGAGGACGATATGGGCCTGAGTGGGAATGCGGGGAGTCTGTTGCATGGAAATGCAGGCCGTAGGCTGGCTTGCTGCACCATTGGAATCAGCTCCTCCAAACTCTGGGAGAAGACTGTGGAATCCACCTTTGAAGAAGAGACCAAGTGATTGTGTGAATGATGAGCTAGTTAATCACTGCCATGGAGCACAGAGTGAAAGCTAAACTTACAGGTGAAGAAATAGAAATGTTTTTGGAAAATGATCAGGCCTGTATCTAACCTCAACAATCAAGTGAGCAGAGTAGATTAATGTTGCTAGCCGTTTGTAAACTATTTTGTTATTTCTGATGGTACGTGAGCAATACTGTGTGTTATTCATATCAAGAAAAATAAACGGGAAGCCATTGGTGGGTATTGCACTACCTCTACCAAACCTCAAGTAAAGAACAAATTATTATTAACATGAAATGACTCTTTTATTGGAATATCAAATATATTAATAAGTGTTTATGATTATCATGAGATGTGAGGCAGTGTTTTACCTCACCAGTTTATGGTGTCAGCTATCAAACACATAAAATTCAGTGCACACCATAATTTATTTTAACTTTGACGTTATTTTAACGTTTATTTACTAAAAATAACTTTACACAAAGAATATAATTCCATATAATTATAATCCACTCCAACAATGCAAATTCAGGGGATCTGTTGTAGCTCTGTATTTCTGACATTGTAAAAAATGTAATTTCTCAGAGAAACAACTTAAATTTGGCAAAGAATAATGACATGGTTAAAAACTGATATATGCATGGTTTCAAACAATGCATTACATATATACAACAAAGCTGTTGATACGAACTAACGCTTTCAATCCATATAATAATAATTTGACTGCATATGGAGCAAATGAATATAACCTGAGCAATGAATTTGATAGCAAACTGGCTGAAATGCTTCTGACTCCAAATCCATGATTACACATAAGCAAGTAACCGTGATGAAGAATGTAACCAGTCAAAATTGTTAAGAAAAGACATTCGGTCACTCAACTTATATTTTCTTACATATAGTTTATAATGAACTGTGGGTATACACATATTTATTCCTGAAAGCCATGTTTGATAAATAGAACTTCAAATCAATGGAACAGGCTGATCCTGATCAATTAAATACCAAATGTACTCATACCCTTGATAACTGATGAACTAACACATATAATGCAACTGTCCAAGCATGGTTTTGAACAACTAAAGGAAGGTAAGTACAGTTGATACTGCACAAAGCAAAGGCATACATCTTGCATATAATTGTTCATTTGTCAAAAATTTCCACACCTTGAAATTTCTTATAAATGGAGTCATATATATGACAATCCAGCATCTGGGTAATGTGTCTGAAAGTCAAGAGAAGCTTCTGGATTTTACAACTTTACAGGGAATAAGCCTTTTTGTGAAGTCACAAATAAAAAAAAGTACAAATTTACTAAGCTGCATCTTAATGATATCTGGGCCCATACTCAACAAAAGTCAAGCTGTACACGTGTGCTCAGTACCAGTGATGAAGCTTGAACTGAGAAATATGGAGGTGGATCTGTTTTACTTTGGGGTTGTTCTCTGGCCCTCACCCCCTTGTAAGACTCGGAAAGTTTTAAATGGATACTATGACATTGTGGCGAAAACCCTGGTGCCCTCACCTAAGAAGCTCAAGGGGAAAGTATACAAAAAATCAAGCAGGAAATAAGAGGAAGCTGGTGAAACGCCAGGAGGAATGGTCAGAAATACCCCTGTGAAGTATCTGAGCCTGGCAAATACCTACAGGAGACATCTTCCCAGTGTCACCAGAGGAAGGGTGTAAATGATTTCCGCTGTGTGATTTTTGAAAGATGTGATTTTGCACCGCATATTGTGTATAGTAAAACATTTGACCTATTTTCAGTTATTTGAAGAAGAATGCTGCTTGTGCATTAGCATGTCCTCTGTTAATTCATCTGTTTGTTACAGTGTGTTACAGGGTGTGTGAGGGTCACTGTTGAACAACACTTAGTTTCCATTTTGTCTCCATAGTTTTTTGTTTCTGTGTGCAACATACCATTACCAAATAATACAGTGTAATATCTGCTAAAATCCAAAGCATTGTATTATCTATCAAAATATTGCACATAGTAAAACCTATAAATTATTGTTAAATTCATAAATGTAATTTCATTTACTCTGTAGGTATACAACATACATTGCATAAGATATACATAACATACATTGTATAAGATATCCAGAATACGTTTCATACATTCTTCAGATCCTCCTCATGAAAGCAAAATGGGATGAATTAAAGACAAGTTACGTTAATAAAAGGTGGTAGACTAAATAACAAATACATACACATGTGATCCCACATGTAAATGATGTGCCCTGCACAGGCAGGCTGATGGCTTGTGTGTATTTACTTTCAGCTGGTCAAACACTAAACCATATAATGTATCCATGAGAGAAAATAAGGAAAGATAACTTCCACTACTTGAAATTAAAAGCACAAAAACAACAGAAATGACTAAAGATAGTAACAAAAAGATACAATAGTAATGCCACTGCAATAATCTAGAGACACTCAAAATGAAAAAGAAAAGATTCCCCTCATCTATAGTAAGTAAAGTACTTTAAGTCAATAGTAAGGTTAAAGATTTAATGAAACCATTCAATAAAGCATAAATCTGTAACAGCAAAGGAAAAGTTCTTTTATAAAACGCTACCATTATTTAGATCCATGGTGTATTCATCAAGTTAGTCACATTTGGAGCTGTTAAAGGTCACCGCTGATGACTGCTCAAGAAGGAGAAAGAGGCAGAAATGTCAAAACTTTAAATTAGGATCCCCCCCCCATCGGGCAGTCAAAGTGCTTTCAGTATTTCTGTGGTCACTTTTATCTGCCCATACCTGCGGACGCGTTCACAGGCCGAAAGACTAAGGCTGACTGATTCCAGTCCTTCATTAGTTCCTGCTTTCCACCTCAGGTCTTGTCAGTTGATTAAGAGGTGAAAAGCTGTGATTTTCCAGGTCTTAATCACAGGCAGCAGTAATTGAGATTGAAAACCCACAGGAAGCGGGCCCTGCAGGACTTGAGAAGTCCAACCCTGCTGGGGCACTGAAGCGACCAACTGCCATTCGGGAGGGGTCTTCCCAGCAGGGCACATATTTACTCTTGAAGAAGAAGCTTTAGGGGACAAAACAAGAACATCAACTTTTTTGTGTAAACATGTGAAGCTTCCTTTCTAAGTTTTTCAACCGCGTTTGTGACTGTGGACGTGGCTTCACATTTTCGATCACACAAACTCTGGGAATGACATGAAAAGGTGGCAGCCTCTATATTTAAATTCACAAATAGAAACCCCTCACACTAAAACTGCATGGTGTACATTACTGCTGTTCCACTGCAGATATCAGTACTCCCGTCTCCCGCTATCAGGCATGCCCATAATCCACTATCTTAATAGAGATCTAACTGTAAACTGTGCTGCTGCAGACTTCCAGCATGGGCTCCATGCTTATCTGCACTTGACAAGTGTATCCCCTTTTGCGAGTGACGTCAGCAGTTTAAATGTCACACTATTCCGTCCGCTATGACATAAAAAAATATTCGTTTTCACATGACTTTGGCCCATATCAAGTTGTAGGAACATAACAAATAACGGACATAGTAGGCTGAAGTTAGAGCATAATTGAACAGGTCTCTATGAGGAGATGAAGTATTGCGCAGCAATGTTATTTATGCACAGTGTGTGTGTGTAACCATTCACAGATTCTGAACCTCAGTTCAAAACACATACAAATCAAGAGGGATATAAAAAAAGACATAAATGTCCCAAACCTTTTGTTCTGCCTGTGGTTTGGCCAGCATTCACCCTTGCGGAAGCACAACTAGTATAATTACAGCCAATAAATAACTCCAAGATGTGCAACTCAGTGTCAACAGAAGAGTAGCATAGAGAGGAAAAGTTCTACAGGGGTACTTATACTGAATCACAAGGAATTGATTTATACAATAGCTGAAACAAGATCCCCTTCATGCAGCTGTACTAGATAAAATTTATCTGAGAGCAACTATTGATTACCAGTTAAAATCAGGAACAACAGTTTCATATTTTTCATATGCAGGTTTATTGCACAAATACTGTCATCTTCTCCCATTAAGGGAACCAACAAAACAAAACATATGCTTGATAATATGGCAATATATTTTCTGGTGCTTTCATACATTTTAATAATAATCATGATAACACAAAAATAATTCAGAACTATTGTATACATTCCCAAATATCTTGCATGTGACCTGTATATAATGTTTACTGGTGCTTTATCACTGTCTGAAAATGAGACATGAATCATCTGATTAGCACGAAAGGCGCATCCATGCTAGTGTGGGAAATACAATACATCTGCGCGTCTTGTTAATCGCTGCATGAGAAGACTGAAACAAGAAGTCAAATGCTCTACAAGACAGGGGCATTCCGCTTTACTGCGCATACAGTTATTTTCCAGTTTTGAATAATAGACCTGTCAAACACGGTAAAAAAAAAGTTACACTTTTGAAATTACAAAAGAAAGAGAGACCTTTGGGGGCTTTAGGACCTTCGATTTGTAGCATCTCCAACGAGCGGCTGGCTGCATTTGGACGGTGTAAATGAGCACAAGGATGAGGCACTTTCATGACCAACACTCACAAAACCACCATCAGGAGGTGCCTGAAAGTAATTAACCTGATGGCAAGATATGTGTTAAACTGCTGGCTTCAAGTGGCCCCATACCCCTTTGACAACAGGCAATAAAATGAATCAGCCACACACAGCAATGCCCTGTCACACCCATTACGGACAGCGCGGACTGGCGTGCCCCTGATGAATTGTGTCCTGGGCTGGTGTTGCGGCTGGCCATGCCACCTGCAGGCACCCTGCTGACTTGACCTCCCACTGTGACCCCAGGCTGCCACTCCTCTGGATTTTGATTAAAATCAGTAGATGAGAGATTTCCCCAGTGGCGGCCCCTAATTACACCCCCTTCCCCACACACACGCACGCACACACACACACACCCTCCCTACAGCTCCCTGGAGTCAGATGACAGTGTCTGTCACTCTGCAGAGAGGGCCCTGCTCCACTCATCCTCCCAGCACACCCTGGCTCACACACAACCAATCACCACATCACTGGACACTGGCACTGGGTTGAGGGTACAAAAAAAAAAAAAGACACTTCCTCAGACCGGCTTCGGCAAGGACAACTAAACAGTGACCGTGGCCTCATTTTACCCGCCACTCGAGCGGAAGGCTCCGTATTGTCTTTTCACAGTTGCCTTTTCGCACAGGACCCCTGAAGGACCAACTATAGCTGTGAGCAGAGCCCAGCAGTCTGCCTGACAGCCAGACCCTCATAAACAAGCTGGCCATGAACTGCTGAGGAGCACTGCAACAATTACACCTGCATGTTAAAAGATGTAACAAATAACAACTTCCTAAATGCAACTTCCTAAATGCACCATTTGATCAATCATTGTTGATGAGATGCTATCTATGGCTCTCATATTTAATTGAATATCGCCTGTGCTTTTCAGACGCACAGCTCTCTGACTAATTGGGGAAGAAGCAAAAGATGCAGCAGGAAGATCTGCTTTCCTACTGTGCCAAATGACAGACTGCACCAGGCAATCTGCAAAAGAGAAGGGAATGAAAAGTGAATTGTCGACTTCAATCCATCTCGCACCCAGACAAAGCCTTGTTTTCACCCTCACGGCAAGAGCTGGAATTGTTCAACTTCTTCAATCCCAAGCTGCAATTCATTTTGTTGCCTTCTATAAAAAAAAAAAAAACACTCAAACTTTATTAGATTTATTTGGATAACATTCAGCACTACACTGTGGCTCTGAAGAAAAAACATTACTTCCCTCAACTGTTATTTCACAAAACGGAGACATACTATTGGACAGAGCAGCGCCGTTCAAAGGCATCTTATCGATGTGAGCGGGCACACCGCTTTAATGCGTCTCTTTGCCCACAGCCAGAGTTCTCTTCAGTTTCATTAGTGAAATCCGATCCATTTTATTAAGCCGTCACATTCCTCGACTGTCATGCCAACCTGCCAAATCAGCTGGCTGGCATCAGGGACCCGCGCATACTGAATCCTGTGAATGTTGGGGGGGTAAAAATAGAAAACAGCATTCTGCAAAATAAGCAGTTTATGAATTTTGGCGTGATGCTCCATTTGCTCAGAGAGGCCAGCAGCCGCAATGGGTTTGAGTCTTATACGGAAGGGGCGAGAGTGAGAACGCAAGCAGCTCTCTTTATTTTTGGTACAAAATGTTTGGTAGTAATTCATGGTCACAGAAAAAAAAAAATCACCCAGGCGGTCTCAATCATGTGGCCTCTCTGTAGCACCGATAACCTGGTAGGATGCAACAACGGTGTTGTGCAAGAACATCACAAGAGGTTATCATAACTCTGCAAACCCTGGGACTTTGACATGTTTGATGTTTTTTAACTTCACTCCTGTGTCTGTGCTGCAAACGCACTGCATTGATTTTGAGATTCTAAGCCAGATACAGCTGGACCAATAAAAATGAGTCGTGTTTTCAGCAAGATACAAAGCTACAGCTAAACCCCTTTCATCCCATGTGATTAATTTCTGCTTTGTTTCTGCTTGTGAACAAAAATCATATCCCTATATAATTAAAGATGATTATATATATATATAACCCTAAGATGTCTGGTCTGCATATTTGTCATAAATTGTGTATGAGTGTATTTGTTCATTGCAATTGTCTACTTTCAAAGGTTTGTCTGGATATCTCCTCCTGAAGTGTGGTGTGCAGGAAATCTCTTTGGAGTGCTTGTGGAGAAAGCATGCAACAGAAACCTAGCTGCTTGCAGAAAACCTCTCATACCTCATTCATCTGTCAATCTCTTCAAGGGCACGTGTGTTTCATAGACAGGTTTCTTCAGACATGGCACAAACGGAAGCGCTGCAGATCTTAGACCTGATCAGACAGGCCCTCTGTATGTCACGCAGAGTAAACGTTTCTAAAGAAAACACAGAAAAGCAAATGGGATGGGAACAAAGCAAACACCACAGATAAGGCAAGTTTCACAGCAGAAGCCCAAGGCAGCGTGGCGTGTCTCTCTCCCCGCGAACGCCTCTATGTCTTCATTAGCGGGGGGGGGGGTAGAAAAAAAGACTATGCAAGGCTTTCGCAGAAGTAGCTGTCATTCTGCTCTGTGGCACTGGCAGGGCCTGACTCCTCAGTGTAAGAGGAACTGCTGGCCTGGGAACAAAGTATAGATGTAAGGTTAAAGGCCTCTTTCCTGCCAGAGGCCTCTGGGAGCTCCTGCTCTGGTGTGTGGTTGGAAAGAAGCCCCTCCTCTGGGGCGGGGTCTGAAGGAGTGGGAGGAGCTTGTGCTTGTGAGTGTTCTAAGGGGCTGTCTATAGAGGGCTCGGCCTCAAGGGCAGGGGTAGCGGCCGCCTCCTTCTCCTGCTCCTCGGTCAGGGTCTCCAACTCGGCAGCAGCCTGCTCCTCTGTCAGCTTGACAATCTCCGCCCCCCGCTTATCTATCTCCTCCTCCTCCTGCTCCGTCGGCTCCACCCTGCCTCTGGCACCGCGCTCAGAGGTGTCCAAACAAACAGGTGCGCCCTCCTCACTGCTGCCATCTGGACCGGCTCGGGAACTGGGCCACACTTTTGGGTGACTGTCGTTGCCAGGTGTGCCTCGTTCCCATGTTGACGCTTCCTTACTTCCAGTCCTGTCATCTGATCAGATTGGAGACAAACAAGATTAATGGTCATGGTGTGAGCTCGGCGATCACGGAAACGCATCTCAATTTGCTAATGCGTTATTAAGCACAGAACATACTGTGAGGCAGGTCACCGCCTGACCAACTCCTTTGTCACACAGCAACTACATTTTGTAACGCAGCTGTTTTGAATAGGATATGACCAATGTATGACAATTTCATATCTCAAACAAAATGGTGATTTTCTGAATTAGTCATGGAACTTTGTTTAGCTGGATGAAAACAAAAACATGAATCATTTGCAAAACAAAAGAAGAGTATGTTCAAATCTCCACTGTAGGAATAAAGTAAGTTATACCCATTATTTGTAGGGAAAATAATGGGGCCTCTATGGTTAAATCCTAATAATAGAGCAACAGTATCATATAAACGGGGACAAAAGCATGACGGCCAGCCTTTTGATGGGAACAGCTTAGTCCTGCCACCTCTCTAAAACCTGCTCTCATTTCAGGGATTACTGACCCCTATTTGGGAACGTTCAGCCAAAAGGTTAAAGACTCCACGCAGGGGCGGAAAACTTCCCCCCCCACCCCCACCCCCGCCGAAAATCATTTTGCACGGCAGAGTCCATATTTATAGGCCTCCGTCAAAACACGGCCCACGTTTTGAATGTCAGTGGGCAGAATTTGCTAGCATTTTCAAAATGCCATGGCATTTGAGAGGAATGGGTACTTATCCATCAGCACCAATAAGGGCTTTGTGAAGGAGAGGCGGGAAGGGGAGCGTGCACTACTAATTACGGCACTTTTGTCGCTCGCCGAGGGCATCGTTAATGAACAGCGCAGCCAGTTACACACAATTACACACTCACCTTTGGGTGGCTGCACTCTCTGTTGCACTGGCTGCTGCGCGGGGCCCAGCAGATGAGACCGAGGCCACTGGCTCTCATTCAGGCTAATGGTGTCTCTTCCTCCTATTTGCCACAAGTCATAAAGCCCGCAGAAGCGGCGGTTACTTCTCACTTGCAGGACGGTTTACTCAACACATGTCACATGTCCGGCCCCCAACTCCTCCACCCACACCCACACACACACATACATGCATTCACGCACGCACAGACGCACGCACACACATACATACGCACACGTGCACACACACCACAAATGTTTCCTTAATAGAATATAAAACTAAGAGACAGAGTGCCAGCGTGGGGGCTGTCTCTGAAAGGTGCATGTGTAAGCAGGAAAGGACAGAGGCTTCACACATGAACAGTGCTGGATTCACAGGAAGTGGCTGCAGTTTCCTCTCATCAGTCTTCATTAGTGCTGCTTGCACGCATTGTGGACCGACGCCATATGCTATTCACAGGGGAACGTACACTATATACTGGAGACATCAAAAAAACGAGCATCGACACTGCTTACGCTTTAACACTGGATGGAGGAAAGAGGCTCCGAGGCCACTGACGTTTGAAAAACAAACATAAATGGATGACAGCGTAGGACGTTCTGTGTTTAAAAAGAGCTGCTGCCAAACCAGCCATGTCACAACCCGAATGGGACTCCGCTAGCATCCCAGCTGCTGTGTGATGAAAATGTACCATGCTTGCCTTGTGTCCAATACTATGCCCCTTGCACTGCTTTTGCAAGCACAACATGTTTGCTGTATGATACATAACAGTAATTGATTGGCTTCCCCCTTAACTGAGCTCTCATTTTCACTCCGTAGTGCATTTTCTCTTGCCATTTCCACTAGACGGGGGTCAAACACACAAAGCAAACCTTCATAGATCATATTTTCAGTTCCATCAGGGACGAGTCTCCTCTGATTGGTTCTTGGCGGCATCGTGTGCTCCCGATTATTTGGGAGACAGAGGGTAATGCCCTCCGCAGCAGACCAACAGGTTCAAATGGGTGGGGTGTGACTTTAAGGCTCACTTATCCACTCCTGCGTGCCTAAATGAGGGGGAGTTTCTGGGTGAACAGATCATTGGGCATGCGTCTCACTCACAAGAGGGCTTGTTCTAATCCAATCAGGCGTCAGACGGGGCTCTGGTTTCTCGCAAGTGAAATACAGAGCGGGTCTGATGATGGAAGGCACTGCAGCCACGATCCTGATGCATTAAAACCAGCATTATCTGCCAGCAGTGACTCAAATGATCTAAGGGCTACTGAGGGAAACGCTGACCCATTTGACTCCTCTAACAAGTGTATGAAGTAGAAAGTGAATGTCACTAAGGTACATGCAGAAAAACTGTAATCTCTGTACTCCACATATATTGGTTTGCCTGGATGGCTTGTCTTCAGTCAATATAAAGTGTTATCTTAGATTTTTCTGTGTAAAATGACTCATACTCTATAATTACACATATTCCAAGTGTTAGATGTTGGTTAAGAATGTGACTGGGATCCTAACAATGCTTGTGTATGAATGTTCCCTGCTTGGGTAAGAACTGAAGTTGTCATATGCCTTAATAGACAGAAGTTCCACAGAAGAGCTATTTGGCTGAATCGAAGAGTCAACAGGGCGAAGCAGGACAGCTTCGCCACTAAGACATTATTTAAAAAAAAAAAAAGAGGAAAGTAATTCCTCATCTCTCCACCTGCAGAGACAGAGGCCCTGATTCACTGGTGTCTACCTCACTGAGCCACACGCTAAAATGCCGCCGAACTTCACTGACTTCGGTGGATGACGAGACTGCTGATAACATGTTCTGCAGACTGCCAAAGGCAATTAAAAGTTCTGGTAATTATGTATGCTACACAAGCCCCGAGTTTCACAACGCCATGCTGTGCCTTGCTGAGTAAGGAGGGGGAACTAAGGAGTGGCTTTTAACTCCTGGCAGGCATCTGGTTCCCCCCCATTCGTCCTGCTCCTACATTTAAACAGACGCCCCACTGCCTGTCTTCTCCGAGTCACGGGTATGCAGAGTCACACAGGGAGCCACATATCCATACGCACTGGAAAGGTTATTTTGACAATGCAGCAGGTCTGTCAGTTGGAAATAGCGCTGCGAGCGCCTTCCGTCGTGACTGCCAGAGACGTCAACGCCGCTCCACGAGAGACACGACACCGGGGAAACAAGAGAGCAGGAACAAAGCCAGAGCTTAATAACCTCAATCGAGCAGCGGCACTGTGTCTACCTCACATGAGTGGTCTGGATAGACAAAGAGCGCACTGTGCTTCCAGTTTTCAGTTTAAATAGACCTTAGTTATACGATGCCCTTCAGGACGTTCCTGTCTGCCTGTCCTCGGTATGGTGAGTGGGCTCATTGTTGCTAGTGTGGGTGATATAGTCTGACAGCTTTTCAGATGGTATGTTTTTCGGCAGCTCCTTCAAGGGAAGGCCCTCTGGGGGGGGGGGGGGGGGGGGGGGGTTGTTTCGGACTCAAATTGAGTTTTCCCCCCCAGATGCTAACAATGTGCTTTTCCGTTTTAATGTTTGGACTCGAATCACATACCCGGCCTGCTTTTCTCCACCCATCTCTGTCCATCTTAGCCAGGCCACTCTTCTCCACTTTCACTTTCATGAACTGACTCATGAGCCACTTTCTGTCTCGTCTACAAATTCCCTAATAACAGCACATTCCCTAAATGTGTTTGTAATGTGGGCAATCATTTTCAGTAATGGATGCTTGTCAGTTTTATGGTGGGAGAATGACAGTCTTATGACAGGCAAGCTTCACAGCGCAGGATTTTTGAAGCCAGGGAGGAACTTAAAACAAAGTGCCACATCCCCCTCTACTGGATATTGTAAGTATTGCATTTATTTCAGAAGTCCTGCAGCACAAAATCAGCATAGAGGATGTCGTTGAAAAAACCGCAGCACTTCTGTGCACTGATGAAATGGCAAATGCTCACTGAACCTTAATTTCATTGGATATTTAACTTTCTAAATTTCCCCTTCAGATCACATACATGATAGTACAAGGCATTTGTGAAACTGCGGCTGCAACCAATTCAGCTCATAACCTCTTCACTGACATTTTGAACTCAAAATATTTGGTTAAAAATTGAAATGACACATGTCTTCATTATACATTATATATCCTGCATATCTTTACAGTCTTACTGGGAACAGTGGGTATTAACATCAAAGTGAATTGAAATAATAACACTGCATTCTCTTGGGGCAGATTAGCTGGGCATTGATCTGCCACTTCAGTTTATCATACTAATGCAATGCTGTTTTTGAAAATCAGAAGTTGTTTCAGGCTTTTAATGAAACTATTATGATTATTTCTACTTCTTTTTTTGTCAGTTTTGTCCTTAATTGGAATTTCAATTCAGTGGACAACCTGAGGATTGGGGAGTTTGTTCTTCCAATAAAATTGGATGACAGGGATTTAGTTTGTTGAGGAATGCAATTATTCCATGCTCTGAAACCTTTATTTTGAAATATTTCAACACCAAGTCCATCATTCATCCATATTTTCAGAAAGCAAATCTCCAAATACTCCAAAAAAATACTAATGTACACAGGACAGTCACTGATTACAAGGACCCTCTGATTCCTCTATTTAGATTTTTTCCCATAGTAATAAAATGAGCCAGTTTGAAAATTGATGTTGGTGTTCAAGCATGCAGGATTATAATTCTGAGAATGAAATCTGAGAATGGTACACACAAGCACCGAGTTGACTGGCAAGCTAAAACACTAAGAGGAAAAAAAGAAAACTCCTTTATTTTTCCTCTTCTTTTTGTCTTGTTTGATAAATCTACAAACAAGACAATACTACTGTAATATTCAAAGTGGAAGAAAAAAATGTACACTGTGCTGGTTCCTGACTGAGACACAGACGAACATGGGGAAAGGGATACACAGGGATAAGGTAGTGTCTGGCAGGCTACTCGTAATACTGTTGGCGCGACACGGGCAGTGCAGGCAATGGAACAAACACGAGGATAGCAGAAACATACTTCCTACTCCCAGTGAAACACTGTAGGTCAGGCCTTCAGGCAGCACAGAGGGAAGAGAGACATTCAGTTAACTCCTTTGTCCTTTTACTTTTACCTGCACGTCATTATTCTAAGCCAAAAGTTTAAAAGCAAAAAGTGATAACCTTAAAATAAAAGAACGGAAAAAATGTGCAAAACTACACATTCACGAAGTAGATTAGAGATGTATAAAGAAAAAAAAAATACTGGTGGTTCAGAGGATGTCTTGTGTGCTGGGAGTTTATATGACAGCGGCTCAAATGTCTGTGTTTTTAATAATAAAATGCATGATTTTGATAGTCTGAGTCAGCAGGCAGGGTTTGTGAACATCAAATGTGCAAGGCAATGCAAGGGAAATTCAGCAAGGCCCTCCCCATTGCACCAATATTGTTGGCATATGCAACTGTACAACAAATACTGAATGAGGTACCACTGCACTGATGCAATGCATGGCAGATCCCTGTACTGCTGCTTGAAATAAACAGGTTCAACTGCTTTTGTTTAATAAAGAATGCTCCCTACATGCAACACTGTTAGTGAGATCTGTGACACAGACGTTGTGTAACGCGCTTTCTGTTGAACAGAGAATAGGTTTCAGTGGTTTAGAGTAGAGAAATGGCATTCTCGATTCCACGGTGTTAGAAGACAAAGGTGACACGTGCTTTGGGCCCTGCAGAACTAAAACAAGCACCCTCCATCATGCAGATACAAACACGACGCCCAGTGTGGAAGACGACGCTTGTCAGGAAGCCAGCGCCTGGGCTCCATCCAGGACCACATGAATATAATCATGCAGATGGGGCACAAGCATAACATGCATGACTGTGTTAGTGAAAACAGGCCAGAGATGCACAATGTAATACCAACCGGGAAGACACCACAGGCCAGACACTTCCAGGGTTTTCAGCTTTTTCTCCAGCTCGGCAACTCTGTTTCCCAGAATCCTATGGGACAGTGACAGAGTTCAGTCAGAGGTCCTCATTGACCAGCTGTGAGTGAGGTGGCATTCACCTCACTTGGACATTCAATGAGAAAACCTGGTAAACTCCTTACATTATATGCCTATCAACATATAATAAGCAATTTAAGTTTACAAGAGATTTGAGGCAAAAAAACAGGCAACGGAATCATGCAGGCCAAAAAAGGAAAGAGAAAAAATAAGAATAAAGGTTAGAACACACATGCTAAAAAGAGAAAACAATGACGAAAAGGGGACAAAGAAAGTAAAAGAAAAAGAGTAATACCAGAAAGAACAAAAAAAAGAAAGAGAGAAGGAAAATAAAAGGAAGAAGACAGAGCCATACTTGTTTGTCTGGCGCTGGTGCTGTATGACAATGTTCTTTTCATGGATGGTCTCGAGCAGGGAGGTGGCCAGGGACTTGAGGTCGGAGATAGATTGAGGTGTGGCGGGCAGACCGCAGCCATTGTCTTCGGACAGCAGCTCATGCACTGCGGAGATCTCCAAACAATGAGCACACCGCACACGCCTCCGCACAAAGTTAAACTCACAGCACAGCCACCCGGGCCCATCTAGACAGTTTTCCATTAGCAGACAATGACAGCTACAGCTGACAGTCCAAACGCAGCCTTTGTTTGCCCGGATTCATCCAGCGAGGACAGAATGATTGAATGGCTGCAGAGCTTTGAAACCTTGGCAAGTTAGCGCTTAGCAAACTATTTCAAAGCAGAGTTTTAAGCATCAAATCTGGAGTGACCAGTTGTGGCCTCAGTGTCCAGCTCTAAGGTTCTTAAGTCACCTCTGCGGGACCCAATCATCATTTCATTTCCTCACAGAGCTCACAATCTGCTTATTCAGGGCCGCAGGTAATATTAGCCAATTATAATTTCATTCAACAATGATAAAAGTCCTACATACATACAGAAAGTTTCAGGGCTGTATTTGGGATGAAATAGAGACGAGAGATTTCAGTTCAGTGTGGTTTTAAAGAAAGCCTGTGGGCAGACGGCTCCTGCGAGATCCCCCTTCCCTCAGGGTGCTGCGGGGGGAGTGAGACGTACCTTGCTTGGCGGAGAGGACTCCCGTGAGGCCCCCGCTCTTGGATTTACCGCACGTTTTAGAGTTCTTCCTCCGCTCCAGAGCGTTCTACAAATCAACACACACTGACATTGATGAACGCTCCAGACACACACAGACACACAGATATCCAGACACACACACACACACAATCAGATATCCAGACACACACACACACACACACACACACACACACACACACACACACACACACACACACACGATTCAGGTTTAAGACACACAGCACCAATAATGGAGACCTGAAACCATGGGACTTTACACACCTTCACCAGAAATGTTGATAGTACTTTTATTAAAGTATTTTTAGTGTTAGTATTTTTCACTTTGAAATAACTCTGTACTGTATTAATCAGCAGAGCATTCACTGAGGTGTAAAGTGCATAATGAGTATACTTTTTATGAAACACAGGGCAAAATATATAAAAAATATATAGTTAATATATATTAATATATAATATATAGTATATAATATAGCAAATATATAGGTTTTCATGTCCTCTATTGCTACTACAATATGCTTTGTCATCATTGTCTTACATCATGTTGAACAGCTCATTGTCCCTAAATGGGAAATACTCACAGTAGTGTAGAACACTTGTATGTTCTCATCAGTAAAAGCCTACACTAACTTCACCATAGTTTATCATTTAAAACTATGTAACCGGAAATGTTAGATTGGACATTATCATAGGTGGACATGCAAGATACCTAATGCAAATGAAACAGACACCTCTATAATATCAATTGTCACCTGCAGAAAGTTAATTAAACTTTCACACCATTTACCTTGTACTTCATTATGTTCATTTTGAGCAGGTTGACTTCTTCTTGGAGTTGCTTAAATCGCTCCTGTAAGTACCTGAGAAGAAAGGGTTCTTCAGTAAAGCTGCACCAGGTTTAACTTTCAAACTGCACAAACAGCTATAAACTGACATTTAAACTGATATTAGGTGAATCTCATCAGTTTCTAATCGGAATAGGTCTCAGGCTGTTCTAAGAACTTGTCTAATAACTTAATCTGTAGGAATGCAGCAACCCCAGAACAGTTTTGTACACATGGTCCAAAACAGGACCCAGTCATAAGCAGTTCAGAGTGGAACCAATCGATGTGAAAATAATTCCTATAATTCCTGTCATTTATTTAAGAGACGTGGTCATGTGAAATGGTGCCAGCATAGAGGTTTAAAATGCAGTCCTCCTGACCGCCTCCTACGTCTGCCTGAGTATTTCAATCTCCTTTAAGCTCTACTGCTGATTTCAGTGATTGGAAAGGCAGAGCAAAGTAAAGCCACAATTGCCATGGAGACACAGAAAACAGCCCCGAGCTGAATTCCCATTTCATTTGGTGTTTGTTTCAAAAGATATAAGGAAAATGATTTCATAAATACCAGGTAATAGAGTTACTGTTTAAAAACATATCAAATGTGTAAACGCAAGACAATCCACTGCCAATAGCTCTCACTTAAAGAGTCTTGAATTATTAAAGTTCACAATGTGAATGTGTGACTCAGTTTTCTTCGCTCATCACACTACATTCCAGCCAAAATCGAGTCAGATTTGAAAAGTTTTGTACTAAGTGCAGAAAAATTTAAATGAAAACATGCTGCACTCTATCACATAAGGCAACATCTCCCACAATCCCCCTGTGACCTTCCTCAAATGGCCCCGCCCCTCAGACACACACACACACACCGGTTCTCCATGCAGAGCGCGTCCACGTCGATGATGCGGTTCTCGTGGCCTCCGAGGATGTGGTTGAGCTCCAGGTTGAGCCTGTTGGCCTTCTCCTGGAACACGGCCCGCTCCGCCTTCACATCCTGCAGCTCGTCGGCTGAGGCCTTCAGGCTGTGCTCCAGCTCCTCATTCTGCACATAAAGAGAAGCCCAGACATACATTACCCATTAGACACAGACTACGTCAAAGGATCCTACAGTAATTAGTTTCAACGGGAACCAATAAGGCAACTGAAAATCAGATCAGCAGATATTCTATTAGGAAAGGATTTACGAAATGGAAACAAGTAGCCCTTACACAACCAATTAGTCAGAAATGCACAACCAGAAAGACATTGCATTTACAGATCAAAATTAAGCGTGCCTGACAGGATTTCCAAAACATTATCATATAAACAGGGTTGAGTGTTAAGTGTTGATACTCTAAAAGACAGGGTGGACATGATTTGACAAAGCAAATGCAAGAAATACTTGACTCATATTGCATACTCTTTGTCCTAATCAATGCTTTTAGCATCCAATGCACACTGAGATGAGGGACAAAATTCCTTTCCAAAGGAACCAACCAATACATGTGATTACAACATTATTCAAGGGTGTTTACTTCTTTTATCTAGAAAAAGTTTTGAGTCATTTACAATGCTCCATCATAGAGGACAGAGCTTTTCCTGACAAAGTGTGCACTTAGAGGCTGGGATGAGCCGGCCGCCTGCTTCTCACCAGCACGCGCGCCCTCTCCAGCTGCTGCACCAGGTCCTCACGCTCGTGGGCAGGGAAGTGACGCGCCCCAACCTCTTCATCCCCCAGCCTCTGTCTGGCAATAGTCATCCTCAGGAGCTGGGGTGGCGGAGGGGAAACAGAAGGGGGGGGGTCATGAACTCCCATAAACCTTTCCGGCTGAGGTCCCCCTGGTGACACCGAGAGTCTACTGGTTAAAGAGTTCATCACTGCGCTACGTTACCAGGGGCTTTATGCATCTGCTCACTGGACTTAGCGGATTAGTCACACACCGAGACTTTCTCCTCAAAGGGTGTGTTTGTGCAGTCTGCGTCCCCACAGCTGCGTCCACAGTCGCTGTGTGTGATTCACGAGGTGGAGTGTGTGTGCACGGAGGAGGGTGCGAAGATGGATGCCGTACCTTGTTATCCCCCTGGGACTCCGCCAGCCGCTGATTCAGTTCCTTCATCTCGTCGGCGAGCTGTTTACTCCTCTCTCGGGAGTCTCTCAACAGCTGGGCCAGGTTCACCTGGGCAGGGAGAGGCGGGGGGGTGGGGGATGGGGGTGGAAAGAGGGAGAGTTACGGAGACAGGACAGAGGATAAGACACAGGCGGAGTACACTGGGCAGCCAGCGGAGCTCCACAGACAGGAATTACCGCACAGCAGAGCACCTCGCCAAACCTCAGCCCAGATGTTACTGCGCCTGCCGTGAAATAATCCCCCCTTCTGAGTGCAAGGACTTTTTCTGTAATGTTCCACCACTGTCTCCTAAATCTTTTTGTGCATTACTATAACTCTGTGCGCTAAATTTGACAATAAAAGAGAAGTACTTCTCTAACAGTAAAAGGGAATATATTTATGAATAAGGTACAATGCAGTCATACAATTGAATATGCGTGGCCCTGGGTTAAATACGTCAATGTGCTGACCAAATATTGGCTCAGTTCCTTTCCACTTCTACGCTAACAAGATCACAGAAGTCACAAAGCTCTTGGGAAAGTATCTGGTTCAACTGCTATGATCTTGTATTTAGCAGATACCTTCAGCATTCTGACTTTGCTAGTCTAGTCTCATTAGCCACCATCCACATCTGTTCTAATTTCTCCAACAACCGGCTTACTGTGCCCTCTTGGATTTGTAAATGTATTAACGTTCATGTGGCCTGCTTGGATACACTATTTGTTTTCTTTTTGTAACAAGCAACACAGAATTGATATCCAATTTCTACACATTTCTAGGTGAATAACTCAGTTATTTCAGTTGATTTCAGTTATTTAACCTTCATCTACAGTATTTTAATATAGACCCTTTTCCTGTTTTCCCACAGCAAAATAAGCATGGCTGGTGGCACAGCATATCCACAGTCTCAAAGAAAGAATGCAAGGTCATCATAGATGTACAATCTCCACAAACAGCACACATCAGCCATAAAGTGCAGAGAACACTTCCATCATTGGTAAGGCCCTGTTAAAGCAGAAGCATATACAACGCTCTTTATTTTAACACTTAACCATAACTTCAAATCACCACAATAATACATCCAATGAAAGAGACAGGACTTCTTGTCTCTAGGCATACCTGATTTCGTTTTTCAGGAGGTAAACTGGGGTCCCCATCCTACAATAAATATGAACACATCTCCAGTCATTATTCATCTACATGCAGCTATGACAATGACAACATTACCATTTCCCTTCCTCTGTATAGGGTTCTGCAACATACTGCAAGTGACATTTCGCCATGGGTGACTTTCTTTTAAACTTACAAGGCTTACAACAAAGGCAGAAAACACACATAATTTCCCCCTAAAATAACATATCCATTCATTTATCCAATGTAACAGCTAACATCTAAAGACCAATCACCTCCTTGTCTCATTTAATTTACTCAAAATTTAGGATTACAACAAACAAGAAAGTTGCTCGTTATTCTATCCACTTTAAAAAAAAACACAACAGTAACACCAATGTGTCCAGTCAGTATGAACAATTACCCCTGCCCAGCTAATACATTTCTCATTCAGAGTGAACTCGGGCGTGGCCTTACTATGAGCTCTCTGTACTTCTTCTTCAAGCCCTGGTGCCGTTCCCGCAGCTGATTGGCCATCAGCTTGTACTGGTCCCGCTCCTGCTGGCAGCTGTCCAGCTCCTTGGACAGAATGAGCAGGGCCTCCTTCTTGCTCTCCAGCTTGCGCTTGCACACCAGGAACTGAGGAGAGAGGAACGGAGGCAGATCCTTACACCTTCTTAAGCCGCTAAAAGGATGCGGCACATGCAGCACCAGGCACGTGGAACAAGAGGTCAAATTCTTGATCTTACCCCAGTGGCTGGGATTGGTTTTATGTTCCATTATTTACCATGGTAAATAGGTACTGGTTGCCAAAGCTCCTGGCATTGCGTTCTGTGTCTTTCTCTAGTGCTCTAAAATCTACACATCAATCTTTTTACTGCAAGTACTGAGACTTCTCCTTTATATAAGGGGGCAATGAGCACATGGCTGGAACTATCACTGAGGACAACAAGGTCATTACTGTGTGTGGATATATGTCATAATTCTGTCCATTTGCCTCCAATAAGATTAATCAGGGGATTGGACATGCCTGCTCAAAGAAACATGTATCATAGTGGTGGTCAGAATATGTCTCTGATTATCTGAGGAGAATGGCAATAGGTATAATTTTTTTCCATTTAATGTTAGAAAACAAACATATCCAGTTTGATAATGATGTAAAATGCTCGATATTACGCATTTAGCTCAATGCCATGTCTATAAATTAGCAAGTTAGGCAACGAACAATGTCAGTGCCATTACATTAACACAAGTCTCACTATGTATGCTTGTGATTTAATTTGTTTTGTGCCAAGACCTTATGACAGGGTCTCTAGAGAGAACAATTTTCTTACACGAATGTATGATGACTATTACTGGGTTAGACCATTACTGACGTATAGTACTTCTATCCCTGTGCCACTGGAGAGCTGTACTACTGTAGCTTGCACACCAGCTCACGATCTAGCCAGTTAAACATCTTGGGTATTGACACAATCATATTCTACGTACATATTAAAGCCATATTTCTCCCTTTCTTTGCTACACAGAATAAAGAACAAATGCTTCATAAACTTATTTTTGTCTTTGATTTAGGCTTCTGTTTTTTGGATCTGATGCCCTAAAGGCAGCACTGAGCCCAAGCCAGAAACATCACGACCAACAATAACATAATAACTGATTATAGCACAGCCGTGTTCATATCTATGCCTCACAAAAAAAATTAAAACTGAAGCATTTAGAACAAATTAGTGAAAAAATTTCTGACCAGATAAAGTGTTGAAAAGATACGCATTACTCATATTAAGATATTTCTTCACATCCATGAAATTCTCCATTGTCCAGCTAAACTGTACATAAATTACAATGTGCCATTACAGATATAAAATTAACCTTGCAAGCTATTTTGTAATGAATGTTTTGGTAAACAGGCTTATGTCTATTTTAAGGGAAATGTATCCACACAGCCACTTGTACAAAAAAAGACATGCTAAAAATGTTCCTTGGATTATTGTGATGTGTGAGCATGTTTATCCAAATGTGGCTGCACCAGTGGAAATTGTGTTTTCTCCAAAGAGGTGTACAGGAGAGCCATAAATGTGTCAGACAGCTGTCAGGTTGAAAAATGACAGCAAATATGAATAACCTGCTGTTCTGGCACACATATAGTATTGGATGGTAAACATAGTATTACTCACACCTTCAGACACCAGGACAGCTATAATGAGCACATTTAGAACTTTGGGAGCTCAAGTGCTTGTTGACACATGGATCACAGATGCAACAATACTCTGATAAACATTTACATCACACTAAATGCAAATTTCAGACAATACCGAAAATATATCTGAAGTATCAAATTCAACCAATATTCATATCCAATTGATAAATATCAGTATCCCATTCCTTCTTCACCAAGCACATAGACCCTTACTCGACATATGCTGGTACACCATTTCATACATACAATACGTCTGGTCAGAGAGAGACTACAACCAATTGAAAATTTCAGGGTGTTGCAGACACTTGAGGTAGCACAGCTATATAATAGTTGCGTGAGTCAGGACAAGTTACAACATAGAGCATGCAAGGTTTTTCTCATGAAATGCATTTACTGCCTGTAACAAGGCATTATACAAGGGTGTGACAGCTACTGCAGCATTTAATGCACCAGTGTGCTGTGGGGAAAACTAGGCAAAAAGCAGTTGCTAATAAAGTCAACAGTTGATTAAGAAGACAGGCATGGCAGTTGCCAGGACACTCGGCTCACTTTAAGTCGCAGGGGATAAACAGATTTCAGAGAAACTGTCTTGTACGATGCAGAACTAAGTGCATCTCCTTCCACGGCACAATAATGCAGATGCAGATCACGTCCAGCCGTTGTTTTATTGTGCCAAGATTCCCATGATCACTCCTCTGTGCAGCAATAAGATGCTTTAATGAGTGCATCTGGACTGGGTTTGGGTGTGTGGGTGCTGAGATACTGGTGGAGCCGCTTTTACACATTATATTTCATGCTGTGTTCGTTTTTTGGTTTGCCTTCGTTTGTCTGCTTTAGCTCTTTTGTTGTTCTTTTGGAAATAGGTATATTTGTTGTATAGTTGTTGGCATGTGAATGTCTCCTTAGGGATCAATGAAGGCTTATTCTACTCCATTATCATTACAGCTACCCAGAGAAAAGACAATGGTAGCTTGCAAACAAGCACATGAGCAAGACAGTTATGACTGGCCTTTAAACCGAAGGGTGCACTTGTCTAAATCAAACCTCAAAGATATGCATAGTAGCAAAATAACTCAGCATGCATGGACACCAAAGATGACATACAGCTCTATGTTGAAGCCCATTGTGTATTGTTCCTTTGTGAACTACACAGTTAATCTGTTTTATTCCCTGAACACCGAGCCCAGAGACAGAAAACATTCTGATATCTGGACCTCTGCTGTGAGTGACCAGTAAAGTGGCTCTGATAGTTTGTGGCTCATATACTGAAAAGAGAGTGATTCCATTCTCAGAACTATAAGCATGACACTTCCGAATGTTTGACGAATAAGTCATCAATAAGGTGCTCAAAGTAAGCCTGACAGCCACTCCCCCCACAGTGGACACTGTGCAAACACACACTGTTCTACACCTGCGGAAAAATAAACACAAAACCTGTTAAAAGAGGGGCGATAAGACTGGAGCTATTCTCCGCGCCAAAGGGAAATGTTCACCAGAACAGTGTAAAGACAACATACAAAGGGAGACATGTGAATTGTGCAAAGGAAATTAAATTAAAACTGATAACATGCGTAATCTCCTTTAAAAAGTTAATGCTGAAATGAATGTTCATTTCTGTTGCCAATCTTTACACAGTATACAGTAGAAAGGTTTCTAAGTCCGTTCAAAGTTCTAAGTCCGTCAGTTTCCATTCGCAGATTCTACATAATTAGCAGCTAATTTTGTACATATTCAGCTCTGATGCTTAATTAGATCATTAGAAGATGGAAGAAGAGATTGCAGGTTGTAACCTGCAATCAAGCAATTTTCTGATTCTAATCAGACATGTGGCCTGATACTGCTTATAATTTCATTTTCTTCTGACATCTGTTTTCTACGTGAATCCCATATCAACAAGCCAAAGGAGAACCTGCCTTCTGTTTTATAAAATTTGCATTTATGTTTGCAAGTCAGTCCTTACCAACTTAAAGTATATTACTAACATTATTAGTACAGCCATCTGTAAAGAACTAAACTGATCATTTTTCATAAGCTTTTTTGGTCAACACATCAATAAAAGAATACTTTTCAAACATGTCACCATTCTATTTTGGAAATATGTAACATTAAAGGAAACCTCAAGGTCCATTTCAGAAACTAAACTATAACTTCCTATAACATGGTATTACATGATGCATCAGGCTCTACGTCACACCAAACAACTAACACTTTTTAAAGATTGGTGGTTTTTTTACAAAAGAGTTAATACTACAACAGAATTTACTCTCCGTCAGATGTGGTGACTCGTTTTGCTAGTCATACGGTGATTTATCTGTGTAAAATGCAAATCACATAACTTTGCAAATTCATTCAAATTAAAACGTTAGAATTTCTCTGTGCACTTGCAATAAAATGAGTTTAATGCAAGATATGCTGTAACTGACTCGTGCATAAAACGGATCCAGAATTTTAATCCCTAAAATACTTAACCAAAGCGTTTTAACTAGCTGGTGTTGTCGATGTGGAAGGCGCACTGTAGGTGGCATCATGAAGCCAAATTTCTGGTGGGGGTATTGAATCTTTATTGCATGGCTGCTGCACCCGCTTGGTTGACGAAGAGCGCTCTCATTTGGCTGAGCACTAAGTGCCCTAAAGGACAGCAATCGGTATCTGCAATGATGAGTTGTGATGACCAAGCCAACATGCAACTTTCCAGCTACACCGGCTTGTATAGTCCCTCACTGGGCTGCAGATACGCATGTCGTTTACATGAAAAGATGTAGATGCGACGGGGGGCTTCATATAACTCTGGTGATAATTTTCTTTAGCAGATGGCAAAATCACCTTCTACGACTGCGTTTGATCTGGGACAGCAGTATCCTCTCGCAGAACGGGAATCACATCATTTGCGACTGTCAAAAGAGGCTGTATCGCACTCACCTCGCTCACCAAACCCTGCCAGTCATTTTCGTTCCGTCTGGAAGCAGTCATTTTTTCCTGGCTTTTTTCGATAATTCAGAATTCACGTTTGTCAATATCTGAGACTGTCGGGGTGAAAGCAGCCGTGCTATATTCACTGCCAGGTAAAACGGGGTTCTCCTATGCCAACTCCTCTTCGTGCGCCACTCACTTCTATCCGCTGTTTAACCTACGTCAGCTGTTGCAGAAGGGCGGGGCCAGGATATGGGGCTAGAGGGAACCGGATTTTAAACAAAACTTGAGGCTAAGCGTAAAATCCCTCCAGAATTCTTGTATGAGAGCAATTGTTAGGATAGGGTCACATGTGTATTAGTGTATATAATATATTTCCTGACCAAGATTATTTTTACCCAAAAATTGACTTGTTGCATTTACATGGCAAAATTACTCTATAATGTGTTGACATAAACACACATTGCAAAACACAACAGCTTAATTTCGATTTTTTTATTATTTTAATCGCTGTTTTTCTCTTTTGTCGTGCTGGGCACGGCAAGGTGAAATCGTTGTTTTGGTAACGAGGTGGTGCTTGCTTATGTTTGTCCAGAGATAAGTGTAGTTAAACAAAATAATAATAATTAGAAAGCGGTGTTTTAAAATTATCATTATGTATTCAAGGGAATGAGAATGTATCAGTTTTTACATCAAGAACGGGTTCATAGTGATTGCATATAGTGTCAAAATAGGTGGCAGTACTCTCTTTTCAACACTAGATGGTATAATTGAGCTCCATGCATTAATTATCGATCAGGGAGCCCCCTTGAGGTTAACCGCGGCCAAGGGCTTGCAGGCTTTCGGGATCACGCAATAATGCACTGTCCTATGTAATTAGGCATCAGAAATAAAAACAAAGAAGGTATTCTGGCATTTTGTATTAATGTATATACTAATAATTAAACACTGAACAATTACTGATTTAGTACAGTCATATTTGTTGAAAACTGAAAAAAATCTGTTTGTCATTAGCAAAATTGCAAGTAAGCATGGTGAACCTGAATATGTCAACATTGTCCTGAAATTACAACAGATAAAAGAACACACAAAACCTGAAGAAGTTTCTTTAATTGCCCAGTGAGTGGGTACTGTCTGTTACCCGCTGGAAAGCTGGTTTATCCAACTGACTGATCATCTTTATTTCACATGTATGGGGCGGGGGGGGGGGGGATCTGCAACAATGTCATCTTATGAACGGAGAATGTGTGGGCTGGATATGTCCCTCACCTTACGTTCAGAGCTGAGCTGAAGGCGTAAGACAGAGAATTCAAGTTGTAGACGGATGTTGTCTATGGCAAAATGGCTCCGTCTGGTGGAGAGCTGGGACATAGCAGGACAACGTAATCGAGCTGAAGCGGGGCACCTTCACACCTGCAATGCATCCAGGTCATTGCGCCTCTGTGGGGCGGAAGCACACCCCTTGTTGCATTATTATGTAACAAGGTTGCCAAAGAGATTGGCTGAACCGTCAAGCATCCACATACTGATTGCTGGAGTGTGGGATTAACCCCCCCCCCCCCCCTCCCATTTAACAAAATCAGCATTTGATATTGGGTATTTGTGTCTTCTTACTAACTAGTTTGTGGGAAAAACTCAAGTAACAGTTCTTTGTCCTATGTTCTTTGTACTGTTCATGGTTTGGCTGTAAATCAAAAAAAGTAAAAAATGTTATGGTCCATGGACAATGCCATCTTTGGTCTGATGCAGATTCTTGTATATGTTGTATACATTTCGATAATTTTTGCCCCTTCAAAATGTCAGACTACTTCAACTGTATTACATTGAAACCTTGAGGTAGTTATGTTCATTTATGAATAGTAAGTATCGCATGACACTACTCTAGAAATCTGCAGTTATGTTGTCACAAATTCATAGCATATGCTAAAAGTGCTATGTGTGTATTATCTTTCATTCTCAAGTGCCCCAAATACACCAGCTGTCTGTGCAAATATTCTAAATTTCAAAGTACGTCCATATTAGAAAAAGAACTCATGTAAACCTGTATCTGTCAGCCTGTGCAAAACATTTAGTAGAAAACATCGCAAAAGAGAATGTAGGAAGCAGTTGGAGGAGTGACTAGCTACAAGGGGAAAACTGTCTTGCATTTGAACAAAGTTGTAGTGTAGGTTTATGCATTCTTCGTTGTCTTCTTTCTATTGTAACTCCTTCCTTGGCTGCTTTGCATTGCTGTGATCTCACAAAACTAAATCATAAGTTAGAATTTGATCTTGTTCTGTGTAGTGTGTGACTCTCCTTCCACTTGAATGGCATGATCATTCTCTCAGTAATTATTCCACACTGCCTGTTAGGCTTAACCCAGAAGCAGGGGGTAGAAGACACTGAATTTCCTGTTAACTTTCAAGTCAAAAATCCATCTAAACTTGGGTTTTGGTAATCAGCTTTTTGTTTCTAGAAAACATTTCCAAGACTAGCTAATGTTAAAAACCATTGTGCTATGTTTACTGTTAGCTTATTTCGAGTCGAGAAGATAAGTAATGATAAAAAGTTTGCGGTTTCATCACCTTATTTTTTGTTATTATTATTCTGATTTACAATGAATCGATTGTTATATAAGCCTGGCTTCTTTTATATTCTCAAAATATAAAATTCATATTATTATTAATGCACAGTCTGCTCAAGCATCAGGGATACAACAAAAAGGGAAAAAGCCTGCATTAGAGACACAGGTGGTCATTACCATTCAAAGTTAAAGTCATTTCTGTAAGATAAAGCTGGTCACAGGTGCTTTGGTACATGCTAAGCATTGAATTCATCTCAATTGTTCTTTTGTTGAATCTTTAACACTTTATAACTCTTTATCATTTATGTTTTACAATAGTCCTCCCAAATACTATACAGTTTCAATTGAACTATTTATCATGCACGAGGAACAGGCTGGCCCCAGAACCAAGCCTTGACACTTTGATATATACTTTGGTAGTATTAGTATTAGTTCTAGTGAAGCTAAAATTCATTAGTTTCTGAACATTTGAGTAAATCAGATTTCCTGCCTGCTTCTGTCTTCCCGGATAAGGCAGTAACAAAAAAGCTTGGTATTATAAGGGCATAATTCAAAAATACTTAAGCCTTTAGGTTCTCAACCCTAAAAAACAATGCTAATCTAGTGTGATTGTGCATCAGAACCCCAAAGACAAAATTCTAGAAAGCTGTAAATCATAAGCAATTTATTTTGATTTTTCAAGAACATTTTTAATTATAAGGATAACATTCAATAAGCATAAAACCAAATTCCTATCATGATACAAAAACAATCTACATGTCATACAGCTTGCATATTTGTTTAAGTGGTACTATGAGATATAATACCAGAGTAACCCCATATGAGCAACAGTAGTAGTAGTTACAATACATATTTTTCCAAGATTTCAAGTTCAAAGTTTTAACAAACATGAATGCAGTGGGCATTCAGTCTTGAATTACATGCTCTCACAAGCTGCATTAGTATTTTTGGTTGTGTGCAAATGTTTGTATTGGCATTCCAAGTGGCATTACATACTGAAAACAGAGGTCATTATTTGCAATTTAGATCAATGTAAAAAAAGAAATCATTTGTAAATCATTTATTACATATGTGTATTCCACAAAGAAATGATCTCTTATGTATATGACTGTGACTTAACATATCTTGAAACAAAACACATACCTTGATCAACCTCAATTACCAATTTAGTTTTTACTGTTGTTGATGGTGGTGGGACATGCTACAATAATAATTAAAAAAAAAATTCATAATAAATTGAACAGATCCACAAAACTCAGAAAACTGTATGAATTAAAATTATGCTGAAACTGATGATTCTTTACAATAGGTCATTGTTTCTGATGGCTGATTTATCCGATATACAGATAAACCCAGCTAATATCACCTTGCTAATATCTTAACCCTCTCAATATCACTTTTTTCCAAAAACCATTTGCCACACGCCATAGGTGTATAGATTTAATATAACTAATTCAATCAATAACACCGTATATACATACAGAAACACTGTGAACAGCCAAGCAAAGCTATTTGGCCCAGAAAGGTCAACTCAAAGCCATCAATAATGTACACCCTTTTGAAGTAAGGTCAATTTTCAGCTAATGTTCACTCTGAGGCTTGGAAAAACATCTCATATAGCATCATCAGACTAAACTTCCATCAAACAATATGTTATTGCTAATGTTGTAGCTTGCTTAGACTAGCACTGTTCTGTTGGCTGCTCACTGGCTATGTTTCCATTAGTGGACCTGAAGTAGACAGACACTGTGAGCTTAAACATCATAAATTCTACATCTTGAGATAAAGAGTCAATAGCTGAATGTATATTTTCATGCCTAGCTGTTAGTTTTGAATTTAAAATGCTTAAATTCTACTAAAAATGTATGTTTGTCCAGCAGCATGTCTAGCAGCTTGTTTTTCTCATTACAGATAGCAGAGCCAAAACAGTGCCCCTATACTTTTGAAAAGCTGTTTTTTGTACCTTAGCAGTAAATTATACAGTAGCGTTGCATACATTGTTCATTGTTCTTGCTTGCTAGATTAAGAATAGTTCATTTCATTTTAAGAAACACTTTATAGCAGCTGACATGCTCTTAAAGTAGGCTATTACACTGTATTTTAATCATAAATAGTGACATTGTGGTGAAGCACACGTGAAAACACGTTAAAAACAAAGAACTTAATAAACAGCCATGTAACGCTACAACTGTTGCATAGTATGGCAATAAACATGTAGTCTATGCAATTTAATTGGTTTTCTTTATTTAAATATAAAACGACTGAACATTCATGGATAAATGACCATTCTAATTTATCGCAGACAATATTGAAACCCTGTTGAAATGACACCCTGCATAACATCACACATCTCCTCTGCATAGCAGAGGGGATACTAAGTGGGTTTCACTGTACATCAAACCAAACTGCAATGTGAAACAGTGTTTCCATGTTCCACAATGTTAGGTCTATGTGAACTATTACTGGACTCTTTGCCACAACAAAAACCTACTATTTAACTACTGAAGAGCAGTGTCTGAAAAATATGTGTGATTCCACATGTTTTGAAACAGATGCTAAAAGTGGGAGAACCCATTCTCTCTCCTATTGGCAGTGGAGAGTTATTTGATCCATGATAATATTAGAAGCTGGGAATGCAGGAGGCAGAAGAACAGGACAGCTGATACACAGAAAAGGGACATTTGGGGACTTTTACTGAAAACGGTACTGATGAACATAAGGTATATGCAGGTGTGGACTGAGCACCTCTATGCACTGTTCTTTACATATTACAACACTGAGTTACTGAAGTGTCTCTAGAAACCACTACCATTAAGGCTACCCAGGAGGTCCACACAAGCTGTTCTTAACTTAAACCAGACATAAGTTTAGCTATCAGCAAACACAATAATTTGTGGCTAAAGTCAAGAGCGATAAAGGTCCTAGCTACACAAGCTATACTACCTGTCTGTATTAAAGGGATGTGCATTGAGGATACCAGAATGGCCAAAATCCTGCATGTTTTGTGGTCTGAGATCTGACTAGCTACCACACTGCAGAGATCATAGTTCATCATGCTCAGACTGTACTGAATATGTGACACTGAAGGAGGGGTCACTCCACCACTTCATGTTCTCCCATGAAGTACATCTCCTACCCTTCAAACCTGTTCTTTATCACAGGAGAAACCAAATCTCTGAAGCACTTCACGAAAGAACCCCCCACCCATCCACCACACAATTTTATTGCTCTCAGCACCAGGTGACGTGTCCTTGTTCTGAAAGATATATTCATTTGCATTTGTACAGTATTTCTTAATTTGTCTGAATGGTAGTACAAAACTTGAAAAAGCAGTTTATAATTGAAGATGGAAAAACTGAACAGCGAGCTTGTGTAAAAAGGCAAGTGATGGTTTACTCCTAAAACAAATCAGATTGAGATGGGCCCACAATCAAACTAAACACTATGTGAAGCACAGGTGCTTTGTAGTTTAATTTTGAGCAATTAATTCAAGTGTAAGCAAGTATTGCATTTGTCTACCTTTTTCACATCTGCACCATAGTATGAGTAAGTAGACTTACAGACAATGGACAGTGAAAATAACATAAGTTGTAAAATAAAAAAAAAAAAACAGAAAACACACAATTTGCTCAAATATTCTAGTCAAGTTTAAGTTCAAGGTTAAAGGAAACCTGGCTCTTCAGACAAGACTTACTTACTGAACAGGCTGTTTGACATAGAAAGACTCCAAGAATGATCGTTGGGACACACCAGTAATGCAGCAAAAGGACATTTAACATTGAATAGAGAATAGGGCAGACAATGAAAACTACAATGTGTCTTCACCATTTGAGGGGAAAAAGGTGAAGTGCTGTGATCCATTTGTGGGGTCTAGTTTGGGAAGATTTGTGCTTATTAAGTTATGTCTCTATTTAAAGTGAAGCTCTTACCTCTCCAGACGGAGCATTAATGATGCCATTTGTGACCAAGAACACTGACAGTGGATATCACAGAGCATAAAACACACAGCCTTAAACACACAGATAAGGCAATTTATGTCACCATCGGAAATTTGGCAGCTAAAGTCATACAGATATAGGAAAGAAACTATTTTCCTTTGAATATCTATATTCTTTTTCTACAACACAATTGAAGTAGTTGCTGTTTATCATGACCTGTGCATATCAAATAGTTAAAAGAGTGCCGCAAGGGTTACATTATTTCAGTTAAAACTTTTATACAAATGCAGGAACCACAGAATATGAATTCATACCTGATAATAACAAATGAAGCCTCTCTCTAAATATTTCAAACCTCCACTTGACCATGGAAGAGGCTGGGGCCAGGGCAAGCTCTAAGCCCTGGCCTACATTCACAAGCTCAGATCAATGATGATGTGCTCAAAGATTTGTGTGTTGCCTTTGAAGCTGGAGGAGAAGATGAAATCCCTGCGGTCTGTGGACACCACGGTGAAGGACCGGGGAGCTTGGATGTAGACCTCCTTGAACTTGTTGAAGAGTTTCTTCTCCTCATCCCACAAGTAGATCTGTGAGAAGGTGTAGTCGCTGCCCAGGGCCAGGTAGTGTCTGTCCTTGAAAGAGAATGGCTGCATGATCATGGAACCCCTCGAGGGAAGGGCCTGCACCTCAGAGATCTGCTTGTTAGTCCACTTAAGGACCTTGGAGTCGCCGATGTAGCGGGTCATGGAAAGGTAGAGCTCCTCTTTGATCCTGAAGGCTTTGACGGCCACCACATCCTCCATGTTGGGGATCTCGCCCTGCCACACAAATTTCTGAGTGCTCTTATCCCACTGGTAGATGACCGGGACCTGCGAGCGGCTGGCTAGTATGAGGTGGGCCTTCCCATCCAAATTGATAAACTCTGCATCCGTGTCCCGGAACCACTCGTGAAGGGACTGGAAGGAGTAGAAACCCTTGTCATTCCACTTGTAAAGAGTGGACAGGCCTGCCTTAGAGCTATCGGCGATCACAAAGAACCAGCCACTGCCGATCTGGAATGCTTCGATATCGTTGGGCTTGGAGATCTTGGACACCTCAATGTCCTGAAACTTGGTGAACTTGCTCTGGTCTTCATCAAACTTGTAGATGTGTGAGCCTCCAAAAAGCTGAGCCACAATGACAAACACCTGATTGTCAATGATGACAGACTTGCACCCAACGATTGACTGTCCTGGGTTTCAAGAAATACAAAAGTTAGTTTCTTTTTTTTTTTACGCTTTTCCCCTTTTTAATTCTATTTGTACACTGGATCTGTCTCAATGTGACACTCTATGCACTCGTGCAGCAGAGCCAGGGAGCAGCAAATGCAATCCTCTGCGGCACTCGCACACCAACAAGGACTGTTCTTCACACTACAAACCCCACAGTGCACCAGGAGAATAAAAAAACACAAAAAACAGATGATTTCCATATCTCTCTGATGTCATCTGAGTAACTCACAGGCATCTGACAAGTCGCAGGCTGCCCAAACTGAAGCAAAGACGGAACAGTGGCTGACGAACCCCACCAGCACTATGAGGCGAACTGAGTTCCGCAAAAACTAACAGAGTTTACAAATGATGCCTCAAAAGGGGTAGAACTTCAGATGTATGCTCTTCAGGCGATCTGTTTTGCATTCATATTCATGTTAGGCTAGAACTTTAATTTCACACAATCTGCACTACACTGTCTCTGTAGGATTACATGAAGCATGAACCTTGTGGAATATCTAAGTGTCTGAAATGCAACAATTAGATACAAAGTACCTACCAGTGATGTTGTCATAGCTCCTGAAGTTCATCTCGATGTGGTCCCACTCCATGACCATGCAGCTCTCTGTGCTGGGGGAAGCGATGGCCACATAGACATCGTTCTTATAGGAGAAGGTGTCCACGGACAGAGACTCTGAGGCCACTGACTGATGGAGGACAAAGTCTGAACATAGGACAGATGATGAGTATGTAATTTCTTGTGTAAAATTTGCTTAAAAAATGGAAAACACTGGAAAACAGTAGTTCATGTTTGTGTTAGATAACAGGCATAAACTATACACCAATGAGAGCTCAGTGAAAATAATAACTACTACCAAAATTAAGTCTCTAGTCATGACATGACCTGTGAGTTATGTGAGCAGGATGAGTCTTTTGTTAGACACAATTACTGTGAAGTCCTAAGGTTTGGTTCTGTACACAGGCTACCATGACAGCCTAAAGTTTTTTTTTTTTCTATTAACAGCTATCATGAAGTCCTAAGGTTTGGTTCTGTATGTGTTTTCTCAGTCCAATCAGATGTCTTCTCATTGTTGATCTTCTTAGCAAGGACAGACTCATTGTGGTTTGACTTAGCTGCATGCGGTCTGATCGTGTGATCACAGCATCAGTAAAAGCAATGTTGCTGACCGCAGTGTTGCTCGGCATGGTGCTGGCATCAGCCCGCCAGCACAGGTGCACGCTGTCCGTGCTGAGACGGTGCTGACGGGAAGTCACCTGTGGAGATGCACTCGTTGTGCAAGCTGCCGAGGTCGTTGAGCCGCTTGCCCTTCATCTCATCTGGGCCTGCGCAGAACACGTCCGACACTGTGGAGTTGGTGCTTTTCAGCCAGGTCATCAGCCACTTGGCCCGGCAGTCACACTCCAGTATGTTGCCTCTCAAGTCCCTGTAGGAGGACAAAGTCATCAAAAAAAAAAAGAAAATAAATTTCATCTCTAGAATACATCTTATAATGGAGGCAGGAATAAAACAATGACACTTAATTCAAATATATTACACTTTACAATAATACAATACAATACAACAGAGTATCCAGCACAGCTCGACCTGTAATAAGCATTGCCATACACTATCTATGGAAGGCTTTTTTCACTCATCCAGGAAAATGTGTTCACTCATCAATGAAACATGTTTCCTATCAACGTCCAGATATCAGATCGATGATAATGCTACTCAGTGCTCCAATGTATCGCTGCTAATTTATAGCAAAATTTAATACAAGAAAAGAATAAATGGCAATAATATTGTGGTGTTGCCAGGAAAATGGTGTCTTTACTACGTTAAAATGAAACCCACTTTAGCACGTTCTTCCTCCTCCCTGCCTCTTCCATTATTGCCTCTCTAGTTTAAGATTCACCCAATCTTAAAATCTTCTCTATTGATCTCTTATCCATTATGGTGCTGCAAATATGACATCAGATTAAAAATATCTAATTGATATAAATAACAATAAGTGCCCTTTAAAAGTCTACTTTTCAAAAAAAAAGTTAAAATATAGAACATCCTGTCTTGTACTGTAATGCACTTGTATGTGGTGTCTACAGAAAGTGGTACATCTTTCTTCTGTCGCATGATATAATAGCCTCATTTCACATACTCTGAAGTCATTAATGGCTGTTTGCGTTTAATCAGACAAGGGAAAAATCATACAATCAGATATCAGACCTGGGTGTGAATACTTTGAAGTAAAAGGCCAAATAATTTCACCTTTTCAAATTGTCAAAAAATTGAGAATATAAAATTCAGCACCCTTCCCTTCCTCAATTACTAAATTAATAATAAAAAAATGAATAAATGAGCAGTAGCAATCAAAAAAGGGATAACAGACATCTGAATCCAAATTCAAAAGAATGTTCTGCTTCCATGTTATAATTAATGATCACACTATGCATAGTTTTCTGTCAGCGATCTGGCAGTTGTCACACTAGCTCACATAAAACAGGAACACATCTAAAAATACACTGCTAAACACATGCAAACAGCCAATTTTAGAACAATGAGCATGACATGTAATGCGTATATCTAAAAGCAGCGTAGATCTGCTTTTAGTTCAGAGTGAACAAACACTAAATTGCTTCAAGTAGTTGTTTTACGTTACATTTAAATTCAAATGCATTTGACCCCACACAACATCGATGCTTCAGTAGTGATTTGATTATTCAGCATACTATGAAGCATGCTAAATTATAATAATAATAAAAAAAATAGTTTACTACATATTGCAAACACAATTGCAGGCTGAATTGCCAACTTACAGCTCTATCAGAGAGTCCAGATCAATGAAGAGATCCCTTGGCAAAGCCTTAATGTTGTTGTTTGCCAAAGACCTACAAGAGCAGTCAGTTGACAGGAAAAACAGAAAGTCAGCAGAGTGGATCTCCTCCACGTCCAGGAGGTGACAGCATAGCAAAGATTACAATGATGATTACTATAATCATGACTCACAGATGGGTCAAGTCTCGGAGCCCTCTGAAAGCATATCTGGACGTTGTCTCTATCTTGTTACTCTCTATGAATCTGTCGAGTCAAAATGGTGTAAAATAGTTAAATACAGGAGAGACGTATAAGCAGGGGATCTAAAAATAAATTTGGGGAGTAGCTTAATCTGAACACAACAACAACAACACAGGAGTGAAAAAATCACAGGCAAGCAGTAGCAATTGAGTCCGTATACGCCTTACTTTGAGTAAAATGCATTTTGAAAATAGCTATGTTCTTAAACAGCACTCTGGTAACCTAGAAAGCAAGCCTGCCCTTGCATGCACCTTCTATAGAGTCTGATGTTCATTATAGTATCTGGAGCTAAAAATAGTGTTACTGAAGCAGGCTGAAAAGCTTTTTCTAACTCCAAGCTGTAATTTCACGCAGGCACTTCCCTTACCCCCCGTGTCCTTAATGTTCCAACACAACAAACATAACGTCAGGTCCCTGTGAGAAATGGAATCCATTTTTGACTGTGTTTGTGGCTGGGTCCTAATGAATATGGGCATGCTGAGTGTTCATGCAATTGTCCTTGTGCTTCATGATATCGGTTCTCAGAGATTCTGCTTCATCACTGCAGAGTCAGTAGTCATACTGAAACCAGACACTTACAGATATTCAAGGTGTGGAAGCCCAGAGAACGCATCATCCCTTATGGTTGTAAGTGAATTTGAATTGAGAAGCCTATGAAAAAGGAAAAAAAAACAGTTAAATTGCATTACAAGATAGGTGAATTTGTATGCACTATGTACGGCCAGAGTTAGTAATATAAAGCAACATGAATTCTAACAAAGCACTCAGAACCTGGGATTCTGCAGGCTATTTTCAGGAAAACAATAAGACTGACACACATTACATTAATTCCACTGTAAGTGAACCACCTTTCTATTTACACGATGTTGAGGAAAATTGATTTGATGGAAACAGGCCAGTCAGTGCCCCTGAATATTTGCATTATGGCTTCATGGCTATGTATATATAATGAAAAATGCATATTCTGCAGTATATTCCCTGTGATACTTCATTCAAAATACATGGTTTTATACGCTTGACTTTTTTTATAATAGCTGAGAGAGCTACAGCAGATGGAATATTTTCCTTTCTTGTAACCGGTATTCCTTCTTGTCCCGGCAGTATATTTATATATTTATTTATTGAATGTTTTTGGTGTCCCTTCATTGTGGTGAGACCACACAGGGAATGGGAACAGTGGTATTATGTTCTGTAGGACAGCGAGAGTCTGTTCGCTTCACCAGCGGCTCACAGTGAATCTGGGAGCCATGGTGTCGGTGCAAGGCACGCAGCTGGTTGTGATCACTTGGCAGCTCTGCGTTGGCAGAATCCAGCTGTTCTAATCTCCATATTCTTAGCCTCGGCGGCACGGACACCGATGGAGGTCATACATTTATTTGCCCCATGAATCTTTTTTTTGTTGGTATGGATACTCCATAAATGGGCAGATCAATGCATTGTTGAAAGAAGCTGGTATTGCAGGGATTGAATGGTGAGTAACCTTATCTGAAGCCCCTGGTAATGCATGTGTCTCAGATGTTTTATGTCACTCACAGCCAGCATCCCCCGGCGCCTGTAATGCATGACAGCACCTCAACGATGACTCACCAAGTACCAGTCATTCAACTCAGGATGGCTGTGACAGACAGTTCTATAGAACCAATGTTCTGTTTTTGCTAAGAATTTAAGTGTTTGAGTTAGTTGTCAATGGTGTGTGCTAGATGACACTCGTGACAATGGCATCTTAGTTTAAATAAAAAAGACCCAACTTGTGGTGCCTGATTTTATTTTGGAATAGGATGATGCTTTATCAGTTGTGACTCCCTGGATTGCAGTGCTACACCTGAAAAGCTACACTTTTCAAGTGTGACACTCAATCAAAACCTGTTAGGCATAGGTTAAGGTTCAGGGTTTAGGTATTCATCATTTTATAGACAGTACATGTCCACTTATTTTATCTGTGCACTTCTAATACGTTATATCAAAGTCCAGTGCATTACTGTTATTTAGGTCAAATGCATTATTGGAGTCCTGGATTAATATCATTGCTGGTAATGCACCTTGTGAGTTAGACAAATCTTTCCACCTCAACTGAAGTTCACTTTAAGTTCTAACGCTAAAAACTCTCAATGACCATTAATTACTTTACGCAAAATTCGCAACATCTTATATAAATTTCATATGATTTCTGTAATAGAGGTCACGTGTAATGATGACTTACAGTAATTGTAAAGAAGGCATATGTGAAAACATAGCCTCCTTTATTTCGGAAAACGTCCCATTTACAATGCTCCTGGAAAAAAGGAATACATAAGAAAACAATCACGCTGCAGTTATGACCTTATTAGCACAAACAGTAAGAATAAGTCTGCATCTTCTTCACAGGTAATGTCATTATCGAAGAACATAATGAAATGATCATCTACACAATGTGCCGGAAATTCTGCGCATAAGTACTAGCAACACGCAATTTCATTCATTTACCAGTACACTCAGGTAAATGATTTTAAAACACACTGCAAAATATAAGCATATTGTAAAATAATTTACCGATACAAACAAGGCAGTTTTGCGCAAGGCAATAAATATACTGTACACACACGTTAAATAGACTTAACACACGTACTAAAAAGGAAAAACAAAAAGCCAAACAATCTCTGAATACTTACAACGAATTGATGTCATTTGGGATAATCCGCGGGACATACGAAGACCCGACACAAATGATAGACTCCTTGGAACAAGTGCACGTAGAAGGGCATCTGAAAACCTTTCTCAAATTAACCGGTGGAGCCAGATATAAAAACACCAACGATAATATCGAAAAACGCATAACGACAGACAACATCTCGATTGCCAGGCTCGCATGTGTGAAATGAGAAGAGAACGCCTAAGTAACCCGCCGCTCTTACACCCTGCACCATGAAATGCTGCACTGAATTCCTGACATCAGCATTTCAGCTGCAGCCCTCCTCGGCGAATTCATTATTTATTACGCGTGCTACACCGATGATTGTTGTCTTAACGGCTCCCATTTCAGCATTCCGAAATGAGCCCAAATTTCTTACCATTGAACAAAGTGGTGACTATGGAGAAAAAGGCAGTTCTACAACGACCTTGTGAAATTAATAAAGAGGGACCCTGTCCAAACGCCATTTAGTGAAACCTATTCGAACTTTACTGATCAAAACTGTTCAGTTATATTCCGAGTTAATTAGGAAAACAGGTTTATGATATCAAAATAAATTATGTCGAATGTTCCAATTCCTGTGATTTAATTGTGCAAGCCATTGTGATGTCAAAAACACTGACAGAACAAGCTATATGATGATGATAGTGATGACGATGATGCATTTAATAGCCAAGCTGGACTGTCACGCTAGGTGAGCTAACGTTAATGACACCTACGATTCTGGGAGAGAAGTATGTTTTGATCATTTTAATAGTGTTTCTTAACAAAGTACAGGGAAAGAAAAAGGCTACATGAAATGTAATTATGAAACCCAATATAGCAACAATAGAGGGCACCGATTTGTTGTTTCGACATATTTCATTTCAATATCTACATATCAGTCCATCTGTCTATCTATTTATCTATCTATTCAAACACACACACACACGCACACACACATTTTTGAAATATTGTTGATGTTCTGCTTCCTGCAGACATGCTGTTCGGAAGGTCATCTCTGCCAGGCCCATCTGTTTCAGTCCAACAGGATCAGAGGAGCCAATGGCATGCCGGCCCTGCCATGTCCTCTGTGATGTGAGAAGGGTCCTTGGTGACTGTTAGGCAGTGCCCAGCCGCCGCGTGGATGGGCAGTACTTTGTCATGTGGGGAGAGCCTACAGGTATTGTAGCCATGATGGAGTGCTACAATATACAAAGGGACATCTCAGGCTATTTTGGGGAATCTGTGTCATGACTGGGAGGCATTTAAGCAAGGAGCAGTTGCAGACAGTCTGGCAGAGTGAGCGAGTGGTTTTGCAAGGTGAGGACATGATAGGATAGACATAGCACAGGCTGGAGTTATCAGGCAGACAGACTGAGTTTGTTCAGTTTTGATAAATATTAAATAAATGTTTTGGTAGTATGACTGGTCCCACTGGTCCCAGCGGTGAAGGTGGTGAAAAATCAAAAATCAAAAATCAGGGCTACCGAAAGACCCTGCAACCACAGTAGCAGTATAACATTATAAACCTACACCAACAGAGCCCTGACAAACTGACAAAATGGCTGTTCATGCTCCCTGTCTTCCACTGAAATAAAAAGGGAAATATCTCTTCTTTTTTTCACCAACCAAAAGACACTACTTGATTTAAAGTCAAATGAATGTGCATAAATTCAGTAAAAATTGATAGCTAAGAAACAATGCCTTTATTCTCAGGATTGATCAGGCTACTGCTCAGGTGACATAATGCAGATATAAATCTGCATTTTATCGAATTATTGTCTTTGGCCACTACACTTGTCAATTTACAGCAATAAATCATTTTAAAATATGTATTCTATACTAATGTGGCCCTGTTAGTCATTGTAATTTTCGGTTTAATTGTGAGTGACCATTCTCATAATCCACATTTCATCAAATGCACAGCCAACTGCAACTGCAACAGCATGCAGCTTTCTAAAGATTTAAACATTTCGACAGCCCGATCAATATACGCACCATAAAAAAAAACTGTGGCTGTGAAAAGTGTTTGGGGCAGTATGCTGGTCAGTTTACATGTCACCTGCATGAAGTCAAACAGAAGACAGAGATAGGGGGAGGCAAAAGAGGAAAGCGTCTGTCCATCATCAGGGAGAGAGAGCGATATAAGGCTCAGTATTTAGTCTGTGCTGTAGCAGAAGCAAGGCCCTGCAGAATGAGAGAGCTGAGAGTGGGAACACCGCAGAGGGAGAGAAGTCCTCCTCCAGAGCTGCACCCACTGATTACCTATTAAACACTCCAACAGCCCTCCTCTGTGTAACAAGCACAGAACATGTACTGTAGGACTGACTGTCTCAAGCTTTAACGTAATTTTCTAGTTAAAAATGAATACAATGCACAGTATCTAGAGAGCTATTCCTGTCAAAAAGAATACAAAAGAAACAGAGAATAAGACAGGAAGTTGTCTCATATACTTTCTTTGACAGGTTTCAAGAAAACTGATGATCACTACACGCAGTTAACTACGGATCATGACTATTTTTCTCTCACTCAGACTCTTCAAGGACTGTCTCTTAATGTGAGTAATAACTGCAGTAAATCACATAGGCTGGGATGATGTGTGCATTTAACTGGGGTGTTCAGATGTTGTTCTTGCAAATGACCTGCAGAGTAAGAGTAATTACCTCAAACAACTGTTTTCTCAAATAATCAGAGAATGTACAGCATCCATATATAGACTAGTCATCAGTCAACACTAATACGTTGCAGACTTGCCCACAGTAATCTATTCACGTTCCATGAGACAGCCCTGGAGATCCCACTCCCTTAATGAGACCAATTACTGAGAAATGCCTCGGGATGCCCCAAACTTGTGATTAGAGGCCAATTCCCCAGGTCCAGTCTTTCTCATATTCTATTAACAAATGATGTGTTCCTTACAGTTGTTCTAGAGATGTTGTTTTGATAGATGTGGTGCACGATGATCTCAGATTGGTAATCTGTCAATTGTTTATCTCCTGTGTATCAGATATGTTGTTAATAGGGTAAATCAAAAGCTGACCCTATCAGAGAGGTCTGAAATAACTAGTCCGCTACAACACAGATTGTATTAAATGTACAACAATGTATAAAACTGGCACTTCTATTTGCATTGAGATGAGAGATGAGATGAGATGAACTCAAGGGACTGAAATAACCTGAGTCTGAAAAGACTGCATTGCAACAGGAATATTTTACAGATATCTACACCTCATAACATAAACTGCTCTGTTCTCAGAAAGTCCTGGTTTAAGCACCAGTGGGGAAGCGCCTCCGTCAGCATTTCAATTGGCACCTGAAATCATTCCGGACAGCCCAGATACAGTGTTTCCTACCTATGAGGCTGCTTTATCTCAGTGATTGATCCATGTGAAATACTTCAAGGACACATTTGAGGGGTTTGCAGGAAATTAGGTTTTATTCGGTGAAAACTCATTCAAAACTCAGACTTTCAAACATATTATCGTAAGCAGCACTTTACATTTTTGGAAATAATCACAAAGAGATTGCATCTCTCCTTTGGTAGATGAGAGCAGCTACAATGTCCGCACGTAATACGTAATACGTAATACGAAAAAACTCTATGCCCGTTTCTCAGCTGTCAGGTTGCCTTCAGTGGAGGACGTACTAGGGAAAGCTTTACCTGGCCATACCAACAAGAGGAGGCCAGCTACATCCAAGCCTGGATATAAACGAATGCACACTGTGACCTGGGAATTACGCTTTTACTCGGCGTCAGGGCCGTTCTCACCGGCAGTGGGCTCTGGACCAGCTTCCTTCCTCATGCTCTTAAGGCACTTGTCCAGTCTCTTGATGCACAGTGTTACGTCGTCCTGGGTGATGCCGATGGCAGAGGCGGCATTTAGGTACGGGCATGGGTACGCCTCCGAGTGAGACATGAAGCCCTTGAAGGTATGCCCGCTCACCACCTGCTCGTTACCCAGCGGAACTACCCTGCAACACAGAGATAACCTTGAGGCTAGGAATCCTTCTTTCCTACATGCCAGTGGTGATTTGGGCAGGACGGGGGACAGGAGGGGCTCATGGGAGATGGGGAGATTTGCAAAGCAGCCAATGTGTTGTTAAGCATCGCTGTCCACAGCCAACAGCAGATGCATCGAGAGCTATTTATAGCACAGAGTGATTAGAAGTGCTTTGATCACACTCCACAATGGCGTTTGAGGGTATAATGCTAACCTTTATGTAACAGGTATGATGGACACTCCAGATGGCTGAATGCTTGTGATTTGCCACAGAGAGTTAAACTAATATTTGGGGTATAATCTGTGTTTGGGTCTTTCTCTATGCAAATGACTAAGTTAAAGCATAGAGGACGCACTGCGGCAGCATTATCTGTAGTAATACAGCTGCCTTTGACTCAATGCAATCTCATTTGAATTACAGTCAGGGTTTTCCCTCAAAGCCACTTTCCTGCTGGCAAAAAACTGCACAGCAAAGGAGTTCTCCTATCTCTGGCGGAACATAAGGCTTTTACTGTATCCCACCCATTGTGCGTATATATCGCTGTCGAGCTGGAGGACAGAAAAGGAACAATCGGCAGAACATTCTCAGGCAGTATTACGGCCACTCTATTTTCCATCTATTCTGCATAAGCCCATGCTAGCGGGTCTCATCTTCTAGTTAAGAAAGACGCGTCACCCCTGCAAGAAAGCGGTGTATAAGTCACAGCAATGTAAAATCAACGCTGGGATTCTGAGGTGATACAGCACGTGCAGTGCCGCCCATTTGCTAAGAGGGATGCCTTAATGAGCTGGACTCGGTCATCATTAAGTTCTGTTGCATCTTTCATCTTACATCTTTCTATGTGCTGTAAGTCCCGAGCTGGGCCTAAGCTGATGATAATAATGACCATAAAAGCAGAAGACATGATGCTAACTGTTCCCTAAAGGCCAAACTGCACTGTACGTCTCTGCACTGTAAAATCCTCCACGGAGAGGCACACTCATGAACTCTTGTTACTGTTGCCATTTTGGCTCACATCTCTTTTAAAACTCACTTCTCAAAAAGAAGACTCTGCAGTTAAACTTCAATTACGTCCCTGCAATTGATGAGCAAGCGTGGGAAGCCATTTACTTGCTTGCAGTTTCTTTTAAAAATCAGTTCCAAGGCACACTAAATACACACAATGTGCAATGGCACCACTAGTGTCTGATGTATATTGTATATCCCGTCGTTGTGCACTTTTAAAAACATACATATTTTTTTAAGATTCCACACAATGGTACAGAGAATGGGAAATTGTACCAGCAGAGGCTGAATAAATTAGTAAAGAGACTGCATTTCCTTTACTTCTCTACAAATGTTTAATGCAATATATTAATGATTGCATGATGATCTCTCAGATGTCAATAGTAAAGGAAAGTACTGGAAGGTCCTCAGTAGAGACGATCTCCATCAGTGATAACGAGAAGCAGCATGAGAAGCCCTTGGATTAATACTGCAAATAGTCATCTGTTCTCATTAACAACCTTCAGAAACTGCTTGTAAATTCAGAGGTGCTGTCCTATTAAGGGAACGTTTCCAAATGAATATGTTTGTTATTCCACTATTCCAATAATGCACTGTGTTGAGGGCAATGGCCAAGAGCTGGCCTGTTTTCACATGTGTGATGGCGGAGCCTCAAAGGAGGAGACTGTATGGGCGTGGCCAACGTGGAGGGGCATCAGGCCTCAGAGGTCTGGGCCAGAGAAAGCGGTCTGTGGAGGTGCTTACCTGGCTCCGGAAACCTGCCTGGTGAACAGCATGGAGCCCAGCTGTGTCACTGCTTTGACACTCTGGGACTGGAGGCTACTGAGGGACATGGCTAAAGTGGAACAGCGAAAATGGCGTAAATGAATGATATTTTGATATTTGAATGAATGATATTTTGGCATGCAGGCTGAATTAATACTTCAATATTGCGCACAGGATGCAGTTTATTATTTAGTTTATTTACATTTTCTGGACATAATTACCAGCACAACGGAGCTCTTCGTAATGGATCTAATGCTTCTTTGTGGCATTTGTATAGTTTTCCATTACTGTGTAGATCTCCGTTTAAACAAAAAGAGGCCCTGAGAGAGTGTTGCATTAATGAAGGTGAGTTTACTAATGCCTTTTTTATGTGATCAGGCTCCTGCATTCCTTGAATGAGATCAAGAGGCTTGATTGTATGAGTTTGTCTGAGGGACAGGATTTGGGAGCAAGAGGGTCGGTAGGACTACCACGCTCACCTAGGGAAATGGGGTTATGTGGCGTGTGCAGCAGCCTCTCTCCATGAGCCTCGGCCAGCTTCTGCAGCTCCTGCGCCAGGTGGGTGTACATCTCCTTCAGGCAATGCAAACGCACATCTATGAATAGCAGCGCAACATTTTCACCTCCCCTCCCTTCCACCTGGCACAGCAGGGGCTGCTTACTGCTAATCTGGCAATTTCCAGACGACAGGCGCCCCACCGCCTCGCTGCTGTTCCAGGACTGGGCTTACTTTAAAACCGTTAACTCCTGCCCCGGTCCCATCGCTAAAACACAAACACTATTAAAGCCCTTATTCACCTCCAAGTTTTCATTAGGGTAAGCGGGCAAGATTTGCAGGGCTCTGCATAGTGCTGACTAGGTTAGAACAATCCAAGTCCCCAGAAAGTACTGCGCATTATGTATTGAAAGTATTGGGGTGATAAAATTTTCATAGCCAGAAAGTCCTATTCAGTGAAGAACAATAACAGAGGTACAAATTGTCACAGAGAGTCAAGCTTTAATGGAGAGTTACATAATCTACACTGCAGCACTGGGATAATGTTTATCCAGGACACACAAAATGCTTTATCATAATAGAGTTGTGTGTGTGCTCTATGAAAAGTATTATTTACTCCACCTAATTTGGGATGTTTCAAAAACACCTTAAAAACCCAGGTCCAGGTGGATTAGTGTAAATATTCCTGTCCCCCTGAAAACACACACACACAAACAAGTGTTGCCAAAGACGAGCCTTTACAGGATGTACTAAAACAAAAATAAAGGTGCTGGCCCTTTAATGAGAAGACAGGGAAAAATAAAAACCCAGCAGCATATATTGGACTGCCCTCTGAGACAGCCGCTTCAACATAAAGTCCCCTGACATTTCTAATGCTGGAGCGCCTTCCATATTTTCCACTTGAGCAGTTTTACATGAGGAGCACCGGAGAGGGAGAAAATGATGCCCCAGCAGTTTTTTTTCTGTGCTTTACAACTGAAAAGGAAGGAGAAGGACCTGCAGCGTGTCTAAAAATAGCTCCCCTCTCCACAGACAGGGAGTGTGTGACTGGAGCCTGGCGGCGTGGCGTTTGAGAGGACAGATGCTCCGTTGGCCCGCGGCCAAGCCGGGCCCAGACACTGGGACGGTGACAGTGACAGAGAACGCCGCACGGACAACACCAACATGGAGCTGCGTCGGGCCGCTCTGTGTGGGACAACTCTGATCCCACCATGCAACTTCAGATCGTGCACGCGCTGGGGTTTCAAACAGCAACGCTACCAATTTATAGCAGATTATGGGAAACAAACAAGCCAATATATATTGTCACATTAAGACAGCTGAGAAAATCATAACTAATCCAGCTATATATGTCTCCCATCAATATACAAAGAAGAAAACAAAACCGTCATTTCTGTTCCTGAATTATTCAGGATTGCTGACCCTTAGAGGAGGACATAAGGGTATCCCTCAGTTCCACACATGCAATTATATTCCATCAACAAGGATATATTGACATCAAAAATTCATGACGAGGACACGAAAAAAGAAATCAATAGTATCCCAACAATCCCTGATCGTGTTCAGAGGCCTTTCCTAAGAACTGCACAGGAGCAGGTCATATTTCTGGTGTTTGGGAGTCGATATGTGCACCAGCTCAAAGGGTAAGCACATGGCCCTTCCGTGCACATCACTACGGACATATCGGAGCAGTAATGTGGTGTTAACCAGACCTGCCTCGGAATGTATTACCATTAGACAACACAGTAAGTAAGACTAGATACAACCTTGTAGGATGTGTGCAGAGGCAACCTGGTGGGGGCAGTGGGGGCTCCCTGATGCGGCTGTATATCCTACACACATCTGTGTGGGCAGAACTTGCTTTAATGCAAAACGAAAGATCACAGCACCAGCAGTGCTGCTGTAGTGCTCTCCAGACTGCCAGGCAGGAGTCCTGTTATGAACAACTCAGCTTCCCTGGGATCAATTTCTGCTTGCAGCAGTACATCCCTCCTACTGCAGGGCCCACGCTCTCAGAAGTTATCTGAAAGCTTATGGGCGAGAGCACGGAGCAGGAAGCTTACACAACACTACTCACACCCCAAGGAGTGCAACAAAGAGCACGGTGATGTCTTACCTTGCGTTCCTTCAGGAGCCTCTTGTAGCCGCTTGCACCCAGGGTTAGGAGGGTGATGAGCACGTCCAGGGAGGGAGAGGCCGAGGCACGACCTGGGGGCACAATGCACCGTAAGCCCCTCTACAGGCCCTCTTGCGTGTAGCAGCTCCATCCTGATCACCGTCCAACTTGCTAATTTCAGTGTTTCTGTCTGATATATGTAGCCTCATATCTGCTAACAACCTTGACGATAATGAAAAAGTGAAAGTTCATGATTAAGTAATAACTCCTCCTTTTCTGAAAAATGACTTCCACATCCCCATTACATCCTGTTTGCTGGCATGTAGCTGTGGGTTTCTATAGCTGACATCATGTCATATGTGCATGCGTAGGTAGGCTACAGACGTTACACTACTTGTAACGGCTATGATTAATTGTTTACTGAAGAGCTTAGGGAGCATCTGCAAAGCAGAACCCTGGACAGGGGCCCAGAGAAAAAGATAATGTGGGTAATTGTGGGATTACTTGCTTGATAATGCCTAAATCATATCTACTTAAAGTTGTGTGCAGGGAGACCTGATGCAATGCGTGCTTCCTACATAAGAACAAATAGACGTGGATAAACAAGTGATGTCATGGGTAAAATGGGAGGGAAACCTAAATCAGATATGATACCAAAAAAGGAACCAAATCAAGGGATAAATAATAGAGTCAAGTACTGACATACATAAGAACAGGTACTTCTCACATGGATGTAAGATAAGGAATGAAGGGTGAGAAATCAGCCAGGTCCTTTCATAGGCAAACCTGCACTCTGCTCCAAGGTCCACATCCTTCCAAACTCCAGGTAATTACTTCAGTGCCAAAATCAAGATGGTCAAATGATCTTGCCACATCCTATACCGGCTGATGACAAACTAACCAACCAGATCAACATGTGTAACTGCTCTCTGTTTTCACCATTTCTGTGTAATGCGCACTTTATAAAAATACATTGTTTAAGAGTTTTGACTGGGTATAGTTTTACAGAGGACCATTTGGTGTACAGTCCTGCAGACAGCACTGCAGTGGGGCTGCTGGACAGAATCGCATTAACTTTCTCACACACTCAACTGACCCTTCTGTTTGAAACCCCATCTCTTTACAAACCAAACACCCTATGCAAATACTCTGTGGTAACCTCAAGTAGAAAACTAAACATTAGACAATCCAAATAAACCTTTCATAAAACCAATGGATTAACCATTACAAAATGCACACTTGCATGTAAACAAGGAGGCCTTCCACTTTCCTGTTCTCTAATGACTTTCACATGTGCACTCAACACTTTAGCTGCCACTAAGCTTTAAATTTTTAAGCAACGCCACTGTAAAATTCCATGGTGACAACTGAACTAACCAGGGTACATTCGACTGATTTCCTGGATGAAGGACTCATTGAAACCAGCAATGATGGCGCCACCTACTGGAACCATGAAGTTTTTGTCCAGACTCTGAACAAAGGCGTCTATCCTTCCAACACGCGCACCCTGAAACAAAGAAAAAATTACTGTCTTTACACTTTTTTTGTCCATACATAATTTTAACATGTTCAGCCAAGGGATGTGAAAGAGTATGTGGGCGGCCAGTAACACAATAAAGTCTAACTATGAACACGTTAAAAAATTACAAGTTACACACATTAACAAAAAATAATGTTCCTCATTAGGGGGCACCATTTTATTTTAAGACATGGATAGGAGGGCAAGGCTGTCATCTTGTCAAATCTTTCTACACTGACACAGGGCTGTTCTTGCGCCGAACATGTACTGTTAACTCAAAACCCAATACTCTTAACATTTTAATACTTAAATAATAATTATGAACATCCCACATCAGGCAGCAGGTTCATACCTGTTGAATGAGATGCATACACTTGGAGGACTGGACTCCATATGCATTGTTGACTATGTGGGGAATGTCGTGTTTGGCACACATCTTCGCCAACTCTTCCAACCTGCAACATCAGACAAAATATTGATTCAATGGTCTGTCAGTACAGGTGGAGTCAGTACGAGGCAGTATGAGAATTAATAGGAATGATAAGGTGCCCTTATAAAATGACTAACTGCCATATTGACAGCTGAGAAACAAGAGTCTGTCAATGTAATTTCCAGGGTGAACCAATGCATACAGGGTTCGAAGGGTACCTGTCGGGAACACGGGGGGCGAAGCAGGAGGTGGTGGAGTGGACACACAGGATATTCTCTGCACCCAGCTCCTCTATCTTCTTCTCCACTGCTTCAAGGTCTGTGCGTAGCTCATCACCCTCCAGCACATTCTCAATCACCACTGGTTCAAAACCTGCCAGAAAGAAAAAAAATGGCAAGATGCCAGTATTAGATAGATGACCCCCAAATACTACTGCAAAAGGGAAAAGGTCACAAATGGACCAGAGCTGCAGCAGCAGAAGGTTAAGGATCATTACTGGGCACTGTCGAAGATATATGGTTATCATTTATCATTTATACAGTCTATAAGACAGGAAGAACTATGCAAGAGGAAATAAAAAGAACTGCCGACCATGTGTATCTGATAGAAAAAGATTCAAGGCATTTGTAAGGAGGCGCCAGCCTAATTGAAATAATGTACAACAATGTCTAAGAATCAAACAGTTGAATTCTGGACTGTGACCAAGTGTGTTATGTCCTCTGAAGTCAGGCTTTTAAGCAGCAGAGGCTTCTTCACAAGGACAGTCCCTCACCTGCGGTTATCATGGCTTTGAAGCAGGACTTCTGGTCAATGCGAGGCCAGATGATGTAGCGTGCCTGGGGCCTCCTGTGCCTCAGCGTTAGGAAGCACAGGGTCAGGCTCATTCCTGTTGCCATGGGTACCACAAAACAACTGGACACGCTCCGCACACCTTAGCAAAACAACAAAGAAGAAGAGTTCTGTTTCATTTAGCAAAGGACATGCCAGTGTGGCTTTTTCCCATGGTCATTATGTTTTGCCATACAAATACAATGACTGTTGGTCCACTTGTAGCCTGCACAAGACAGCATGATGTCCCATTTGTGATGCTGCCATATTGTCATGCATGTTGTAATATCTGTATGTATGCTGCACATGGCAGTCTAATTTCCCCTGAGGGGATTAATAAGGTTCAGCCTACTGTATTTACTATTCTACAGAAAGTTTGTTGACCATACATGTCACAAACAGAAACATATAAGGACGCTTCTAACATTTACACTAGTTCTTCAGGCCGTCTATGGTTTCACAATATAGATGTCAGACAATTTCTTTCTTTCATCACTGAGCAAATGAATGAATAAAAGTAAGGCAGTCCTACGTACCGGCTACTTTTAAAATGTCAAGAACAACTGAGTTCGTCAGCTTGTTGAGAAGACTGGACCCTGCAGCCTTGGGCTGAACTGCTGCAATGTCCCCTGAGCGGCCTATTCCATGAATGAACCTGGATAAACACACAAAGACCCCACACCAAACCACTCAATTCCAAAGTAATTCAAACGAGACCACCATACAGAACGGACTTACAGTAACATTTGTCAATTTGTATTATTGTGTCAAATTGCAACTAAGCATTACACTGGCCTATTCATAAATACAAAACATAGATCAAGATTAACGTATGCATGGACATTATTCAACTTGGGTTTACCTAAGGTTTTTGAATTAGAATTGATTATTGGACATATCTAAGCATCAGTGCTGAAGCTCTCATGACATCACATTGCATTAAAACTGCATAACAGACAGAAGTTTCAGAATGGTGTTTCCTTCATTTTTTCCATCTAAGAATCACTTCTGTTTATTCATCAATACTGCTGCGGCATTTACTGTACCTGTAATGCCTTCTGGCGACTAGGCTGGAGGCCACTCTCCCCTCCCTCTCCCCAACGCCACAGTTTCCCAGGAAGTTGTTGCTGTCCATTACTGCCAGCTCGTTCAGAAAGAGCTCTACAGTGCTCTCACTCCATCCTTCCTCCGGACACTTTCCCTTCACAGTGGAACAGTCACTTTTAACGGGTCAGGATTTTAAATGCCTTAATTTAATATTTAAACTTTGATTAACACATCGATTCCTCTGTAATTTTCCTATGATCTAGGAAATGTTTTATTTATAATACTCCTGACATTATATTATGTTAAATATATATTAAATATCCACTTTGCAACTATAATTATTTTTAAAATTAAGATCACATTAGATCACCCTGTATACTGTGCATTCATTTTTTTATAGAACTAGAAGCCCACTTGTGTCCACCACATGGCAAGGTGCTAAAAAGCATATTAATCTGTGACTTACTGGTACATATGTATTAACCGACCATATACGTCAGTGTATGAACAATGAACGCAGCGTGATGAAATTTTACCTGATCTAGCAGTAATCGTATTAGCTGCTCATGACTGCGCCGGGCTTGAGAACCCTGACGCACATATGAAGACGACACAATCTTCTCGCATATGGAAAAGTTTTCACTGTTCATTTCTGCAGCGACGCTTCGAAGACAGGCGTGTATATTATTACTTCTTTACGTGCGCTTCACCTGCCAATAGAAATTCCTAGCTGTCTCGTGCCTACTATAATCGTAAGTGTGGCTAGTTAAAACAAATAAAATACTATAACGTATTAATATCTGCGAACATAAAGTCAACATTTACAGCTACAGAGAAATGGCATACAATGTGTACCAGCTATTGCTAACTCTATCTACCTATACCTCAAAGCTTTTCGCGTTGCTTCACCTTTGCACCGTGATACATCGCCTGAGCCATCACATGCACAGGCGCCCAAAATACACGTCACAGCATGGCAAAGGCTACTCCGTTCCCCGGTAGTTGTTTGACTTCTCAACCAATCGCAGCCTGCAAAATCTACAACCCCGCCTTCTGTTTTGAGTTTCGCCCAGTTTCGAGCAGGCAGAACTGAGCAGGTCTGTTGATCTGTAAACATGTGATCTGGACAGCGTGAGATGGAAGTGGTGGAAAGATTAATGAATTATGTGAATATACGCAGTGCTTGCTGTAAAAGAGATGATCGTGAATGATCAGAGTCATAAGGAATGCCTGCGGCACGCCTCCTTTTACATTTATACGCTCCATTCCTCAGACACGCGTGCAGTCGAACACAATCACTGAAGCGAACGACTAGCAAGTGCAACTAGGGCCACTGTTACGGAGGGACTTAACATGTGAGCTACCTGTATGGATCATTTTCAGTTTGTTTAGCTCCACAACATCCTGTGTAAAACGACTTGTCACTTGTTATTAATTGTTGAAGGAAAATAAGTAAAAACTTTACAGTAACCTCATGTTTTCTGAAGGAGTGAAACCGTTAACGTGCAATTTGCAGAATATATGTATGTCACTGTCATTTTATGAGAACATAAATGACACTGTTATGATATGTAAAGCAAGAACAAAACAAAATCACATGAACTGAGCCCTTGCTCTCCATTAAAATGATGTGAAATGCATGTACCCGACTGATTAATAAACGTTTGCTGATATGTCCGTTGCTTCGTCCAGTTGTGTTCTTATGGAGGTGATGTTATCTGAGCCAGCTGCTTTTCAGTTCAGCGGCAGACGTACGCAGAGCTGCAGGCAGCCATACCACCCTGTAACTTTCCCCTGCCTGATGGCTGAAGGTTTGGTTAGTGCTGGGATGAAAGTCCTCATAGGAAAACAGACTGCTGCTGGAGGTGCTGTTGGTGGTGGGCCAGCAGGGGGCAATCTCCATCGTAGACCATAAAAGCAATACACCAATATAGTGACAGGGACACTGTTCTGTAGGATGTGCCTTTTTTTTTTTTTTTTGGATGAAACAGTATGTCGTGGTCCTGACTAACCTGACTCACTTAGTCATTAACGATCCCATGGTATTTATTGCAAAGAGTCAGCGTTTCCCTGGTATTCTGGCCAAATTCTTAGTCTGACTCTTTAAATCTGAATATAATGATCCTAACTATGTTTGCCACATAATTTCCCTTCCCTTTCCTCCACATCTCATTTGTCTTGATTATTAGCTTACCTTTCTCTGTAAAAAGCCTCATGCTGGTAAAATGAAAATCAAGATAGAAGCTTGATTGTCAAAAGATACATTCATTAGTCACAGATCTCAATAAAATAATTAAAAATGCAAGGTGAACTGGCAGTAATTACAATTGTCTTTTCTAGCTGTCTCTTTACTGGAATCATCAAGACTTTGTCTCCCAGATGCCATCACAGCCCTGCAACTGGTAAGTCCTTCCAGCTCTCAGTGTGGGATGGAGCAGCTGACTGTGGAACTTGTGGAACCCATGAGCATTTCTGTGCTGTCCTCATCTGTGGAAGTGCGTCCAGCCGCTTCACTCTGGAATAACTTAAAGAGCCGTGTTGATTTCCGTTGACAAAATTTGGCTTCAGGTCGTAAGTGACTGTATCTGCAAAAAGATGACAATCAAGCCATGACTGGCCATAAACTTTCTCTGGAACCTAAGCCGGCACGGTGAGGCATACCTGCCATAGCCCTTGCAGACTCTCACATCTGGAGGTCACGGTGGAGCTGCTCTCCTGTACCATGGTGATCCTAGGGGTTAGTATTCCTCAGACATGTGTGAAATAGAAACTCTGGAGCCAGGAGGGAGCAACCACACATGCCTTACATATCTCAGAGTATTGATGACAGCTCACTATATCTTGCATTGCTTTTTTTAAAGGCACAAGCACCTCTGATGAACTACAGAAAGAAAGGCAGCAAAACGATAACAAATCGATGTCTGTGTTTTGTTGTTTCCTGTCGGTGGTTTAAATGCCCCAGTGAGTGAGCAGAAGCATTTCACAACCTGTGTGTGTTTTTTTTTTTTCCAACAGATTTCTCAATTCAGGATCAACTGAGAACAGGCAGACTGCCTCCACACATATCAGTCATGTTGAAATAGGAGACACTCTTCAGCTCTACTCCAAGTTTGCACTTTTCAAATGCCAGCCTTACTGCAGCAGTCTCCATGTGAAGACAGGGATCACCCACCGGTGAGGGTTTACTTCATAAAAAGGGGTCCGCACAATTCAGAGCAGTACTGTATTTCCACAGAACGGCTGCAATTCCTGGTTAGTTGTATGTATCCTGCTGTACTTCTTGCACTTTGATTCCATGCACATATTTATTCTGCAGCTGTCACAGGGCCATAAAACCTGAAACTAATTTTCAGATCTCAGCTTCGTCTTTAGAATCATATCGTAAAATGCGCACTGCATGGAAAAAGCTACTCTCTCAAAATGGACAGATCAGAGTCATGTTTCTGTAAAAACAAATTCTGTTTTGGGCCCCTACTGCCTTAGCCTGAGCCCCTAATATAGTTCTCCAGACAGCCACAGCATTCTGGCAACAAACTTACATCCCCTTGGTCAGTGGCTGCTATGCCACCCCCAGACCCTGGGGAGTCTTAAAAAAATACAGCTGGACCACTACCAACCTGACATTTCTGGGACTATGCATTAACAAGGAAAAACATCATTCAGATTAATCTGTTCACTCAATCAGCTCAAGCAGAACATGTTGCAATAAAGTCGTTCTTCACATAATAATCAGTAATAGTAAACAGAAACAGTTACACTTTTTTATGGCAATATTTCCAAAAAGATGACTGACAAGATGTTCACTAAACCAACTTTTTTCCACAAGCGAATTTGTGAAGATCTTAAAGCAATGCTATAAAAGTAACTCACAAAACTTTGGTATGAGGTTTTATTTGGGTTAAAGTGAGCTGAGCATTTATTTTCTGAGGTTTTATTATTTTATTATTGCTGGGAAGTGGTGCCATTGGTACAGGGCGAACTCAAACAAACACTGTCCCCAGACTCAAATGCATTACTGTTTACAGTTTGCTTTGAACAAATTAGCCAGAACAATAATTCTGTATGACAACCTTGGGAACCAATTTAAGCCCAACTGAGATAATGCCAGTAATGCACTCAAACTTATCATTGTTTATAAAGGCATCATAATAAAACTATTACAAAACAAAGGTTAACAGAGGTTACTCACATTCACCCCTATATTCTTTCAGACTTGTTATCAATGTCCTGAGGGTGATGTAAATGTCTATGTATGACCAGGCCATTTCTGAAATAACTACCCATCTGCCCAACAGCATTATTTTGCTTTCCAGTATAGTAGGAGAATAACCAGAATTCATCCTCATAATCATGGAGCGGAGCTTTGTGTTATCTTATGGAACACTGTAAGCTGTAATAAGCTGTAATAACCATTACCATTACCATATTTGTGTGGCATGGATAGTTGTAGGAATATTGGGATAGGGATAATTTATGGTTATAGGGATAGCAAAGTATATACAGAAAAAGGGTCATTTTTACATTAACTGCACCAGAAAACGGAGTGGAGATGATATTCCAATTTACAATACTCTGCATTGTAGAAGAAACTTGACATGTATTTTTCAAAGGCTTAGGCTTGTCTTAATACCATGAAATTTTCCCTAGCACGTACACATGACAGTTTTTAAAAGCTAAAAAGTAATAAAATCTGATATTGCAATCACAATCCGATGTAATTTATTTTAAGATGAAACGTAGTATTACTTCCCGAGGTTAGCTGTGCGTAGCTTAAATGTTGTAAGGAAGTTAGTGTGTATTGTGTGAGAAACCGTGAAATTTTAAAGAAAGTGAAAATGCTGTGATATTTACAACAGCCTGCCGTAAGACTAATTACAGTGTGAAATGAAGACCTGCCCTCGCCTAATTAATGAGTGGGCTGGCCCTGACCCACATGCAGACGCCCCCCTTTGAAAGTGAGGATCAGGAGTAACCTTTTCAACTTGACAGCCCAGTGGGAAACCCCCTGGCCCTGCCGGGCTCCTGGCTGCTGATGAATGCTTTGCGGCAGATGGTGGAGCGTTCAGGCATCTCGGATCCTCTCACGAGTGCCCTGCCGGTGCCAGTGTGGGTGTCAGGCTCACCAGGGCACCGCTAGATGGGTCTGCTGTTACAGGTGCTGTACATCATCTGAGGGGTGCCTCCAATCAGGTCTCTGCAACACTTTCCCGTACCCACTTTGGCCGCTGAGAAACTGCTTAGGGCTGAAGATCCACAGCCAACAAGAATGTGTAATATCTGACAGATACAGTACCATCTGCATGATGCCCTCCTTTCTGCCTTACCCCTTCTGTGTGTAGGTCTGTGTGCGTGTCTGAATGTCTGTAAAAGTTTTGTAATTGGGCCATCTTGGGCTTAGAAGTAATAATGTGTCACAATCAACAAAACACTTTGACAGATATTATGTGCAGAGGGATTGCCTTTTACTGTGGCCAGAATGTAAATATTTGTGGTTGAACCCTCTTCTAGTGACTGCTAAACAAGTTGTCTTGCCCTGTCATTAGGAAATGATTGCTTTTGCAGAACGTCTTAGCATGCTGGTTATCGAAAGTCAAATACCGCAGACGCCATGGGAAAACTGTCATAGTAAAAATGGCCATGGTTTGCGAGGAAAGTAATCATTCATGCAGATATTCAGATGTGCAGTCAGATTAAATCTGTTGAAGGAAAGTACTGTAGAATTATGTTAGCGGGAGAACAGGGCAAAGAGGCTCTGATAGAATGCTCAGTAAAACATTTCTAACATAAAGAAAAAAGAGGAATCACAGCATATTTACATGTCTGTAGAAAGAATATGTGTGTCTGTGTGGGTACATATGTGTGTGTGCATATGTGTGTGTGTGTAAAGCTGGCTCAGTGGATGGACCTCCAGTCAGTTTTGATTAATGGTGGCTATGATTTAACACCTGCTGTTTTAATGTAGCCCCTGAAAGTAACCGATCTCACCATACTTGTGCAGACAGGCCCTCTTTTTAAATAGCTGCCTAAATTTATCTTGTTTGTGTGGGCAATTTAAACATGGCCTTGAACACTTTTGCAAAGAGTGGGATTGGGAAAAAAAGGCACAAAAGAGTAAGGTGAGGTGCTACACAGCAGAACAGAAAGCAAAAAACTGCCGGCAGAGAGAAAGAACAGCTGCTTCCCTTTGCATTCTCATCTAATATGAAAAGGCGGTGCTGCAGATGGCATAAGATCCCTTTTAGGCTCCACCCACCTCCCCCCTCTGCCCTGTGGGTTGTGGCTTCTCCAGTTACCCTGCAGAGCACTCAGAGAACTGTAAGTGGCTGCAGGGCTCCAGAGTCACAAGCACATTTCTAGTACACTTCTGTACTTGACTATAACCCTTAGTCACCCATATGTTTCCAGTCAAAACAGTGAAGCTGCTCAGGTGTTTTGAGAAGACAAGTGAAACAGTCAAACATCAAACAATATCATACCTTAAAAGACACAAGGAATCCTGAGGGTGGTAAAATATAAATGTTTCATTGTAAGAAATCATGATTGTGATATATATCATGATAAATCACGATAAATTAATAATTGGTAATAATTTATTCTGTTTTCTCTTTCTGGCTAGTTGGTGGTACATGGTAGTTTGCACAGGATTAAGTAGCAATTCTCTGGTTTATAGGGTCTTTAATGGCACACAGGACACAGGCACATAGATCTTCAATTTGCTGGAAGAGATGAAAAGTATTTACTTATGCAAAACTGAGAGTAACCAAACCAACTTGTTTCTTTTTAGGGCATGATGAAAAACTGCACAACCTGCAGACTAATCATACACAAGATGAACATTAAGGCTACACAGCGACTATCATAAACTGCACCCATAAGTGGCATACCAACAGCAGCTAAAATGAGGGGGCCAGAAGCAGAACCATTGTGCCTGAGGGTCCTGCTGTGGATGCTTCAATCAAGCAGGCTCTGCAGCTGCTGCCATTGAGAAAGGAATGCCGATAACATTCAGCACTCAGCTTTTCCCCTCCCACTCTCTTTCTGTCGTGCAGCCAATATGTGAAGTATGTTTTTGTTAATGCATTGGAGATTTCAGTCTAAATGAAGCCATTTATGAAAGTGCTTGTCTAACTGAACAAACAAGAATGAGTTGACTCGTGAGCCATATGATGTCATACACATTTAACAAGCCTTGTACTAGGCTACCGGAGCTTTACCCTGGGTTGAAAACAATTACATGTTTGTATATTTGGAAGGGCTCTCTTGTTGTGAGCTAATGTGACTGACAGAGTTTAACTAAAATCCAAAACAATATTAGGTCCTCTAAATACAACCATCTGTGAGTGTATAATATTAAATAGACAGGCCCTGAAAAATTATTTTCATAGTAATTTGTTCTTGTGTGTATTCATATTTGTCCTCTTCACCTGATCTCATCTTACATCTTGTCACAGCATGTGATACAAGATATTCGTGGAATTCAGAAAAAACGTGCTCTTTGTCTTAACTGAGGATAAAGAAACCTCATTTAATAGTAACACATGTTAATATTCCCCATATATTGAATTTACATTATGCAAATTCAGTGATGATAATTGATGTTATTTTTTAATTTCATTGTATAAGTGATACTTTTAAAATGTTTAAATTTCGTTCATTTTAGCTTTATATTTTCAGAATTAACTATATTGAATACATGAGCACTTTTGCAGCTAAAGTGAAACGTTCTAATGTTAATCTGTAAACATGTTATCATTGCCCTTTCTTTCACCTTCACTGCACATTGTATTACAGACAAATGAAAGAAAATATCACTTTTGGAATAAAATATAAATGATTGATATCAAGCAGGTTAATGTATGTCACTTTAGCACCATATATGGCCAAGCTTTAAACTCTAAATTTATCCAAAGCCTTGAAGCAAGCCTTAAGGTCATCAATCAGATGTAATCAGTAATCCAAATAACAGATGAAGGCTTTCCCATATGACTCCCCTCACATGCTCCTGGCCATGGGCTTCCATCCGATACTGCCTTGTCAGTTCCAGGCAATCTGCGTTGTTTTCTTTGTATCCTGGCAGAACAATCTTTCTGCCCTTTATGTGTTCCAGTTAAACCATCTTAATGAAACAGTGATAAGAGATTGTTATTGAGAAGAGAAATACATCACTGTCAATTAAGTCAACCCTACCATGCCTGTTGCCTGGATGTCTTGCGGTGTGTGTGTCTGTGTGCGTGTATATGCACACACAAGTTTCCCATTAGCAAAGCAGCACTGTTGCTATTTCCATGTCAGACATTGCGATTACCACAGAAAAAATTACATTCTCAGTAGTACACAAGTAATTTACACATTTCATTATCTGTACTGTGACCTCTCAGTTCAAATGAGTTGCATAAATTTGAACTGTAATGCAGTTGGCAGAACACCTGTTCCCAGCAGCACAATGTTTCACTGAGCACTGCTTCATCACCTAAACACGCCATGATATATGGCTTTCATTATGAGGAATTTACAAGGGCACCAGGATTATCTCAAACTGTTGAGTGAATGTAATCCTTGGCCTGGTACACTTTTCTTTCACTGACAATATAAGCCCAGGTCAGGTGCACAAATACAGAGTCCATCAAGGGGTTGCAGACAGAGTTTGGACCCCACACCACTCGCCACCCTTGGCCATTATGCGGGATGGGACTAAAAAATAACATCACATATCATTGCCACTCCCATGATTTCATCAATTTGCATGTAATGACGTGGCTGGTGTCTGGGTTCACAACTTTTGAGAAAATCTGAGAAAATTTATATCACTTGGAAGGGCCTGGGTTCACTGTATCACTTGCCATGTACCCTTGGCCATGCAGTTCAGACTAGAATAACCAGCAAGTTATGACTTGTGTTCAGACAAAGAAAACCCTTTCTGTGAAACAACAAAAAAATGAAATGTTAACACTCTGAAACTGATCCATACCTTTGCAAAGAAATTAAAGTACCTCTAAATTTACAGTTACAAAAATGTCTGACCCAAAATTAACAGCCATCAAAACTCCTGATTAATATACACAGAATACTGTCTGCTTTTCTCAACCTTGCATCGTATCATATTTTTAATAATAAACTGAAGATCCACATTCCTGGTAGGAGTCGATGGCGAATTGGCTTCTAAAAGAGTTCAAGTTAAAACAGTTAAAAGTGGGTTTTGGAGGCCCACTTTTCATCTTCGTTTCCTTTTCAACCTGAATACAGTAATGACCATGTATCGGTCAAGCCCTGTGAGAACTGATATTCGTGCCTGGGCAACTGTAAAAAGGTCAACTGTGAAAGCTGCACAATGAGGGCCCGCGCGCTGTGCTATATATAGATACGCTAGTGATGAGAGCTTACACCGAGCAGGAACTGATCCAAGCTTTCATCGTCCTGCACTGGAAAGTGCTTATTTGGCTTCAAATTAGCGGACAAAATCCCGCTAGACCTGCAATCGCGTGCCGTGCTAATTGCAAGCAAACCCGCGTAACCTGCAGAACCGCTGTGTGGGGAGACTAGTATGGCTTTCACGCCGCGCTGGGAGTGCGTCAGCTGAGCAAGGCAAGTAACTCACCGTTCCACGCTGTCGTGAAGGACAGGTCATCGATTTCAAGTTTTAATTGCAAACTACAGTTTAATTTCCCGGATCGGTACGATATAGCGACCTCCTTCGGGAAATGAAATTCCTGCCATTGCTTTCGTCGTTACAGTTTCATTTGTGTGCCAGACGCAGGAGCACCGCCACGTCCGATGGTTACTCGAAAAAAAAAATTAATTCAGTGTAAGAGCTAAATGGACAATTAAAGTCACGTTCACCCGTGACGTTAACCACATTTCTGCTTGAATGTGGCTCTTTCAAAAGACTAAAATAGGCAAAATACTTTATGCGTGACAAAAATTACAATACGCATCTTTCAGGTGAAAGGAGAGCAAATTTAGCTGCCAGTTTTGTCCATCCAAGAGAGGAACAGTCTTTCCTGCAAACTTTATGTGACTCGCCTGATAAATGGCCATTGCCTTTTTTCTGCGTGCCAACGACTGCAAAGGAGTGCAGCTAAATAACTGGAATGCAAAATGTATAAACTCAACCTAAGACTGTAAACACTTATATTATAAAAGTGTTAGAAATATACCTTATATTGTGGCTTTTCCACGGCGCAACATGTTTAATTTAGAGTTTCCAGGGTACGGCATGTTCTTGCCACCCCGCTGTCAGTTATACTGACACACTGGCAGTGAAAGAATTTGATTTTAACAAAGGTGGAACATTCTTTTTTACAGCTTCCAGTAAAGTATGATCTCAAATCCCTTTTATAAATAGCAAAGAAATGAAGTCATAAACAGTATCTTGCAAGCTGTGTACTTCACAATTCAGTCATCTGACATTTTCTAATTATAATGATTAAGTGCAGTTAGTGACTAAATGCAAATTGCATTTCTCCACATTCGTCTGTGAATGAATGACATTTTATCTTCACATTTAATTAACAGTAATCTATTAAATAATTTCCACCTTTTCTGATTATAAAATTACCAGCAACAGATGACCAATGAAAATAACTGTTGTATATATAAACCAGTGACCCTAAAAAAAAACATTGCATCTCACTATGTAATTATTTTAAAAGATCAATGTCAGATTGTCCAATATCAAAATAGGGTTTGCATAGTTCCCCAATAATCTGAAGAGGACAAATTCACTGCTGTATACATCTGTTACATACCAGGTATTATCTGGAAAAGAACTATACATGTGCTAAGTCAGCCCATGCATATGGAAACCTATGGAACCTAGCAATTACCTAGAGACTGAATATTATTCTCTGTACAGAGTTCCCCTCTTTTTCAGGACACTTGCATGTCAGCAGCCGCCTAATGGTTTCCCTCACCGCCAAGCCCCCCTCTTTTACCAAGCGCCAAATGTGCTTCTGCCAGTTATGCACCCATTGACTCCCCCATTCATACTGCACAGACTCATTCTCAATTAGATAGGCTAATTTGTTGGTATTTGATCATTCAGCTTAATATATATTAGTTTGAAGAGTGAATTGGACATAAGCGCATTGGACATATGCATATTGGATGTAAGTGTAGTATGGACACGTCAGGCAATGTTTGTTTGCAAATTTAAATGTACCTAAACCTAACGTACTGGAACACTCTATGCTGAATTGTGTTCCTTTCAACATACTAGTATTTCAATAAAACTCATTATCAACAAAGTGTGTAACTTTTCCATCATGTTATGCCCTTTATTGATATGTGTATGCTATGAAAAGGCAGTGTAAGGCCTGACAAGGATGCAAATACAACCCCCTTCCCCAACACCACCCTCACCCCAACAAACAAACACACATATTATCATCTTTGTAAAGTGTAACACTGCTTACAGTCTCCTGCCCATTTTGTTGATAATGCGTTTTATTACTGTAAGAGATCTGAGAGAAAAGCAAGCAAGAAAGGAGGATAAGTCACATTTTTGTCTTTAGATGGGGAGCTGTCCAGAGATGGTGGTGCTGAACATGCTGGCAAAATATTTTCCAACAAACAGAAAATATCAATTTTGTTTTGTGACTGACAGCACGCTCTTAATGTAATGGTAATGGTAATGGCAACAGAAATACAAGCAATGCAATGCCTCAGTTTTTATACTTTATATGTTTTTGCAGTTCCCCTCTGAATATAGAGCATTATGTTAATTTGTGAGTCTATTGAAGTATATTTGTCAATGTAAATGTATTATAATGTAGAATATAATGTATAACTGTAATGTATCATGATAATACAAATGGCTAATTAGTGCACTCTCGTTCTATAAATATTGATTTTATATCAAATCGTGTGTTGGTTTAGGCCTATTATGAGATGTTCTTAGGAAGTGAATATTTAGGTTATTTCCTCTTCAGCTCCTGTTCACTTCCTAGAGTTTTATATGTTTTTCTTTTTTTGCTCTACTCATGACTCTCAATTACTTATAATTAGCATATTCTTTCCATATTTTCTTGAAATGTTTATTTATTTGTAAATGATACACACTTTAAAATGATACATTTGCGTCATAAGTTAACTATACGTCCACAACACACACGCACACTTTTTTTGGGTGGGGGGGGGGGCATAGGAGTAAATAATTAATTCACTAATTGGACTAATTACGTAGTGGCCACTGGCTGGAACCAAACTCAAGAACTGAAGCGCGCACGTCTTCAGAAATAGCTTCTGTAGTATTCCGTCATCCATTTATCTGCGTCCCTTTGACAGACAGGCATAAATGTATAGGTTGCCTTTCACACAAACTTTATACGTATGAATATTAATATCTCAGCTGACATTTCTAAATATCCCGTGCGTATGTTATTTATGATAAGGCCTATCATAGATGTCTGTAATTGCGATCTTCCTGTAGAAGTGAAGCAGTATATATTCCAGATGGTGACATCTTAAATATGCGTGATAGATGACGTTCTCTCGAATGCAGTAAAAGTAAGACTGTCCATATACTGTGCTTTCTGTCTGGGGCAGGGAGCCGGGACACTGATTCTGTTACTGTTACCAATGGCATCCAAAACGACAGCCTCGAGCGCCACACAGACAACTGTCGAGAAGAACTACAGCGCAGAGCAACAGCTCCACTATCAGACTCTGGTTGGTCCATTTGACACCAGGGAGCGAAGTCGGGATTCCTGGGGACTCGTGTCTCTCTCTCCTTTTTGTCCCGGGTTCGAGATAGTATCGTTGACAACAAAGACCTTTAACAGTGGGGAAAAACGACAATGGAAGCCCTTCAGAAGCCTGTCACTTATCGAGGAGACACCGGTCTATGCAGAAAGCTGATGCCCGACAAGGATCTTTGTAACTCCGGGACACAAGACGAATCTCACTATGTGGATTTGAATGACTTGTTAGACATGAAAGCAGAAGGCACAAAAACGGTAAAAGTTACCTTTACCGGCGAAGGTAGCCAGCTGGCAATATTTAAATGCAACAGTGACACTTCAGCTTCGGGAGATAGAAGCCCTGGCGACCGTGAACTGAATGATAAGATCCCTAATCTCCCTACTATGGACTGCAAATCCAATAATAAAGAAAGATCACGGGACGTCAGAACCGAGCAGTGTATCACAGGCGATCTCTCGGGCTCTTTTGAAACTGCCTCTTCATCTGAAATCCCTGAAAACAATGACGATTTCAAGGACTGTCCTGAATCCCCCATTCGCAATGTGGATACCGCTGCAGGACCACAAACGCAAATTGTACCGAGCAATTTCAATCCAAAAAATACTGTCGAGAAAGAAGAACTGCAGTACACCGATATGCATTTGAGCAGGAAAATGCAATCAGATGACGGTGTAAGCGTGGTTTTATCTGATCACTGTGTGCCCAGCTCCACGGAGGACGAGTCCCATTACATTACAACCCACGAAATCCAGCTGTCAGAATTAGACCACGATGTCGATTATGACTTTGGGCTGGGATCCTGTTGGGACGTGGAAGACGATAACCTGGTCTACTCGTTTGTTGATTATGCTTCTTTTGACAGTGATGAAACGATAGAAGGAAGGCAGATACTAGGGGAGAGAACTTCGGCGAGAGTGAAAAGCAATCAGGTTCAATCTAATAATACGGACCGAGGCGCTACTAGCGGAGCAGCAGTCAGCAGTAAGCATGAAAACGATCTCTGCGACTCGGACAAATGCGCCAGCTCAGATGAAGGTCTGTCAAAGAACCAGAAAGGCAGTGGGAATTCTGCAGGGCAGATTCACCTGTCAATCAAAGCGACTTCCAGAGCTATAAATGAGCCTAGCAACATACAAGAAAAGGAAAACATTCGTTATCATGCCAAGCACGAGGGAGACATGAGTCGTTATGTTTTTAGAGACGCAAAAGCAGAGAAAATCTGTGATAGTGCGAAATGTTTTATCGCGGCCCCCGGCCGCCTGCACTTTGGCAGCAAATTAAAGGGGAAGGATTTTAATGAGTATTCCAGTGGCGCGTCCAGCGCCGTGAGTGAGCTAGATGATGCTGATAAGGAAGTACGAAATTTAACTGCCAGGGCGTTCAGAAGTTTAGCCTACCCGTACTTTGATGCCATCAATTTCAGCACTTCCAGCGAGTCTTCTGCATCAGAGCACGGGCTGGGAATCAACAGGTGGTCAACTTTTGTTGACCTCAAATATGGCAACATGACACAAGGAAGAGAGCAAAATCTAGTCTCCCATAAAAGTGCAACATCAACTTTTGAAATCGCCAAGAATGCAGAGGGGAAAGGGATTAAAGGATTATCTTTAGCCAATATAAAAGCGCCCCAGACTAAGATCTTTGCTTTGAATGGCAACCTATCAGATCGCCAAAACGCATCATCTTCAACCAAGAAGATAGAACTCATGGGGAAGTTTGGACAGGGACAGAGCGGGGTTATAACACTGACAGAAACGTTAAATTTCCGTTGCAATGTCCAAGCTGGGGTGCCTGGAAGCGATAGACGTGCAAAAATTGCACAAAATGCTGCAGGATCACGTTCCACAGATGAAGTTACCGACACCTTGCCAAGCGAGCCGGGGAATGAGGCCAGCAAGCAACCCTGCAATGCAGGGGAAACCATGGAGGACACACACAAGAAAGCAATATTCGCCTCGAGCCTTCTCAAAAATGTTATTTCCAAGAAAATGCAGTTTGAGCAAGAGCGCAAAATGGAAAGGGGGGAAATATGCGAACCCTACTCTGCGCTGTCTCCGTGCCTCGCTCACAGAGAGCAGGACACGCATAAGGAGAGAGTTATGTCGGGCGAGTCAAAGGGGTTGCAAAGACAGAACTCGAAATACTCAGAGGCGGGTTCTGACTTCACTATTGTTTGTTTGGATGAACTTGGGGACATAGTGGACACTAATTCGAATGATCCCAAGGATGGTAGTCCGAGAGAAGACGCTTCAACTCTCGCATCAGTAACTAATTTAGAGTCGACGAATGAAGCGGGATTCGATACTAAAAAAGGAGCATTCGAAGCCTCCAAAAGCACGCTGCTTCGTAGCCAAAATAGCGCATTCAGATCCTGGAGGGACGGTGAGCTAGAGTTTCAAAAGGAACATAAAAACGATAAAACTCCAGCGGGGAAACCGCCCTTGTTCACCGACAACCTTGGGGAAACGGACGTGGAGACTAAAGCGGGCAGCAAGACTAAAATGTCACATTTGTTTGTGCCGAGTATCCAGGTTCTGTCCAAGGAGGGGGAAGTTGGAAAAGCTCCGCCGAATATGAATTATTCAACACGCGCAGTTACGGATCATGGGGACGGTGGCGGTGGCAAACTGCGCTCTGACAACACACTGTACGTTGCGGATGCTGCAAGAAGTGTTGTAACATCGAAGTCACCCGAAATCAAAATAAGTTTGAGGAGTATAAAAGAAAACAAATGCAATCCGTTCAACATTGCTAAGCTGCTAACTCCCAATATAGGTTGCAATGCAGCCAACCTGATAAAGACAGCTGATGACTCCAAATGCCAAGCGCTCGCTGCATCATTAAAGGGAGAGTCGTCGGAAAAAGTGCCCCACTTCATGGTCAGAGACATAAGGGAAAACAAGTGCAAGCTGCAAACGCCGATTCATCAGGTCAGAGACGTGCGCAAATTGGTTAAAAGTTCTTATCACTTCGTTTCTTTGGATAATAACGAAAACAAAGCCAACACTGCTGTCGCCGACCTTCACGCAGACCTCAAGCCTTCAAAAAAGGGGCCTTACCGAAACCGGGCATCGCTTTCGCCTATAGTTATAAAGTGTCAGTCCGTGAATACAAATAGCAATGTGAAGCAATCGGGAAATTTAATCGAGGTTTCAAAACGCAGACCTGGGGAGGATATACCCGAGATTGACAGATCGTCTCCTCAACAACCTGCAGAGGGCGCCAAAAACGGAACCATACTGGTGCATCGACCAACAGGCAGAGTCCCTTTAGTTACTGCAAAACAGCCGAAGGGTGACCCATCCGAAGGGTCTGTTGGGGTGAAAATTGAAACCAGGACGGCTAAACGGAAGCAAGAGAAGGTCATTGATACCACTGAAAAGAAACCCGATGCAAAGATGGCTAACCAGGCCGCATTAGAGAAGTTAAAGGCTGCGGTTAAAACGATGGAACAGCTTTACGTTTTTGACAGGAACGAATGGAAGCGCAAAACCGAGCCCCAGCCAATCACAGACAGTCACGTGCTTTCGCTAATTGCCAGTGAGGAGCATGGCGGTTTAGGAAAATCAGAATCTGAAGAAGAGCTGAGCAACATAGCAAGCTCTGCTGCAGCAGGTAATACTGAGAGACTTGTGAGGACAAACTCTTACCCTAATGCAGACAAATCACCGCCTACACTGGCAGCTGCACCAGCATCTGAAATATCACCTGCAAAGGAAGAGAAAGATGTACAGAAAATGTTCCACATTCCCTATAGCCGTGAGGATAAAGATGTGGCTAAACCGCAGTCTCACCAAAGTGGAACTTTCAGCAACAAAAGTGCATCCACTGTCAGTCAAACTCAGAAGGCACCCACCAACATCAGCAGCACCAGCTGTAAAGTGCCACAGGCCTACACCTCTTCACAAACACCTTTCAGCGCAAAGAGCTTTACTCCAAAATCTCCTAAAGTCCCACTATCATTAAAAATATCCCATCCTAAACGGGCAGTGGAGGAGAGGGAGAAGCCCAATGGAAGCGAGGCAGAGAAGCCTTTCCTACCGCACCTCAACCTGTCTGCCGCTGCCGACTCAGAGAATTACCTAACCATCCCAGTCAAGGCCCATCCAGGTGAAGCCAAACCAGCTGCCGCCTCCAGCAGAGAGCAGACGTCCGTGTACACATTCACGGCCACGGGCGCCCAACCTCAGACATCCAGCCCGGCCTGTCACCCCGGTCAAGGGGACAGCAGGCAGTCCCCGAAAAGATCCTCCATTGTCATGGAGACACGGTCCCCGGATACCCCTACCGCTACCATCTACCATCACCCCCTGCCGATGGCCATGTCCGGTGCACAGCCACAGGTCATCTGCTTCTCACCGTCAGTGCCCCCGCCGCCATCAGTAGACCACTACCAGCAAATGCAGAGGAAGATGCTGTTGGACCCTACCACAGGACACTACTACCTGGTGGACACCCCTGTCCAGCCGGCCACCAAGAGGCTCTTCGACCCAGAGACCGGACAGTACGTGGACGTCCCCATGTCGCAGCAACCCATGGCCCCTATGCCCATGCCCATCTCCCCTCTAGCGCTGAATCCCGGTGCGTACGGCCCAACGTACATGATCTACCCCGGCTTCCTCCCCACCCCAACCATGCTGCCCTCCAGGACAATGCAGTCACAACTGTCCATGCACTCTGAGGTAGACGGTGGGGACAAGGCCTCGCACACGCCGCAACAGGGGGAAGTGGCCTACATGGAGAGTCCCTACTACATCCCCACAGGGAAGTCCCCGCAGGCTCCGCCCGTGTCCCAGCACATCACCACCAGGGGCTCCAAGGGCTTCCCTGATGGAAAGCCAGTCATCAGCATCACATCACAGCAAGGCCCAAGGATCATTGCCCCGCCCTCCTTTGATGGAACTACCATGAGTTTTGTTGTGGAGCACAGGTAAACTGCAGGCATTTTTACAGGTATGTGGCGCTGTACATCTATCCCATTGTAGGCATGCCTTTTCTAATGTTTAAGTTATGAATGCATCACCATTTGTGTTTTTCATAGCTTCATAGTAATTGCATTGCTCAGATCAAAGACATCCCTAAACGTAATCTGCAGAATGTCTGCAGATATCCCAAAAAATAAATCAACTATGGATGGCTCTCACATGTCAGTATATGCTGATTAATGAGTCTATGGGTATATTAGTAAGGAAAAGATGATTGAGTGGTATTGATCTTGCCAAGCAGTATTAAGACTGAACTGTACACAAAAATTACATGGAATAAGAAATCAAGATTTGTATTTCCTCACAGATCCATACTGACAGAGTTACAGGTTGCAAATGAGTTTACATTTTTATTTTTTGCTATTGGTTTTGAAGTTTCAGTTGATTCATGGGAATTTAATTACATTTCAGTTTCACATGTTTATGTCTTTAGAGAGTGGTTTGGGATAGGGTGGTCTTTCAAGTAAATATGTTACATAAGAAGTCAAAAAGCTAATATGACTTGACCATAATTATGTTGCAAAAGGTGTACAATAATATAGAGTCACAGCATCAGGATGTGCCCAGGGCCTTAATGTACATGTTAGTAGTGGAAAGAGAATTTGATTGTCAGTGTATTCTTTCTGTTATAAATTACTAGCCTTTTTCACAAATGCCTAATCTTTGTCATCCCAAGGCAAGAACAAGAGCTACTTCACTGGTCCTCCAGTTCATGTCCCCACTTAACACTTATGAGTGCAGTTCACTTATTTCAATGAAGATACAGTATCATTGGCTTAGAGAGGCCTAGAGGCTATATATTCCTCTAGAACAAGAACAGGTCTAATAGACAGCTGCCGATCCGTCTCAGAAATATAAAAAAAATAGATTCATAATTTAAATTTCAATTTGCAACATATGAATGTCAAACATTTTTTGTCTTCAGCACTGAGCAAACACAACGCTATGTTGACACACAGAAAACTGATCACAGTCTATCATGCAGATTCATATGTGCTGCAATATTTACATTTCAGAGCACATTAAGAGTCATAGACTGATCATCTGAGTTGAAGTGATTTTCTAAACAGTTATGTGTCCTGTATTTAATTAGGGATATCCGAATAATGAGAATTATTGAATTGTTTTATATTTTATTCCCACTGACAACTGGAAAAGGCACCTGGTTTTTGTTAAGACTATTCACTATACCATGTTCACCAACCTCTACTATAGTAAATGGCATTAATGGATGTTGAATGGCCACTCAGTACCCCTAGGGTAACCTGATTCTGATACCTGCTGCTGTTATCGAGGGACTGAGTTTTGACCTTGGTCCAGACCAAACATCAAAACAGTTCCTTTTCACGCATTAAAGTCTGTCTGCTGTTTTGATGCTGTGAGCCGGGCGTTTGTTTATAGGTTTATCCCCAGGCTGTGACATGCTCAGATTAAGGGGACGTAAACAGCCGCAGTCCTCACATTTCTGCAGTCTGCTCTGCTCATTAACGGGGAATCTGTGTGCTGGAGTGGTGCTTTTCTGTCAGCAAAACCAATCTCGCTGTCAAGGAATATGCTGGCGCTTTCTTAGCAATGACTCACCAACTGGTTTCAGTTCCTGCTTGGTCTTGTTTATCATGTCTTTGTATTGTTAAAGCAAAACTTTTCATGTGAGAAAATAACTAATCTTTCATAACGTTTATTTTGTCTTTGTCCACTAAAAGGAATTGAAACAAATTGAATCTGTAGCTCCCGCTCTGCCTAAAGAGCACAATATTGAATTATATATAGCAAGGCCATATTGCAAGTGCATCAGGTACAGATATTTTGTTTCGCTTCATGTGAAATTACAGACAAAAGCTGTGACAGGAACTGCAGGGGCATTGTCAAGTGCTGTCCATGGTCACTGGGGGCGGCTGGCGAAGGGAAAGGGGGGGGGGCGTGGCATTGCCGGCATAGTGGCAGGAGGAAAAGGTCATGCAATGCGAGGCATTTGTTGTGCTGATGCAGGACAAGCACAGCTGCTGGGAGAAATCAAGGCACTAGCTGTGGCACTTGGGCTGCAGCGAGGTCACCTTTATATAGACCGGCTCTTTTAAAAGGGGAACGAGAGAGGAACCAAGCACCACCGGCCTACAGCTATTACATAAACAAATCATGCAGCTTGCTGGGCATGGTGGCTGCAACCTGGGCTTTCAAGCAAGGCACATCAGTGGACATACATACATTTTGTTAAACTGTTGAATACATTGTCATTTTCCTAACAGTACATATTCCACTTACCAGATATTATTTAGTTGCAAAACCAATATTACTGATACTATTTTTAATCATACTACATTCATAAAATGTACAATTTCAAAAGCATATTTGAAAAAAATGCATGTAAAAACAAAATAGTAAATTAAAACATACATAAGCTGACCTGTGGCGAGAATAAAAGGAGGAAAAGCCAACTTTTTGTAAATAGAAAATACCAATCTCCATATGTTTTAATATGGAGTATGCAATAATGGATGATGATCTTTTTATGTTTGGAAACATCAGAGAAAGGGAAATTTGAGATTCTCCAGCCCAATGAATAAGAAAGCTATTGGATCAGAGCTATTAAGGAAAAAACAGAAAGAGGGAAGGCAAGCTCTGTTGCAGGCAGTTTGAGCCGCTGTAGATGAACAGTAGCCCTTTGTTCTTTCTTTTTTGTTTGTGTTATTTTTAACGCTTTCTGCTATTTTTAAGGCTTTTTAGTTTTTTTTTTAAACCAACTCGTAAGTGTGCCACAGTTTGTTTTGGGATGAACAAGTTCTTTCATAATTCTGTTTGGGCAGGAAGTGAAAATGTTTAAAAACTCCAGAGGAACCTATGTCAGTATGCAGCACTTTATGACTTTTTGCTCATGCTCATTAACATATTATGACATCATTATACTGTCAACAATCTGGAGTCACATGTTCTTGAATTAATGATGGGGAATGAAAACGATGTGGAACTTTGATGGGCTCAGCCATTTTTGGTTTCCTGCTTCCTCACTGTCCAATATGTTCTATTCTATGCAGGAGAAACTTCTGAGGAGTCTTCTCGCCATTCCTGAGAGCGGCGAGTTTTTGTTGGGTCACTCTTATGTCACAGTACCTGCTGTTCATGGCCACCTACACCAACTGGAACGTCACCTCCATCCCCTACCACAACCTTGGCTTCCTGTTTTGTTGTTTATTTTGCAGTTTGCATATATCTTTAAAACTGTACATCATGGCTGCAGTTTTTCTGTTCTTTGTAAATACTGGCATCGACTTCAATATTTTGGCAAATCTCTTTAAACTCAAAAGTAAAAAAAAAGCACTGCTGCTTTGTACATCAAAAATAAGTGTTCTGCATATGATTTATTTTCATCACAACAAAGGAAAGCGTATAAGTGCAAAATTTCCACTGTATGACGTGCATGCCATCAGCAACCTTATGTTTAAAGATCAAGAATGTAAATTATTATGAATTATTATAGCATCTACATGCATTTTCCTCTGATTCACAGACTCAGCATTCAATCACAAATAAAATTTTATCAGTGAGGTATCAAAAGGGTGTCAGTTAGATAATTCTCAAAGTGAAATATCAAGTGCATTACCCTGATGTTGAAAACAAGGCCTAACCTGTTCATACAATTCTCTGCAATATGAATTCACAGTGAAAGTCTTCTTTTTTAGGCACTGGAGACATAATGGGTGGTCAACAGATAGGTGATAATATGTGTGACGTGTCAATTTTGCCCTCCCATCATACTAACTTAGTTGATTAACTGAAAGCCAAGTAAATGAAGACATTAGACTGCCGCAATCTATTCAGATGATAAGCCTTATATCATATTTTAGAGTCAGGATAATGTCACAGAGTTTCAGGTTGGGAATGGCTGTGTCAGCTGTCATCGGGGTTACCAGTTAGTTACATCCCTAAAGACTTGATGACGCCTGTGCTCTGTTCTCAAAGTAAACCCTGCTCCAGACTCCACACCCCTTCCCCTCTCTTAGTGGCAGTACCACCTAATAGTTTATTCACACAGTGCCATGTACAGATGAAGCAGTACACAAAGGTGTACTGCTTGTAGTTATTGATTTTGTATGTGTTAAGATGGCACCAACCTGGTACTATGATGTCACACCTAGAGAAACATATGAAGGTATGTTGCTCTCTGTAGCTGGAGCTCCTGTCTGTCTTTGGCCTCTGGTCCAGAGATTCAGCTAGTTTGGCCCTGCTGCCTACTTGGGTGAAAGTGCCCTGAGTAGCAATGGGCCTGTGGAGCTATCCTCAGCTGGGAATATTCAGAGGAAATCCTCCTCTATGGGACCCAGCTGTGCATGTGTCCCTCTGTGTAATGGGGCAAGGTACCACTGTGGATTGTGTGTGTGTGATTGTTAGCATATACTTAAAGCTGTGCACTTTTGTGTGACATTAAACGATGGGCTGCTACCTCTTCTAGCCTGAGTGGAAGAGCGTTGGGTGGAAGTTGGATGCTGAGTTAAATCTGAAACAGCAAATTTTAAGAAAACAACATCAAGTCAGGACAGCTCACAGCGTATGCATATATATTCTTAATGATCCATAACGATAAAGACAGCTAAAGAGTCCCACACATCCAATTCACATTTGCTCAACACAACTCCCAGAATATTATAGAATAAGCTCAACCATTCCCTAAACTACTTTACCTGTACATCTGAGTCTGAAAAGAAGAATACCCATGTGATCACTGTATCTGAAAGCCTAAAGCGAATTCATAATATCGTTAAATATGCTTTATGGATTGTGCCATTTGTCTTAGTGTTGAAATCTGACACTGGGTTTAAACCTTTCAAATATAACTTATTCATTTCTTTCATTATTGATATTTCATTTGCAGGTGTTCAGCAAGTGTAAAATGTGTGTCAGCCCCTGTGCCAGAAAAGTATGTATTAGTTTTATACAAATGCACATTTTTGTGAGAGAAAATGAAGATTTGGGGTACATTATATTTAGTTACTAATGCAACATTGGACTCACAATATATCAGAAAGGAGACAAGGCAAATTTATTCTCTTTTCCCAGTAGTTTCCACATACCTCTTCACATTTTTGCTGAGCCCAGTTGTTACAGGCAGTGGTGCTTTTTGTAGGTTTGCTATTTTTAAGAACTTACCATTTTGTTTGAGTGTGCATAGGTTTCTGTTTTTTATTATTATTATGCTTCAGTACACTGAACATAAATGTGTAGCTATTGGACCTGCTGGCCAGTCCATATACTTGCCTCCTGTATTGTTTAAAATTGTATTTGGATTTTAACTATTAATTTAACATCATGTATGTGTATGTGAAAATGGGTGCCTTGTGAGAAAGTTCCATAGCACAACATGTGGGTTTGCACAAGAACTTCTCAGGTTTGTCTGTAACTGTTATACTTGAAAAATCGCAAGAGCTATGCTGAAGCTATGACAAACTGGCCCAAATCTATCAGTGTATCTATTTTAACAACAGGAGTGTGTGCCTTTACATGAGAAAGAAATGCAACAACTGAATTTATGTGAAGGTATGACTTAATTCAACAGTTAGAGAAGTTTCACAATCCTATCAATCTAATCATGTTTAAAGTTGTTTTAAGTTGACATGTCCTGCATGTGTCATAAACTAAAAATACTTTAAATGCTCTACATGGTTTTAGATGGTTTGAATTGTATATATGGTTTTTTGTTGTGTTTTTTCTCTCTAAAAAAAAAACCCTGAGGTTCAGATGAATACTGATAAATTGCGGCCAATGCACTCACTGTGTTTTTGGGTGAATGTAAAACTATGGAAATTTTGTTCTCAGGCACTATAGCAACAAGGTCTGATTGGTTGTGTTGTTTTGTCTTGTTTGTGAAAACACATCTAGTTTAGAATTAAGTTACTTTCAAAAGTATAGTCTGGTTATCAGGCCAGGGTTCAATTAAAAATCTGAAGGAAACAGGCTACTACAGTGGCACCTGGTGGCTTTTTTTACCATCAGTGCAACAGTGGATCAATGTTCTGATATCATACAAGCTCAGATGAGGAACAATGCATTGCTGGTTCACAGACGTAGTGGTGATTCACACAAAGCCAAAACAAATACTTTTGTTAAAGGATGGATTATTTCACCAAGGTTTTTGTGCTGCTAATCCTGTCATAGCAGTTCTCATTCACGTTTGTGTTTTGATGCTTTTTAACCACCTGACAAAATTCCTCACAGCTCCCATATGAGTGTCTCTCTGCCTCAGCTTGTGAGGATGGGCAGCACTGTCTGCAACATCCATTACTTACTTTGTAAAGCGTTCACGATGTACTGGGTTTGTGAGAGACAGGGCAGGACTGGGTTTAGTTATGTAGAGAGGGTGAGAGGGAGGTTTGTAAAGGACTGAAGAAGGGCACAGTGCAAGAGAAATGGCTCCAGTCAGTTGAGTGGACACAATGACGCTCTTGCACCTTCGGAATGAAACATTTCTAACGGCACCACATGGACACCAGACTGTAAACCCTCAAAAAAGTGACCATGAAAATTGATGAAGGAGGATGTTTATGCTAAAGGAACTACAAATACTAGCAAAGCTGCAAAAAGAGGAAACAGAAGTGCTACGTAAAGATAGTTGACTGCTGGTTTTCTGAATGAATGGGGTTCAACAGCAATGTACATTGTACAAGATGTATTTAAAAATAAATATGATGTACATTTCCAGCATTTTCATGTGTGTTTTTGTACTGTATAGATATGCTTCAGAATCTATTTCATATTATCATATGAAGATATGACAGCTAAAAGAAAATTAGATGCAACAAATTGTGGTTTAATGGAATTTCACTATTATATATGAATTTTATGACATAAAAAAAATTATGTACATTATTTATTTAAGCCCTGTGTAATGTTCCAACTCTGCTGTACACCAGAGAAGGACAGGTATTCATATGCACAGTATATGCATATGCACTTGACTTTGATAAGAGTTATGATTATAATTATTGTACGTTGCTATAATTGTCCATTTGATTTACATGTGGCCACATGGGGAGAAATGTGAGAGGTGAAGAGTCCGCCACTCTGTGTGGGAAGGCAGGTTGTTTTTCTGACTGCTTCTAGACAGTGTGGCTTCATTCTCTGTAACCTCATGCCCAACCAAAGAGAACCACAGCCAGACCAGTTTGTTGGTTTGTTGATGCAGTTGCCATAGAAGCAGAACGAGTGACTCACCTCCTCACTCCCAGCTGCTCTCCCACAGCTCCTGAAGAATCTCCACTAATGCCCAGTTGTTGTGCTCAGATGTGTCCACACGTTGATACAATACTAGCAGAGCCAAGCAATTTGTTACCTGAGCTGGGTCAGCATATCGTGCCCACACACGTTCACTCCAGTCACCTGGATGTACAATACATCCTCTGTTGATGGCTGGGCAGGGTTGTTGAGCCACAACACATTCCAACCATTCTGGTGATACAAGGTGAGCTACACCCACAAGTGGCAACCACTGCTTATATCACTATTTACTCTGCAGACTCTCTCAAAACCTGGAAATTCATGACACTCTTTTGTAAGTGTCACAGTTAATGATGAAACTGTGTAGACAGGAAAGGACAGGGCCATTGGGCTACTCCATGTTCTCTGGGGTTACATAGAGAACTAGCACCCCTGAGAAAGTACCCTCTGTGTGCTCTAATGATAGAGAATGTCAGGACAACAATATCATGTATACCCTGCCCATCTGAAACATAGCTGGGCAGAGAGAAGGGAGAGGGAGTGAGAGAAGTATCCAGCATTCACCTTTCAGCGAATATCATTTTCACATCCTTTGCTAAATCCCACAAAGACCATATCATTTCAGGTGCTTAATCTCCAGGCTTTCAAGGACAGTACAGAGCGCTCCAGCTGGCATTACCATGCAAACAGTGCTCTGGCAATGGGGGTATAAAATTCAGAAACACCTGCACAGAGCTTTCAAAGTAGACTATCACAGAATCAACATCTGTATGCCGCACACATATGCTTCAGCAGATATGTAGATACTCATTTCAGGCAATGTTATTTCTAAAAAAGGGAATGATCCCATCTTGCTAATCTTTGCTGTATTTCATCATTTTGTGGGGGCCATTGTGATAATACTTGTGTGTCTTGCCATCACAGTGAAAAATTTTCAAAATGATGTCCAAAACAATAACGGTCTTTTCTACATTTCTTTTAGATACCCAGGAAACCACTACAAGCTGCTGGAGAACCAACTGTTCAGAGACTATTCATTTTAGAAAAAACATCATTCCGAAAATGATCACAGACAAAATGCAAAGTCTAAATGAAAAAAACTGCATTGGATTTCAATATAATTTCCAACACTTTCTATGGCAACATTTCCTAGCAGAGTGTCAATCTACTGATCGACTGATACACAGAACTTACGGTCACTTAGGTTACACAAGAGCGCTAAGCCCCTGGATGCAGTTCAGCCTAAGGCAACAGCGCATTAAAGCCTAGTGTACTGAGAATCAGGTGTCTATGACACAGCACAGGGCCGCAAGGGACCATCTGTCCCCAGATTACCTCCTCCAGCCACTCCTTCCTGTCAGTCTAAGTAAAACCGGACTGTAATTTATTAACATGTCTTTTATTATGCACTACAACCTTTACATAAACAATTCAATAGTACATGGGGACCAAATGTATTTATAATAAATCTAAATAAATCAAAGCAAAACTTCAATGGGAACAACTGATATTGCCATGTAAAACAGCAACTACTACAAGTAAAAATAATGATAATAATACTTGATCAGATGAATAAATTGATCAACTCTCAACAATTTATTTTTCTGTCAAATGAAATGTAATTGGCTCAAAGCTCAGAGGCAGTAGAAATTTAATCCAGTTTGCACCAGAGCCAGTCCGACAGCCACTCTCAAACACCTTCTTCAGAATGTTGCAGATCTTTTTGTGCAGGGTAACTCAAATCCTGCACAGTCTACACAATTAGTTAGGTGCTGCTTACAGCCTCATTTTAGACAGTGAGTCCCCTTGTACATGTGCATGTGGGTAAACTAAGCCTTTGGTGCACACATTGACAAGAATATTCTGTAGCATATGTCAATTTACAAATGGATTAGGGCAGTGTGCATTGAAAGAGCACCTTGGGTCTCTGGAAGCGGTAGGGCGTGTCAACAATATCAATAGTGTGTTATGGTCCTATAGCTAGAGTCTTACTTTGCTCTATCATCAGTGAGGGTTCAATGTAGCATGTTGATTCAGACACCTGCTTGTGTTACTCACACTCAAGCACCAGCCCAGCCCAGAATACCAGCAGATGAAAAAAAACAATAAACAAACATCTATATATACATCAACACCTCTCCCCATCCTGGCCGAGTCTACTGATCTCTCTACTGAAACAGAATAGAATATCATTACTGCTAATAAATACTCCTCTCTATATTCAACTCTTTACTATTGATATTATTAAGTTTACTGCTCACGGATTTAACCTTTCAGAGCTAATAAAGATTCTTAATGGGTGAAATGACTAAAGGCAGTGGCTGCAGAAACTGATGTCAGCTCCATAGATATCCAGTGATGAGGGATAGGCGTGCATATCCTGGGTGTGAGAGGGAGCCATCTCATTCCAACAGCCATCTGCAACAGCCAGAAGCAGCGCGGCATTGTGGGTAAGGAGCAGGACTCATGATCCATAAAGGTTACCAGTTTCAACACCATGTGGACCACTGCTGTTGCACCCTTGGACAGGGTACTGAACCGGAATAGCCTGAGGAAATGTTCAGCTGTATCAATAGATAAGATGTAGAAAAACTGTCAGCTGTGTAAGTCCTTCCAGATGAGTGTGTCTGCCACACAAAGTAATGTATTTATATACAATAGTAAAAGAATGGCATACCATTTTAAATAAAGCTCTGAAAACGTGCACACGTTAAAACGAAGAATTAATTTGAGCGGTCAAGGCAAAGCACATCACCATATTGACTAATATGTATCTGTTTGGAAATAATACACTGAATGGGTGAAAGTTGTGTGCAATTACATATGCAGATGCAGACATTCTAACCATTAAGAAGCCATTCTAATCATGGTCTTTATGACATAAATCCACATTGGAGAGGAAATACATCTGTTAATTGGGGTCTGCGAGATGCTTGGAGGGATGTTTGCGGTTTGAATCCCCATTACTGTAACAATATTTCAGAGATCACTCTGACATCAGTGGCATTTTCCAACCATTAGCGTTTGCTGACTTTGGATGGCCCGCTTTATCTCTGGAATGAAGGTTCCTCATACTGAGCAGAGCGTGACTGTGACAAGCAGGCCCCATGGAAGCCGAAGCAGGAGTGCGAATCCCTCACTCATGCATTGTACACCTGTCCCACCTTCCAGCCTAGGCAAAATAGGACCTGATCCTCCTGTTAAACACCCTATTAAACTCAGCAGGCCCACAGATCCAAAAGTCCTGTACTGCTACCTGTGGCTGGGGTTAGTCACTGTCAGATCCAGGGGCGGCAGTGCTGAAACTCTAACTGTGACTGACTCTGGTCTTGAACTCCTTATACTGTACCACAGGTTAAACTCCATGCCACCTAAAATGTCAATGGCCAGTGCTCCATGGAACCCCACACTGGCTTTGAGCCCAGCCTGTAACTGGATGACCAAGAAGGGTGAGTGGGGGGATGGGGAGAAGAGGAGAGGAGAGGCAGGAATTTAAAAGTGAGAGTCTGCACCAGACATAGAAGGATCACAGACAGCGCTATGACTAGACTCTGGAAAGATCAAATTAAAATGGAAAGAACCCCTTAATCCAAGTTTGTCTGCAGTACATTTCTAGGAGTCCAGTCATACTACCAGACCTTTTTACTAGAGCAGATCGTACTTTACTACAAACCAGCTCTATTTGTGAAATTTTAAGCACACAGTAGTTCTGGATAACAATATAAATATTTTTGTGTCAAGAATCCAAAACATATTATATGGCAAATCTTTAAAAGACTAACTGATTGCAGCAATAGTTTTTTTTCTTCTTCTTACTTGCTACATTACATAGGGACTTATCCAGCTTGGATTATGGAGTTGCTTCGTGTAGATATAATGCTTTTACTCTAAATGGTTAAGTTGCTTGGATGTTCTGCAGCAAGTTGCCAGGTTACTGCAGGTTTCTTCTGGGGGTGATCAGTAACTTGGTTCAAGCCCTTAACCATGACAGGGCACACTGGATATCAGGTCTCTGAAGCCCTTAAAGAAGGGGATAGGTCGCAGCTGCATTTATGAGCAGGGCAGATATACTATCATGGGACTACAGATCATCTTCAGTTTGGTGGACATGGCCATGATCAGATGTCCCAGACATTGTGTCCCTTCACCACCAGATCATGATCCCCAGACAACAACACAGCAGACACTGAATGTTCCATCTAGGCTTCATTTCACAAACAGAAGAGAGATCACACATTCTTGTTAAAAGAGATTCAAGAGAGCCAAAATTATGGGCACATATTTTTATTAACTGATATTTAGCACTATGCAAGCATGCAAAGACAAATTGTCCATTCCATTGCAGAGAGAAGCACCATGCACAACTCCTTTATCCTCAGATAGTGCAGGATATCCAGTGGGCCAGTTCAAAAATACCTCAATTTCTTCATAAAACACCAGTATGTCTTTTGAGAGGGAATTATCTTAAGATCTCTTCAATGGTTACTTTAGTGTGTTGAAACTGTAAAACTATTCCAACAAGAGGTCTTTCAGCTAAAACAACCAGGTTTCCCCACAATTGATGTTATCATTGACAACCAAGATCCCAGCGGGATCCGCTTGAAAACACCCATTAAACGATCACTCATCATTGACATGAAGTAGAAGGAATTCAAGTTTTATTTTGTTGCTCAAGCTGCTAGATAACTAAGAGGTCGTATAAACAAAAATAGCTACTGCTCTATATTCAGGCTGACCTGCACTCACAACCATTCAGTCTACAATTGCACACAAGAGAAAGGATAAACGGAACTATTCACAGTGTTACTTTTGATGGCCTGTCATTTGCCCTTTGGTCAGTGGTCAGATCTCTCCTTGCACAACAGTGTGAAATCTGATAACGGCTAAATCTCAAGGAAAGCCTGGCACAATTTATTTCTCAGCGTGCTGACATTTAAACACATGCAACACGTGTCTGGAATGTCCACCACCAACACCACAGCCTCCGATTCACAGATCTAGGGAGCTACTGATTTTCTGGTTGGTATTCATTCCTGTACAATGTCAGTTGTGCTCTCTGCATAGGGTGTTACTGTGGGGGCATGGAGTACAAATCCAAATCACTACAGATGACAGGGTTGTGATAACCAAAGCCTTTATAACATTCAGTTAGTCTGACAAACAAAAGGTTTCACATGCTAAAACCTGATTTCATAAAAATTGACTTTGTATGGGTTACAACACATTATCATGTTCGCATAAGCCCTTTCAAATTTAAAGCACAATAAAAGTTCCCTTCCGTTTTTAACTCAGGGGAAAATGAGTTGTGCAGACTTACTTATGGAAATACAGTGGCTTCCCTGCTGAAGCTTTTGTAACAGTGTGATAATCTGAGCCTATATGACCCATGTGCTGGTGTTTTATGGTAACATTAGTGCTAGTAATTAAGAACACCTTGATTATGCGTTTGAACGGTTGATTTATGTGCATTGTTCCAATTTATATTCTTAAGGAAAATCTCAAGGGAAACACTGTGTGGCGGCATCGTGAGATTTACCATGACCTTACAATTATGGCACCCGCCTCCTTCCTCTTGAGCCACTCGGCTTCACTTTATAAATGGCGCCCCTTTATGACGACACACTGGCGACACGTGCAAGAGGGATGGCGAGATTGTGTGGTACAAGGTAAGTTTATTCTGATTTTAAATGCATAGTTATTACGAATTGCGTTTATGAAGGTGTTTCTTTTATTTCTACATCGTAATATATTTGATGAACATGTAACTCCCGCATAGTCCTAAGTTCCACAGTGTCCAATGCGATGGACTGCTCAACCTATAGGCGCGTTAACAAGGTAAACTGCCGAGCTGACTAGCTAGCTTGCAGCTGAAATTAAGAAAAGACACGTTTACAAATCGCCTCGGCAAGCCTGTAGCAGGCTTGGTGTCGAGCTTATTTTCTCCGTGGGATTGGCTGTCAACGCTCAAATTCAAGCTTGCTGCGTCCATTTACAAGTAATACGCTGTTAAGACAATTCACGTGCAACTGCCAAGGCAACCAATAAGTACGATAATTTAATACCATCTTTCCGAATGCATTCAGGTGACATCGCCACGAAACGCTTACCATGTCCAGCGATGCACAGGACGATGCGAAGCCAATTGCAGAGGATAATGATGCTGTTGCAGCCGAGAAGGTAGAGGAAGATGAACAGAATAGTAATACCCAAGCAGGTGAGTCGGAACCGCTGTCAAAGCGACAGAGGAAGAGGCTCCTGAGACACCAGCAGTGGGAGGAACAGAGGGATCTTCGCAAGTAAGTATCCGCCCTATTCTTAAAAAAAAAAAGCAGAATAAACACAATTTTTAGATTACTTATTATGTGTTAGGTAAAAATAAACCCCATAACGATTTGTTGTTGTTTAGCATCCGTTTTATTGTTCTGTGTCCAAAGTGCTTTTGTTGTATTAGTATGATTGGTCTAGAGCTCACTGGTGATGTAAATATGGGCTCAGGTGTGCAGTGTACAGGTGTGGCAATGTGTAGTTGGAATCTTGGCGCTTATGACAGGCTTACCGTGTGCTTGGAAGGCAGAGGCGCAAGGAGAAGAAGCAGAAGAGGCGACTGGAGCGGCTGGCCCAGGGTGAGGAAGGGGCCGAGTGCGGGGGGAGGAAGCGGCAGCGGAGAGATGCTACGCCCAGCACCCTGAGGCTGGTGGTGGACTGCAGCTTCGACAGCCTCATGGTCCTCAAGGTGAGACTGAGATAGCGTTAGGATTCTGACAGGTCCCCCTGTTCGTGTCTTGATGAATACAAACCTCAGCCACCAGTACCTTCAATGTTGTGCCCTTAAAAACAAGCTTCTTGCTTCTGTCAAAGTTTCACTTTACTTTGAGTGTAACCGTGTCCTTACAGAGAGCTGGAATTCAGGACTTTCCTGGCTTTATTGGATCCTCAAAACTGCATCGCAAAAAGTAACATGTAACACTGATGAAAGCTTGTAACTGCTTTGTTGTGTTCTGTAGGATGTTAAGAAACTCCACAAGCAAATTCAGAGGTGCTATGCGGAAAACAGGAGAGCCGTACACCCTGTGCAGGTGAGCTCTTACACTGAATAATCAGTCAGACAGACACTCCTGCAAATGTAAGCCCCTCAGGTCCCCTGCATAAAACTGTGTTATAAAGTGGAATACCTCGAAGCCCTCTGACTTCTGAACTCTGCTCTCTTGATTGTTCACCAGTTTTATTTGACGAGCCACGGTGGACAGTTAAAACAGAACATGGATGAAAACGACAAAGGATGGGTGAACTGGAAGGTGCGCGTTATTTTAAATATTTTATTCACCTGTCTGTGCAGCCAAAGCAAGGACATCTTAGAAAAAGCAGACGTTAATGCGTTCTGTTAAGCGGTTATGTCATTATATGTTTTATGGTATATTGAATTGCTCATTTGACTGACATTAAGAGGCTTTGTTGATGGAAAAAGCAACATAAAATGTCATAGTCATAGTCTTTGCAGAAGAGTCGAGATGCAAGCCTCTTTAATATCCCTGAGCAGATTCCAAATTTAAACCCCTCAGTGCACAGTAGACCTATACCCAGTGGAACAGGATATCCAGCCAGTAAGCAGCCCACGAGACCCAGAGCAGAGCCCTGTGTCTGCAGCCAAGAGCGAGACGCCCATCTCACTCTGTTTCACGGCTTTCCACGTTTTTCCATTTGCTTGCCCAGACTTCCGTCTCATGTCAGCCCTTCATATTTCTGTGGATAAAAAATCCATCTTGTGCTCCTGAGCCCTCCCACCTCGATGCTGCTATCTGATTGCAGACCTTTTGGAGGCATGTAACCGAAGATAGGTGTTACGTGTCTTCGGGCCGCTCGAGGGGGGAAAATGACATTAACACCTGCGATATGCGTGCGCCCCATGCAGGACATCAGGATCAAGCCGGAGCACTTCCACCAGGTCATGAACAAGGAGGAGCTGGTCTACCTGACCTCAGATTCGCCCAACGTCCTGACGGAGCTGGACGAGAGCAAGGCCTATGTAATAGGAGGGCTGGTGGACCACAACCACCATAAGGTAGAGCTCAGTGATAATGCAGTGGGTGATGCGGTGAAGGGCCTGAGGCTGGGTCCACAGCACAGCTAACCTCCACTATGTTCTGCAGGGGATCACCTTTGAGCGCGCTCAAGAATTGGGCATCGACCACGCGCAGCTCCCCCTGGGCAGCTTTGTCAAGATGAACAGCCGCAAAGTGCTGGCCGTTAACCATGGTGAGAATGAATGTAATGTAATTCTGCCCCTGTATCGTTCCTGTATCGTAGTGAACTCTAACAAGGAAGCCCTCTGTAAATGAACAAGGCCTATTATGCAGGCAAGGTACAGTGGTCCTTGATTTTTAACATGCAGGCAGTTTCCATTTTCACTCTGAGTGTCTAATTGGTAAAAGGCTAACATTAAATGTTTAGGTATAGTTAAATAAATGTTTTACACTTTAACAACATTTCAAACATTCAACAAAATGTTATTACCTGTTTATCTGATACTGTGATACAGTAATCTGTTCAGCAGCTGTGTTGTGCCGTTGTGAGGTAATGTGGACATATGTGTTCGCTAGTTTTTGAGATCATCTTGGCGTATCTGGAGAAGAGAGACTGGCAGGAGGCCTTCTTCACCATCCTGCCCCAGAGGAAAGGGGCAGTTCCCATGGGCCAGGAGGGCTTGGCCTCTGGGGACAAGGCTGAAGAGCAGGACTCCGACAGTGATTCTGACTCAACAGAGGCAATCTCACAAAACTGCTCAGGCACACAGGACCAACAGGAGGACAGTGAGCAGAGAGAACAGAATGCTGGAAACAGCCAATCAGAGCAGGCCGCCACAGAAGGGACTGCTGCATAGACCAAAACAGCCCCCACTTTCTTGTTATTTTTGAAGTGGGTAGGGGTGGTGCATAAATTGCTCTTGGTGTGTAAGTTCAAAATGCCTTTATCCTAAAAGTGGTCTTAGTTTAACGTAGATATATATATTGTTGAATTCCAGAGAAGATGCCTAAATTTTACATTTGTTCAGTATTTAGGTTTGAAATTTTTCACATCAGCAGTGGCTGTCCACTGATTTCCTGAGTTATGCATTACTCCTGGAAGCATTTTTATTTTTCATGTGACATAAACCAAATGCAGACAACTCTAAAAACATCATACAATAAACCCAGTGTTACAGCCAGGGTGAATGGATCAATTCCTTGAATCAAACAGATTGCCAAATGGAACTTAATAAATATGAAACATAATGAAACATTTCTTAAGACGGTGCTTATGTGTTTGCTAGCTGCTGATTATGATCTGAAATAGCACACCTAAGTGTCAGACTTTTGCACTGGAGAGATAACTTCTGATTGCCTATAATGGCATAATTGGGCCCACAACTAATTTTGCATTGTAGGAGGTTGTCTGCATGAAAAAGAAAACTACCACAGTGACCTACATTTGAAGCTCATTTCCTGAAAGGCCAAGGTGTTTTATATTTTGTAGGTCTGACATAAACCATGAGAAACAGAGAAGTAATTTTTGTGTCTGGAGCCATGGCTTTCATTTGGCCGAAAGAAAGCTTTATAGACTGGATGGAACTCGAAACCAGCTTGGCAAGCAAGCTCAAAGGGCAGACATGGTTGTGAGAGTCTCATGGGTTACACAAACATGCAGGCTAAGCAGGTGTAGAAATTACAGCGTGCTTTTTATGTGTGTCTTCCTGAGCATTGTGCTCTTTGACCTGTGTAGGTGGTGAACAGAATGACACTATCTTTATGGAGCCAGAGAAACCAAAATGTGGTGGGGGGGAGCTTTAGCCTTAGAGGGGCTCGTGGTTTGTTTTGTGTAATAGTCTGGTTAGGCACCTCAACGCTTCTCATGTTGATATTGGAACCATTCATAGACAAACACAGGCAACTCAGAAATGCAAGGAACTCCTAAGAGGTTGCATTTTAAAGGGGAGGTATATTTGTATAAATATGAGATTCTGTGATCACATCTTGGCTGTACCTCTGTCCAGTTATCCACACTGGACAGCGCTGTCGATCTTGTCAGAGATCTGTTTTTGACTTTTGTTGGTCACATCAGTCACATGCCTTGAAGAGGACTGTTCTGTGCCCATTCACATCCTTTTAATTTTTTTGTTGTCCTTGATAAATAACTTAATAATTTGTACTTTTCATGTGCAATGGAGAAGTTGTTCTCATGTGTTCAGTGATCAAAAGGAAAATGGACTAGAAGCCCTTTGCTGGGCTTTTGTTTTTGCACCATGGACCACTTGTTGGTAATGTGCTTATTGAATAATCTCCCCTGCTTCACCTTCACTTCCAACCTGAGGCCCACATTCCCCAGCAGAGAACCACTGCTGACATACTGCTGGCAGTGGACATGTCTGCCATTACCTTGAGTTGAGAGTACAAGCATTGGACTGTTTGCCCATTAACTGGCTTTACATTCAATGTGATTAATTGTGATTACCACTTGTTCACTGTCAACGGACAAAAATATTTAAATGGTCAAGACTGAAAAATGGTCTTGTGAATAACAAGGTATATGACAACCCACTTGAGGGTAGACCCTTGCTTTGAGCACACACAGACAGTGTTATTGTACGAATGGCTTCACAAACAGTGTAGAAAAAAAAGTTTATTTCCCCAGTTAAACCTTACAGGGCCAAACAGACAAACTGCTCTCATGCCTCCCAATTTTTCCAGCCATACCACTGTCAACTTTGGAAACATGAGAGAGGCTAGTTGTCTTGTATTTTCCTTTCAGGGTGGTTACAGTAACAGTGAACCTCTTCATTTGGAGTTATCCAGCCAGTTTGGCTGTATGATACTAATGTCTGACTGGTTTAGCATTTTCCAGTGCTTTGGCAAAACCTTCTCACCTGTAGATATGCTGTAGCTATATATAAAAAGCATTCATTCATATATTCCTCATGTAAAATACTTGGATGTAATTTTGATAAGTGGACACACTAAAATGCTGCCTTTCCATGACAGAAACTGGCTTTTGCAAGGCTGTCTTAGCAGATACAATTACCTGGAATATCATGGGCAGTGGCTTGGTGGCTATTTCGGAACTGCAGTTTCCACACTTAGTCCTGACACATTCACTGCAGTGGTGAAGGTTCATGCTGATCTCCCCTTTCCCTCTCTCAACACCTTTTCAAGACGGCTAGTTGACCTTAGAACTTAGATGCCCAGAAGCTCCTGAATAAATAACAGCACTCTGTAGTGGACATATTAGTATCTCTTCATTTGCAGGGCTATACTTACTCAAATTAAGTTGGAGTGACTGTGTACCAGCTCTAGTGTGAGCACTGGTGTATCCTACACATCCAAGCTGACTTTACTTTGCTATACAGCCACCAGTTGAACTCAGAATACTGACTTCAGAAGAGTTTTCTGAAGGAATGTATATGCTACTTTTACATGGAAATACTTCCATCACAAGTGTGGAATAACAAGCAGGAAACTGACCTTGGGAGGAGAGACACAGAGGTTTGAGTCCTGTGGAAATGCTTTCTGCACCCTTGAGCGAGGCATTTAATTTAACATGAACCTGCCTCTGTGAATATCTGCCCGTTATAAATGGTGTATGCGGAAAATGCAATTTGCCCTAAGCGCATTAATAGAAAATATACAGAGACAGGTGGCAACCCATTTAAAGCCTAACAGGTATTTTTCATGTAAGAGCCAAGGACGGTCTAGTCTAGGGGAGGGTCATTTACAGAACGTGCCTTGGCGGTATACCAGGATATGAATTTACTGTAACTGCATCAGTAATATTCAGATGAATGTGTAGAGGTACAGAGCCATGGTCTTGCCTTTCAGAGTTCAAATTAGCCATTTTTGACCTCATAATGCACAGCTAAATAATTACAGCTACTGTTCTTGTCCATCAGAATAATGATAAATGGCCAAACTGCAGTTAATTTTGAAATTTATTAGACAGCGTGCCTCCAAGGATCTCTTGAGAAAGAGCTTTATGTCCATATTTTTCGCAAATAAATGCTATTTTCAAGGGTAGATATAGAGACAATATTTGAAATATGTGGCAAATGTTATTGTAATGACAAAATGCTGATGAAATGTATATAGGAATGCACTGACATACATATACCAAAAATAGTAACATATGGGCATTGCTGATGAACTGCAATGTGCCTGTATCTACAGTCTATGCCTGATTATTGTACCAAATGTAACATGTGAGTGAATGCTGTCAAAATGAAAATACCTGAGTTAAACACTTTGTGTGGCTTGTGAATGAGGATAATGAAAAATATCCATGCACATCTGAACAGTATTAATACTGAATGTGCTAACACTGCAGCAGATGCAGCAATTATGTTAAAACACACGCAAAAAAAAAGAAATCCTTTTAGTGTAGCTGGGGGTGACCAGGGAAGCTACCACAAACGGCCCACTCCAAACAAATGTGCCTAATATGAGATGAATCTGTGGATGCTGTTAAAAGTAGTTTCATGAATGAAAAACTGTGTGTGGCAGCCATATTTGGAACAGTCTTGGACACAGGGCAACAGAAAATATTTTATGCATGTGTATGGGCAAAATCAAATTAGAATGTCAAATCTGAGTGCAATGCTGTCAATGCTGCGTGGAACAAGATGACGTTACGCTACATTACATTACATAAATTCATTTGGCAGGCAGATGCTTTTATCCAAAGCGACTTACAAGTGTCAAAACTGGATTTCACGCATTTTGCCCCCAAACCAACATTTACACTTTGGTAGCGTTTGCGAACATAAAAGTTGTGTCAGATGTGTGTTACTGTGCACATGTCAACATGACGGTAGGGCATAATACTGTGGTATTCACGACTCATCTCACAAAGTGTACCTAGAATAATTACCTACAGTGATTTTTCTGAAATAATTAAGCTATTCTTGCTGGTATGTAAAACTGCTGGTTTAAAAAATACAAATACATCCAAAAAATCAAGACGACACTCTCTAAAGAAAGAAAGAAAAAGAAAAATAACGTAAAACCCACCGGTTCCAGTTTGACTCCCGCTACCGCCGCCGTGTGGCCACTGGGCGCTGGAGGCAGTTCGAAGCGGTGTCGCGACGCCATGGAAACATGACGCTAACCAAAACAGTATTTCTGCTGCAGATTTCCAGTGATTAAGTAGTCTCAGTGAACTGTACAGTATTTCCATTCAGTGCGCAAGGACACACATACAAGCAGGACAATTAGACCAAGCTTTTGGAAATGTCTCAGAAAGCCACGAAAGTGATTGTTGAACTATATCTCAGAGCGGTAAGAAAACTAGCTAGCTAGTTAGCTGGCAAACCGCTCGCTAACTCAGCTTGGAAGATGGCTGTCAAGCTAGACGGCAGAGTTGAGCACACGAACTCGTCTGGTTGACTCACGTTAGCTGCTTTTTTGTCACTTTCTTTGTTGACACTTAGCCTTTTTTTCTGTCCTTGTGATGCAAGGAGGAAATCGAAGTAACGTTAGCTCTAGTTTGCACTACAGGTAGCTAACGTTAGCAAGGTAACGTAAGGCACACTACACTCGCAGTTCACCAGTGCATTGTCAATGCAAGTAACGGAGACATGGTCGTCTGCAGTGCTGTAACATATAATTCAACATCTGCTTGTAGGTGACCTGCCCTGGTGTATTTTTGTCGGACAAAGGTGACATCTACCTCAGTGTGTCCATCCTGGGCAATTATAAACAGTCTGAATGTGTCTCACCAGTCTTCCCTCTCCTGTTTCGTGAAAAAATGAGATTTGAGAAGGTGGGTGTTCTTCCTTTCTGTCAATGAAGTTACACGAAGGCGTGTGTAGTTTCTGTCTGTGTCCAAGCAAAGCAGATGATGACATGCTTTTCTATAAAAAGCTAGTCTACAGTAGAGGTCACTTTTGACATGGAATGAAATGAATTACTGGTTATGACAGAGAGAAGAGATTGATCTCTGTCACTGGTGTCCTATCACATGGTAGGAACTCAAATTAACTACTTTTCTTACAGATTTTCAAGCAGGTCAGTGATCCAGCTGCAGTTGCTGAACTCTTGGAATGTATGTAATAAGCTTGTGAAACTGCATCTGTGCACACATTTTCCGCCATGCACGTGTTAAAATACAACCAGCATCTGTATAATTACCACAGAATTTAGCAACATTTAAGATTTTGTTGCCTCTAAATGATACTGTTCTTTTACATTCACAGGGCAAGCTATTGGTAATGGAGCAATTGTCTGTTCTTTTTCAGATGAAACTGTGAAATTTGATCTGATACAGCTGATACCCCCAGGTACTTTATCTTTTTCATGATCTTTTTTATTTTTTATGTTGGCAACCCCAACCCCTATTCCCCATGGACGCTCATTTAAGAAGCTACTGAAATGAAGCAGGTTCAAATTCCGTATTGGGCACTGCTGTTGAGACATTGTGCAAGGTACCTAACTTATTTTAGTACATATCCAGCAGTAAAAATAGATCAAAATGCATGCTGTGCAGATTTCCCCTTTTTTCCTATGGCAAAGATATATTCTTACCGAACACAATAATAATAAGAAGAAGAACAATAAGAGTGGTCATTAATGATACCTTACAGGAGACATCTCTTTTAATCTTACCACATTCCTTAGAATAGCGTTTTTTTGTGGGCTGTGATAGACTAATGATGTGTGTTTTGGCTTGGATGCAGGAGGGGAGACTCTTGCGTATTTTGAAGAGGATGCCAGGAGCTTTTTGTTCCCTGAGCCCAAGCTGGTGCCGTCCTCTCCAGGCGTGGACAGAAGAGTGCTGATGACTCGGTCTCTGAACTTTCCTGTGAGAACCCAAGACCTTCAGGCCTCACTGAAGACATCTTGTCACTCCTGTAATAAAGAGAAATGTTGCCTGCACACTAACATTTGGTAGCGACTATTTCACACAATGTTCTTTAATTATGATAGGCATAATACAGGTCGTACAGGCCATGGCAGGGCTTTATGAATGTTTAACCATCCGCATTGTTTTCTTCCTTATTCAACAGGGCATTGCACCAAGGATTGAATTTTCCACGAGAACAACCATCTTTGAGTGTTCTGCCAGATCAGAGAATTTCATGAATCCAAATTTACCCTTGGTAACTTCTTATCTTTATTTTGACGGGCTGTAATCCATTGATAAGAATTTTATCTTGTAATTTGTCACCATTCATTTGTGAATGAAAAAGATGATAATAATAGCAATAAGATATTGGTATACTGTAATCCATTAATATGCATTATATCTTGTAATTTGCCACCATTTGCTAATGCTTTGAAAGGATGTAATAATAATAATAATATGCTCTTTGAACTCAGAAGACAGTGTTGAAGAAAATGAACAATAAAAAGCCCAGGAAGAGGGGTGGTAAGGAGCCTGGCGGTTCCTCTGCGGTGAGGAAGAGGGTACTCAGGGGCAGAGAGCGGGGCGCCGGCCAGCGGGAAGAGAAGCCTCGCTCCCGCTCCCTGTCGCCCTCTGCCATCGGTCACAGGAACACGCACAGGCTGGCCCAGCTTCACCTGGGCACCCACCAACCCAAATCCAGTCTCAGGAACTCCACACCTCAGGTCTGAGGCTCCATGTGATGTTTTTCCTGTGCGCCAGTTTCTTTCCCTTTACTGAATAACCTAGTGCTTGTTATAGCTGTTTTCATGTATATTCCTACTCATATGAAATGTGTGTGTGCACATTCCAAGCTCTGAATCCACAAAATATTACTAGCTAAAGATTTGTTCCTCCATTTTGGTAGTGAGGATTTTAATATTTTAACATGCGAGCTGTTTCCTTATTTTCCTTGTTTTGGCCAGCAGATGGCAACAAAGAATTCATATTATGTGCACACTTTCGCAATCAATCACAAATTGTGCTTATCTACTGATGCACAGAGGGTGTTTTCATGTTGAAATGCATTCCTGGATTTTACAGCTTTACGCTATGATTTTTATTTGGGTGTGATTAAAATCTGATGGCTTAATCTTACTGAAAACCGGGTTGGGTGCCATATGGTTTGCAGTAATGTGCTTCTGCGGTCAGTAAATAATGTGATGGTGAGCCATCAGCTCTTTCAGGCGTAATCACTTTGTTATTATATTTTCTTGAGCTCACCCTCACAGAATATAATATTCTATTATATTCTATAAAGTTCTCACCATTTCTACTGTGCAAATCACACCATTTATGTTAGCCTTGAATAAATGTGGTCCCTTAGTTTTAGATTCATTATTATCACATTATAACATTTCATCTGTCCTTTCATGAGCTTTATTGTATCTGTCTGGACTAGCAGCCCTAAATGACGTATTAATAATGCATAGCTGTTGCTATACTATAAACAGCAGTTTGGATATTAAATGGTGTAATTCCACTTTTTCTCGTTCACAGGTGAATGGTGCCCCATCTACAAGTAGGCTCACAGGAAGTCATTCAACTGATTGGGTAGGAAATCCCTGCACATTATGTTCTCTGGATCTGCTGTATATACTTTATGTATATATGTGTAATATTCAACCTTCAAAAAAGAACTATCATCTTCATTATTAAAAGCTTTCACAAGTCTGGGACTGTGTCTGTACATTAAGCCAAATAACAGAGTCATGTTTTGAACTGATTAGACTTCATGAGTCCTGTACCTGGTGACAACGAGGACAGAGTGGTTTGCCAGCTGTGCCCGCTTTGATTGCAGGCGCTCGGGCCTGCGGAGGATGGAGCCCTGTCAGATGATACAGACGATCTTTCTGATGCCGTGGCGGCTCTCAGGCAGCGCTACAGTCTGTCGGAGCTGGAGAGAGCTCCGCGCCGCCCTGACCTGCGTCAGTCCGATCTGAGCAGGAACAGGTGGGTGTCCCCCTCTTCATCTGCTGTGCTCTGTTCAGCTCCCCGGCCTCACTGCACTGCACTGCGCCGCAGACATCTCAGAGAGGGCAGTCTGATACCTGACCTTCAGAAGAGAGCGATGAACCTGCATTTACCAGCAGCAGAGGGCGCTCTCTCCACCTTTGTCTAGTTTAAGATGTTGTTACCCTCAGTGAAACAAAATCGGTTTGTTTTCTAAAACAAATGTTAATGCCAGTAAAAGTAAAATGTTTTTTGGATCTTCCCTGTAAAGGTAATGTTATGACATAATATCAGATTTCCCGTAAATGATCTCAAATAAGCTGTCCACATTACATTTATAAGGTTTGATAAGGCAATTACAGTATGTACTTGTGCGGCTGATGTGGGTTGCACTCCCCTGCACTGGGCATGAGTGTGTTTGTTGCATTACGAAAGTGTTGCCCTGGTTCTGACAGCCTCTGGGAAGAGATCCACGAGCGGGTGCGGGGTCTCCTCACCACCTCCAAAGCCATGCATCGACTGGCACAGGTGAGTCCCTCCAGACACACACACACACACACACACAAACACACACATACACACTCATGGAGGTACAAGGAGGATTTTCCACTCTTGTATTCCACATAGTCCCGAGATCCCTCAGTCATGGAAGAGAATTCATGTTTGATTTTTTGAAGCTATTTATGTTGAAATGCCTAAATTCCCAGGGTGAGTTTCTGTATGAAAATCTTCTTTAGATTATCACTTAATGCAGGCTCGGTAGCCAGACTACTTCAGCCTGTTTTTGTTTGTGATCTCACTTTAGTTTGCACAGAGGGGAGTTCCAGTGACATACATGCATCAGGATGATAAACAAGGACACATGGCTTTGTTTAGCTAGCTTTCATGACATCACTGGTGTAATGAGATGATTTTATCAGTCTGTTTTTATCTGTCTACATCTGTCTCTCTATATTATCCACAACTTGAATGTGCAAAACAATAAAATGTCTTCCTGTGTAGGCTATCTCATCACCACAGTTCAAAGTTCAGAGCACACCCTTCTCTCTGAGAAAATGTGATTACAATGAACAATAAAGAAATGAGGTTCCATCTGCTTTTGTTGCCAGTACTGTATTAAACAGAGACAGCAGCCATTATGAGCATTTTTCATACCCATAAGTTATGTCTGTGGGGGGTTATCAAATTCCGTTCATAATCAAACTTTCCCACTCTCACTTTATCAGTGAGAGATTTGTGACTGATTAGATATTGTGAAGCTCTTTACTTCCCTTATTCTCCACCTCATAGTTTATATCCTGTTGTGTACTTAACACATGCTTTAAAGGCAGGGAGAGGTTGCCTTCTGTCCAAGACAAGTTAGAGTTTATCACTTTAAAAATGCCAGTCAGTTATCGGTCAAACCCGGATCTGTGAAAGAGCGGTCTTTCATAATAGACTTCTTCTTCCTGCCTGTCTGTGCCGGGGAATTCTGCAGCCACTGATTTATTGCCGTTCCCAGCCTTTCTGCCGGAGCCACAGGACCAAGCCGCAGTCAGTCGACTGCATACCAAACAGATGTAATGTCTGACCTTGTGTCAGTGTGACATCTCTGCTTATGTGCAAAAGCAGAGGTTTGCGTGGACACATCGAAATCATGCTCCCTCCAAACAATGATGATTTTGATACAACTCTATAAGCCCTATCTTCACTATTATATTAATATATTAATGCTATATTGTAATAATACAGTATAATTAATATTATATGGGCCTTATACTATATTAATGGGCCATAAAGTGTTTCTCTCCATTAAGGAGACAGCTGTATAATAATGAAATAGGACGGTATGGCAAATTATGTACTACTTCATGAGGAACTACAGAAGCAGGTGTTGAACAGCTTAAAAAGCATTGATTGTACTGGTGTCGGTCAGTGTAGGATGACCTGACCACACTGATCATGACTGATGTCAGACCCTGCCTGAAGTGTTGCAGAGGAGTGCCTAATGTGTGTGTGATTCCAGGGTGCCACGGATTCTGAAATTGAGGATGTGCTCGAGAGAAGGTGTGTCTCACCACATTCTTGACCTCTCTAGAGGGAAAATGCCTGGGAGACGTGGTGAGTGGACTTGACAGTAGAGTTATCTACTGAATGTCCAGAAGCATTGCACCATAACAATACAGAATGTCCAGCAGCAACCAAAAGGGTATGCATTGCGTAATGTTCCTGCTTAAAACACTTTACAACATTATAAAATGTTGTATTTATCTTAAGATCACTGTACAGAACAAGATCAGATTGTTTTCATAGGGTACATTCTATTCCAGAAACATTTAGGGTTACATTAATTCACACCTTGTAGTTAGAATTTTGTAATTCCTCCTCTGGTATGCATTCCACTTGCAAGATGTTTCCTGTGTAGTTTTATGAGAATGTAGCTCTTCTGGGGAGAGGTTTTTGACTATTCCTCCAGGAAAAAAAATTGCTCTAGGTTTTTCAACTCTTTTTTGGTGAACTGTTTTCTTGAGTTTGAACTAAAGGGCCAGAAATTGATATGGTCTCTTGCAAACACTGATTTTCTGCTGAGTTAACCCATTCTTTGTAGATCTGGATGAATGCTTTGGAGTGTTGGCATTCTGGAATATCCATTTTTTAGCTTCTTTGCAGAAGGAACCAAGTTTCTGGTCCAGATATCCTTGTGCATGTTAGTGTGTCCTCTATGTTAACAAAGTCTCTGAGACCTATAAATGCTGACAACCCCAAAACACAACAGACCTTCTACCATATTTCACAAACCATTTTCTTAAATTGTGTCACCTTTTTGTACTAAATTTAACACTGATGAGCACGTCCAAATAGTCATGTGATGGAAAAGCATTTCAATTGCCATTCCGCTGTAGTTTTCCAAATTTGAGGTGCATCGTCTTATGATTTGCCTTCAGAAGAGGCTTTTTTTACAAGTCGACCCTAATGCCACAGTCCTTTAATGGTCATGCAAATGGCCTTTAATGGGGCTTTTTAACATTTTGTAATTTGAGGATGCAAGTTTGTTTTGAAGAAATGCAACTATTGGTTTTGGATTTACAGTTGCTTCTCAAACCGTTTGTCTCGTGAATGCACTTGTTTCCCCTTACTAATTGGGCATCTTAATAATAAATTTCTTAATAGTGAGCACTACAGTGGAAAGTGTTTTTTTTTTTGCCCAAGAGCTCTCTGACCTTGATAATGTAAGCTACTAGTTAATGTCTTCTGTGTTACTTCCTTTTATACCCCAGGGAAAAAGAAAGCCCTTGGATGCCTCTGTAAAATTTTGTTGGATTTAATTTAGAAGATTACTTAAAGGTGTGAATGAATGTGACACTTGTTTTCTGTCATAGAACTTATTATTTGTCAGTCTGAATTTGCTCTTTGCAATGTTGTTAATGTTAAAGTAAAACAAGACATTTTTCAGCAGGAAAATGGACCAAATTCCCAATTTATACATTTTTGTGTTCTGCATTCTTCAGGGGCATGAATGTGGAGGACGCTATATGTCCCCGAATGCCCAGTGTCCCAAAGTTAATGTTAAATGAAAACCCCTGTCTGATCATTCATTGGTAGCTCCTGAGGTATAAATACAGGAGGCATCAAATAACAGGCTTTGAATTAAAAACAGCTCTCTGATCTCTTCATTACAATGTCTTTTATTTAATGTAACCAGCCTCCTTAAGTAAAAAGATTTCATGTGAAGTATACAGAGGTACCATAATGAACTGTGGATGGATACACAGTTAAGTGTACAGAATCGGTTGCTGATGGATGAGCCTTATTTTAGTTGGCAGGCATGTTAACTGTGAAGAAAACTAAAAAAAGGGTTTTGGACAATTATCAGTTTAAAGTTGAGTGCTCTGTCTCCCCAATATCTGTCTTACAGGCTGCCGCTGATGAGAATCAACATTTAATTGTGTTTACAAGTTTAAAAAGCACCCAACAGCAGTACTTGAAGCTTAATCCTCCATACGATCAGGCAACTGAAGAAAGCAATGCCTGTGTGCTCCATAGCATTTCAACGTTGATTTTGCAAATGAAATATAATAATGTCATATTTCATTGTGTGTGTTTGCAAGTCATTGGTTAATGAGTAATGAAGCTGGATAGCATCTGGTGTCCTTACTGAAAAAGTGCTCCAAGTAATGGAAAGTCCCTTTAGTATTGACTTGTTAATTGAAGGGCAGAGATATACAAATATATTTCATACTCTGTCATGTCCAATATAGAGCTTTTGATTTTGTGGAAATAATTTTGTGTCCAATTGAAGACTGCATTTTAACTTGCTATTTTTTTCCTGATAAAGTTTCTTTTGTACCTCTTTAAATGTTTTTAAATTTGACATTTGAACACCAACTGTCCTTTTGCTGTTCATTACAAAATCAACCACCATTAAAACATCTAATGTACAACCTTTTAAAAACTATCAATTGCTGACTGGGGCTTCTGTGGACTTTGCTTTTCTGTCTCAATCTGTAAATGTATCCCCTGTCAGTGTGTGTTAATTAACACAGGAAGGTTTTCAGAGTAATTAAACAGTGCTGACACTGATAAGAACGAGAGAAGCTGTTATCAGTAGGTCCCCTTAAAACCCATTTCTTATTCCCAGACTGCAAATTTTGACAGTGCTAGCCCAAGCAAGTTTGCACCGCTGCGGTTGATTCAGAATGATCCATCCCAATCAGAGCTGTTGAGCTATTTCTGCTCCCTGGCCAAGAGCAGGCAAACCTGACCTTGAGGTGTTCTCAGGTGTGCCGTCTGTGGGCCATTAAATGGAACTAATGTGACGGCCCTTCCGCGTAAACCGCTGTCGTGTCTCCTGGAAATTGTCTCCTCGATAATAATCTACTGCATCGATCCCCGCAGAACATTCTGATTTATATGCTTCAGGGACAGAGCACGGAGGAAGCATTAAACTGAATTTAAGCTGAATTTAACAGAAACTCCTGATGAGGAATCCATGTTTGCTGTGTATCTTCATCATGGGGTTATGTATAATCATAGAATCTATGTCAGTATGCCAATTTTGAATGAGCCGATTGTTTAAATACGTGGAAAGACGTGGTTATTGTGACATTCACCCTCTGTGTGCATACATAGGAGGTTCTTCTTGTCTCAGACTGACAGCCTGGGCATGCAATCAGAGGCCTGATCCTGGAGGTGATGCCATGCAGTAGGCAGGGTCGTGTCAGTCACCCTCCATCACTCCCGCACCATTTGTAATGAGAATGGTTTTGCTGTGACTGAAGCAGCATTCACTACTGTAATGTCAGACAGCTTTTTCACTGTTTAGAGCATGGAGATAAGACAGCTGATCTGTGTACTTTGCTGGCCAGTATTAAAAGGCACACCCAATCACAAAAATGTATTGTTTTTGAAGACAATACACTGAGTAGCAATGTGAAGTGATTAATTGAATATTAGCATACTGTCATGAAGAAAATGCTCTAAGTGAAATGTCTTTCACCCATAGCAGACATCTTTTTGATTTAACAATTGACTATATGTTTTACCACACATTTTCACCATAGATTTCATCATCATTTTAAACATCTTATTATACTATTTAATTTCACACAGTGCACAGTCAACTGTTTCAGTATGTAAATTAAGGATAACGTATATTAGAAAGCCCATACTTCAGGATTTTGGGAATTTCATTCTCAGTTATTAATAATTAAATCTAAGATTAACTTAATAAGTCAAGTATTTCATGTAATATTTTTTCCAGCAGGTAATACAAGTACTGTCTCAAGTATCTGTATATACAGTATAATACTGAGTAGAATATATGAGTGACTCCTCGTTTGGATTGGACTGAATTTCTCAATAGTTGCCTCAGGGATCCACATTATGTCACGTCTTGATAAAAATAAACAGAGTGGGATGAGATTTCAGTTATTTTTCTTTATTTGTTTTCAGATAAACACACCCAATAGGTGCATCAACATATATTAAGTTACATACCATATACAGTATATGAATATTTCCATTTATTGATATTGTTCATTATGTGCTTTTATACAGAGCCAAAAAAAAGAAAAATATCAAAAAGCCTATACTTGCACATAGAGTTACAATACTCTCTCTTTTCCATTTCAAGAATTTTTAAACGTGTATACATATTGATAATTATTTATTTCCCTTTATTTTAGAGCAGTGTGTTCCTGTTCATAATTCAGAAAATCAGATTGTTTGAAGTGTAAATAACAAATCTTTGATTCACAGTTGATATCTTTTCTTTGCACTGCACCTATAAATTATAGTTACATTTTGAATTGGTGGAATTGGCTATATCAGCTGCCTGGTTTCCCAGAAAAAGGTAAGATAACTCAGAGATAACAGATTATAAAACCATGAACAGAGGTTATTGCAGTATCCCATTTATTTCCGCTGTATTGCCAGTCTAGGGCAATAAGTCAAATGCATTTTTACGCGTGCCTTTTTACCCATTTTAGTCACTTTAAGCCATGGGACAGTTACAGTACAGTGCAGTAACTTCATTTTCAAACTGTGGCTTTCAAAGGCCTCAGTTTGTTGCTTTCCATTTCACAGACAGACAAACACGATGATGAAGAGACAGGGATGCCTGTAGATATGTTGCCTTGAAGCATTTGAGGCAAAAATACATTCGCGGGCAGGGTGGAGCTTCAGTGACTGCAAGTCTGAGAGACCGCTCAAGTTGCTGTCATTTCTGTCTTTACTGCTGCCAGGATACGGGATACAACTTTAATATGGATTTTACTTTGCTGTGATGTGCAAAATTCTAGAATTTTACATACATTTGATTTCCTCATTAGTCCCACAGTGGACTCTTTACTCTTTCTATGCACCACAAACTTGTGGTGTCTATGGCAAACAATAATCTCACACGTTCACTCATATACAAATACTGAAGCATCTTCATTCGTACCCTCTCACACACTAAAGGGGACTTTTTTTCATTTCTGTATCATATTGACTCATGCAAAAATTCCTTTAATAAAATACTGGATAGACAATGTACCCCTTTTAACAGTGCATTCCTCTTGGCACAAAAAGTAAATACAGGACATGGTAAGTTCTAGAACAGTGGTTCAGCCAGGGTGTACTTGTACTCACCGGTGTTCTTGATGACCTCAAAGGAATGCTTTAACTCAAGATATAGTTGGAAAACATTTCCATAACAAACGCATAATGTGTTACCTGTTTAGTGTTAGTTTTCTGTGAGCATACATTAACAATAATGTAATAGTAATTCTGAGGAACAACTTTTACATTAGGGGGGACACATATGGCTGTAATTCGTATTACAATTTATACAGTAAATATACTGTTTATTTCCGTAAACAAACTTCTTAAGTGGAAATAGGAGGATTTATCTACACTGAGTGATGCTGGTGAAGTCAAAGGAAGCACAATTTGAACAGTGAATGGGATTGCATCTCCAGACTACCTCAGAATCACTGTTCTAGAAAGTTCCACAAGAGTCATTTTTAGAAGCTCAGTTGAAAAAACTTCAAATCTTTATATATGATATAGATTCTTGATTATCTAGAATATATTTAGTTTTGCCATGAGATCTATCCATGCTCTTTACTGCAGGAAATATACACAACACAGTCCAGTGGTGAGGTTCAAGAGAGGCAGTATCTCATACACAACACAAAGACAGACAAGAGAGGCAGAAAGAGATACTGGACTGCTTCCTACAGTACAGTCACATATCACATTAGCAATGAGGGAAAATGTCTGAACACTGCAAGGCACACTCAGAAGTTCGTCAGGCTTTCTATGATGAAGGTGGTGTTACTACCATAGCTCTTAGAGTGTATGAATATAAACACAGTTCAACCTCCAAGCAAAATTTTTTTTTTTTTTTTTTTTTTTTTGCTTATGCTTGATTTGCACGCATCATGGAAGCGCTCATGTTGAAAGAACACCTTTTGAGAGCCACAGTAACACCCTCCAACCTGAATTTCCCTCTCTACTTGGCACGAACGCACAGTGGGCTCATCGTATGGGCAGCGATGTAGAAAATGCCAAAGGGGAACTAACGGTGACTATTGCTGGAGTCAGGGCATGAATTCCTCTGTCACTGGCACCTCCTCTCATGTAATGGCACTAATGTTATGGTTCCTTCCTTCGTCTCACACGTTTGTAGCAGCATGTTGCTGGTTTCTGGGGTCTGAACGGACCGCCGCATGTCAGGAGCTAAAATTGAGAAGTCTGTGTGAAGGATATGGCGTCGCTCTTATCCACTGTGAAGCCCCCGTTGACGTAGGACTTCTTCTCACACTCCTCGTCGTCCATGGTGGTCTCCAGGGCGAAGGGGTTCACCACGTCCACGTCGGAGGTCAGGTCCATCCTCTCCAGCTCCTTCTTGGAGAGTTTCTGTACTATTCCAGCCCCGAAGGCGTCCCCCAGGACGTTGATCATGGTGCGGAAACGATCCCTGAAGCAGGATTGGGTGGGTGGGGGTCACATTGTTACAGCGTGATGATGTATTCTACTAATGCCCATGTCATTTTACAGAGAGGATTGTGTGAAAAGTATGTAATGAAAGGAGAGCACTTACAACAGCCAGTCCACAGCGACGATAAGAGTGACGTCATTGGCTGGTAGACCCACTGCAGTCAGGACTATCACCATGGTTACCAGCCCAGCATTGGGAACACCTGCAGCTCCAATGCTGGCTGCTGTTGCTGTTATACTGTAACCAAAACAAACACAATATAATCTCCACACTGTGTTCATGTATTGAACTGCAGAAAATGTATCCCTTTTTCCTGCCCTGTTTGCTAGCATCAAGGTGTGTATTGAACTGCACAATTTATTTTCTCAAAATATTTTTCCTGCTGTGTTGCTGGTTAAGTACCAAATGTAAAACAGATGCAAATGTGTGGAAGAGACTTGCATTAATGTAAACACCCAAAAGTAATTTTCATGTGAAGAACATATTACACAATGGTCACTCTTTCTACTCTTTCTACTGATAAGAAATACCGATATAAGAATCAACAACATGTAGTGATAAAAAACACTGGGACAGAATCATTCCTATAAAACACTGTTTGAATAGCGAATTTACAAGAATGAAGCAACTGCTAATAAGAATTATATTCCTGTAAGAATTATAATCCTGTAATACTGTAATACTGACAATCAAAACGTGCAATGGATTTCAATACATTTATACATCATCTTTGTATCTCATGTTAATACAGTACCAAAACATCATTAGTGCTATATAGTGCTATAAACCCAATATAGGACATTTAGGCCATATGTTGTATTTGGTGTCCATGTTTCAGGAAGACTACTGGAGTAAAACTCTGAAGAACTTGCTTGTTCTGTCTATGACGGCGCCTCCAAAATGTCCATCATTCATGGTCACCTTGGTGTGTTACACTCCTGGCATGATTCCATTACCCAGAATAACAGTGACGATCTGTAATATCTCTAGTATCAGCCACACTGCAGGTCCTGGGACATACCTGATGGTGACGATCTGGCCCACGTCGAGGGGATAGTTGTTCAGCTGCGCGATGAATATGGCCGCCACTGCCTCGTAGAGAGCCGTGCCGTCCATGTTGATGGTGGCCCCCACCGGCAGCACGAAGCGGGTGATCCTCTTGTCGATCCTGTTGTTCTCCTCCGCGCAGCGGAACGTCACTGGCAGTGTTGCCGAGCTGCAGATAAATCACCGCGCGTGTGAGTCCACGTGTGTGGCGACAGCTTTTCGAGAAGTTGGTCAGTGTAAATGCTTTGCATGTGACACTTGTATTTCAGAGGTAAAGAAGCTCGGAAGAACCGATATTTTATATAACCCAAAAAAAAAGTAAGTTCCAGAGAGGCACTAGGGTTTATAACTGATTCACAATACAAGGCTGCCTCTGAGTATACTGCCATAAGGCATTACATCATAATATCAGAGTGGTTTCAAAAATAGGGAACATAAATTTCTCTAGCTATTATGTTTGCCCACTTTGAGGTAAAAAGTTTTCACATTAAACATGGATTTGCTGCTCTGCACCCTAGTGCAGTGCCTGAGAAATCAGAGTTTAACAAGCTAATGCATTTTGACAGAAAATCATTTAAGTGTTGATGGCGCTCCAGCACAATGACCTTTGTAAAATTGTACGAGGCACATTATTTGTAAGTACCCACTTTGGAAAATGGAAGTTTCAGAGCTGCAGTGGTTTACAGAGCGGTGAGAGCTGAGATCCCAGCTGTGCAGTTGCCCTGTGGCCAACATTTCAGGAAGACAGGAGTAAGTAAGAGGTACCTGGAGGAGATCATGAGAGCAGTCACCAGTGCCTGGGCCATCCCCCAGGCGAACGTGAAGGGGTTCTTCCTCACAAATGCGAAATAAATCAGGGGGAGAAATATTGTGGAGTGGATGGCTAGTCTAAAGGGAAGAGAGGAAAGAATTATATAAGAAAATCTAATTGACTGGAGTCTTTCTTTGAAATGTTTGTCTTAAAGTTGAGGAGCAACATCCCAGAGGTTCTGTGATGACTAACTTTGTCAGTCAGAGTCATGCTTAACCATTGACAAGAAAAACATAAGAAGTACATCTGTTTTCTCATACACGGTAGGTGTCTGTGACAGTACTCACTGATGAATTATAAAGGACGGAAGGTTTTTAAAGTGATTTCAGCTGCACTGGCTGAGCCTACGTCAACCCCTGAATCTGATTTTGAAGTTCCTGGGCTGAATCTGTGGCTTATATGCAGATCGCATTAGGGATAAACTTTCACACCATGTCTAGAATAACAGTTTAAATCCAGGCCCAACCCTAAAGACTTTATGACTGAAGCCTGCTATCAATTGTGTCACCAGCTATTCCAAACTGTTGCCAAGGGTCCACACCTGGCTCCATGGAGCCTTTTGTTGCTCTGCCAGAAGCATCTGACAATCAGATTTAGGAGCTGTTGAGACAGTGATGTAAGATTCAATTACAGTCCGTGCTGGCCGGGCAGTTTTAAATCTCAAGTGCGCCATTACAGGAGCCTCTTTATCTGCTCAGGAGCAGGACCTGGTTTTGCAGGGTCTGGCCAGCGTGCTGGACTCCGATGCCAGCAGTAAATTCACCTCGCTTTTAATTGAGCATAGCATTAGTGTCGCTCACCCGCTCAGCACTGTCACCATGTATAGGCCCAGTTTTCGGAAGATGTCCCAGTCCTCCACTTCAATGATCTTGGCGGCAATTAAGAACAGTATTCCCACCGGCATGTAGCTGTAAGCAAAGCAATGATAATGATTTGTGCCACTCAGACAAAATGGATTGTGCATGAAGACTATGTGTGATTACAAGGACAGGATAGTTTGCAATATTTCAGTAGGCAGGGTGATGGCTGGTATACCCTTCACCTATGAGCAACTAACAGAAGCTAGCAGTGAGTGGACACTTAATATTTATTTAAGATAATATGTTTAATATTTACTGTTCACTCAATGGCAGTTTCTGCTGGTTGTTGTTATTTAGCTGTTGATGTTCAAAGAAGAAGAAATTCCCACAGTAAACCCATAGCTTTTAAAAGTTAAAAGCAGCCCAGAAATATGGACAAGACATACCACATGATAATCTGGACTATTTTCATGGTGGCCTCATTTAACGCATCAAAGAACTCCACCAGTATGCGCCCTCTCTCCCCCATCTTCCCGATGACCAGCCCAAACACCAGACAGAAGATGATGAGGCCCAGAACGTTGATCCCATCTGAGTACATCCCAACTATTTTGTAGTCCTTGGTTATGTTCTGTGAATAGAGAGAAGTGACACAAAGGCTTTTTCAGTACTGCAGGCAGTTCTAATTTTGCCACAAACCCTATGCTGTAATGGAGACCGCATTACCACCATCCTGAAGGCTTGGGCTGTTAATCCCAGTAGACTGAGAGTCAGATTCACCCAAGGATCGTGTGTACACTGCAGGTGGTAAACTCTTACAAATATGCACAGTCAGACAGTGCAGGTGCACTTAACTACTTCTCAGGGACAGGAGCTCCTTTCAGCTGGATACATAAGCTATTCTGTATATGTATATTAATAACTGGGAGAAATGTGATAAACCTGGGAAAGAATGTTACAGATTGTATTCTTATTTTATTTCGTTTTATTTATTTATAGTAAATTTGGCCCTGAGCATCACATAAGTGATTATTTGTTTTTAGCATCCCCCAGTCTGAATACCACTGCACTGAACAACACAAGTGGTTGCTTTGGATACAGCCATTCACTGACATTCTCTCATGGAGCTTAGAACTTTAAATCAAAGTGGATCATTTCACCTCTGAGATGAGTGTGAGTCCTTGAGAGTGTGCCACTTACTTCCTGTGGGACGGTTGTCATGACAGTGGTAACAGGCGGAATCATTGTGGTGTTTTCCACAGGTTTGCTGGGCTCAATCTCTTTGCGCTTCGTCTTGTACTGCAGTTCAGATATGTACAGCAGAAGTGACATTTTGGCATTTTGACTGTGATAATAATTTCAATTTATGTTTTGTAATTAATATGCTGCAACAGTAATTGAACAGATACCGTCAGTGATATCTGTGAAACACCTTACCTGTTGAAAACAGGCCTGAACAAGGTTTTCAGGAAACATATTCCTGTAAATGAAATTAAAATAAGTTCTTGTGTATGAAATATATGCTTTTCATCAGTAAGGATAATGTCCACAGTAAATCTTTTATGTTACAGTGCCTTTTAACAGAACATTGGTCAGGAAATTATAATATATATGTATATTAAAAATGTTGATTAGGTTCAGTTTTGGCAGAGGGACTGAATTTTATTAAACAGTTATATAATAGAAGAGGATACAGAGTCTGTTGAGAGTATGTGTCACAATAAGAATGAGCACAAATGTAGCATCAAAAGCAAACTTTCTCCATTCCCTTTATTTTTTAGACCTTTACCTTTTAATACACCTACAGTCTAATTTTAAAGCAACTTTGCCAATGTGTGTAATTCTGCTTTGTAAGAAAGAGCATTAATGGTGGGTGTGTCACCTCAGAAGGTCCAACATGGCGTCCACTGTGGTGACGTCAGGTGTGGACCCAGTTCTGTCGATGTTGTCAGCGGTTTGAGAAACCCCAGGTTTAATTGCCATCACTAAAACAATGCCTGGAAAGCATTTCAAAAAGTCCATTTGGCTGCTGAACACAAACTGATAGAAGATAGATAACCCAACATATCTGAGATGTCTAGCCATTACAATTTTGTAGCTTTCCATTCCATATCCATAAATTTATACAGCAATCCATCATATACATTTAAGAGTGCTGATGTTGTGTTTTAATGTGTTTATAAATTTCAATCTGCAATCCAGCATACAGACATGTTATAATTATACAGATTTGAGATGAGTGAGAATTTGTGCAGCAGTCTGTAATATCACTCACCCAGAATGACAGCGATGATTGTGGTGGAAAAGTAATAAACAACAGCACGCAAACCAATCTTTCCAGACACCTCAGAATCCAGGGCTGCCACTCCTGTGAAGGCACCAAGACATGTTGAGCCACATCCAAGCTTCAGTGCTCAAAATCAGTCCATTACTGTCTTGCTTGTAATGTAGTAAAGTGTCCAGCATTCATGAGATCACATGCAAATGTCCCTTTCCTTACGCTGCCATCTGCCAGGGACAGAGAGGTTCAAAGATCCATCACTTCTATCCCTGTTCAGTTAATTACCAATCCGTGTAAAGGACTTTCCTGTAAATAGATTTTCCAAATGATTTTATATTTTAACAGATATGCAGAACACTTTGTTGCCATTTTGTGTTACACTGACACCAATGTGATGGTGGAGCCCGCTGAGGTCATTACCTGGGAATGGGCTATAAATCTATGAAGGTTGTTTGCCATTGTGCAAGCACCCCTGAGCCCTCCTGAACCTTCAAGGATTGCTTGTTTCACATTGCTTGACCACATGAAACATGTGGGTCCTTGCATTTGCATGTTGCAAATGTTAACAACTAAATGGTTGGAGATTTGTCAGATGGCATATTCATGGGTGGAAATCCATATGTGAACCACACTGAAGGTAAAGAGTCTGTTTACTTCATCCAGCAGGCCTGTGGTGTGTCAGAAATATGGCAGCCAATGCCATAGCAGGACATATGTCAAGTAATTCAAAGCATACAGTGCAGTTTTCACAAACACCTAGCAGGCAGGGGTTGTGTATGAGACTGCAGTTGCAAAAAAGCTGAGCAACAAATGTCTCTTGTTTCCTTGGTAACAAAACACATGCCTGCATTGTGCTCTTAAATGACGTTACAAAAGCCATTCAAGTGCGCTGAGTGTGCTCAGTAATTATTCCAATGGGGCAGTGGGGACTGATTCATATTCACCACCGAGCAGTCTTATCTGTACAGTATTTCTCCTTCCCGGCTGGGCTCATCCCTCCTCTCTCTAAACGCAGTGATGGTAAGCCCTTTTTGTGCAGCCTCGGTGCGGCCGTGCATAATTCTCATCCTCTACTACATGAAGCACAAAGCAATCCCAAGGCTGTTCTGTTATTGAGCAATGCTGTCATCTTGAACAGTGTGTGCAGTTGGACCTTGCTTTCCCTGTAACCTTCTGTGTCTGGTACGCTCATTGATACTAATTGGTTTACAGTAGATTTACACCGCGCAAATATCCCCTGTCCCTGCAGCAATACGGTACGGCAGGTTTGGGTGCTAAGAGATTCTAAAATATGCAAATATATTCATGGAATACATTTTGGCCTCCAAGCTGCTTTTTAAAAGATGTAACACTTTGTAGTTATGCTCACTTAAACTCTTCAGTGCTTCAGTGCTGTTTGCGGGATTTCTTTGCGTTCATAAAATCATTTTACATTGTCTGAAAGTAAGCAGATGGGCTTATTGCATCTTGCTTCTTAAGCTGTTGTCGGGAGATAAAACAAGGTCGTGTGGATTGATCAGGTGACCCGTTTATTTTCCGTAGTTACCTGTTACCATGCTTGAGATGATGAGTGGCAGGATGACCAGCTTTAGCATCCTCATCAGGATCTCTCCAGGAAAGCCAAAGTAGTACTTGTTGAGCTGGGATAGAGAGCCATATTCTCGCACCAGCACCCCCAGTCCGATCCCTGTGGGAAAGAGAGAGGAACTCACCGTTTGAAGCTGCCTGCTAGATATTTGTTGCATCACAGAGCACTATCCACAGCATTGCCGCCTGTGTCCTTCACAGAGCACTATCCACAGCATTGCCGCCTGCGTCCTTCACAGAGCACTATCCACAGCATTGCCGCCTGTGTCCTTCACAGGAAAAGAACTGTAGCATTGTTGTCTGTGTTTATCATCACATTGTGTGGTCAATCCTGTTTAATGCATGTGATTGATAACTGATTTTTCAGTCAGTATGTGCATATGTTGGGATGCAGAAAAAAATTGTACAATGGTAAAAAAAAACAAAAAAAAAACAAGAAGACTCAATTGTAAAAGTTTGCTTCAAGTGGCCTTCGCTGTCAGAGGTTATGATTTATTTGTCTTATGACGAGCAGAGTAGATCACAATAGGGTCGCTACTGGCTAATGCTGTTGACTGCACCTACAGTATGCTAGCAAGCCCAGACTGTTGTATTACTCTTCTCTATATATCCTTGTTCTCCTTCCTCTATTTTATGTGAGGTTTACACCTTCCCGGTATTTCCAGTTTCAGGCTTTCATGTGTCAATAATTACCTTACATTCTTTGGTCTTGAAATCCAAATGACCATCAACAATAGGATACCCAAAGTTTCATTATTCTGCCTAGATTGATGATTCACCCTGAGGCCTAGTTTTGTTGGTTAATAACTAACAGAACCTTCTGGTTCCAGGTCTGGTCTGTCATGAAAGTCCAACAGGTTGCCTGCACAGAATCACATTTGGCCTATTAAAGTCATTTCCCTCATCTCAGTACTTTCCCCACATTGAAACTTTGATTTCCTCAGGTGTTTAAACGATGTATCACATGTAACTTTTTTGTTACAGGAACACATACTTGGCTATGTGGGTTGAGCGTGGGAGGCATAGCTTTAAATAGATGGAGTAAGCCTGGTATGTTCAACACAGAGCTGAGTGCTCCATGAATCTGAGAAAAGCAGGGAGCTCCTCTGTGGCATGACAACCTGTCATCTATGAATTGTCTTCCATTCGACAGGATATCTGCAAGAAGCTTTACAAAAAGGTTAACGATTGCAGCAGTGCTATAACACAGACAAACTTTACTGACCTACTAAAACTTGAGATTGCAATTATTGCCTGTGAAGATGCAGAAGACATCATTTTACAATGGAAAATCCATAAAAATGAACACCCTTTTGGCAGAATTATAATCTGCAAGGACATGTCAATAAATGGTGCACTCCTTAAAGGGAACGACATTTCTCTGAGACTATGACATTGCAATAATTGTGAGGTTATGATCCTGATATTGCCTAGTATAGACCTTTATACCACTGTTCAAGTTGTTAAAAATGTATAGAAAATGAAAGATGCATGGCCTATGCAGCTTTTATAGGCAAGCATCATCAACTTTGAAATAAGTACTACATATAAATATGTGTTAAATACATAATATGTTACATATACTATATTCTATTATACTGAACCACAACTGGAATAGGAGCCCAATCAAAAATGTCCATTGCGCTACAATATTTCCCACCTTTGCAAGACAATTCTTGTACAATTCACCAAAAAATTGGGAATTGTAATGATGACCTGAAAGTTTATCACTTTAACACATGGTATTACCCCATGTATGAAAGGTTTGTGTTAAAAACACAGCATATAGACAGCCACAGTGAATTTATCACGTTATCTTCCCCTGGATGTAATGCCCCTATGCAGTGCAGCCTGTATGGAGTGCACTGTGCGCCCACTGAAGTGAGAAACACGTCCCACGCGGCACAAGTCTCCACCCACTCCTGTCTGCAGGACAGCCCTCTGTCAGTAGCCATTACAGCTGAAGAGCCCACGCATGAGGGGAAAACCTCCTCAAAGTAGGTCAGGCTTCCCCATGGCGGGAGGCTTGCCCTCCACAGATCCCCGTGGTGGACCCTGAAGAAATGGCCTGCGATTCCATGGATCGCTGTGGGGACTCAAGGAAAGAGAACCGGTCAAAGCCGGACGTGGGAGCAAAACTGTGGGACCGCTTGCGAGCTGCTGGGGCTTTTCCGGCTCATACTGAAGTGAAAGCTATTGCTGTGTCGCTTTAATATCAGAAGCAAGCTCACAATAGCCCTGAAGATCAGGGTTTCAGCTTTATCGGCCCAGAGGAGCGCCTGTTCCCCTGTTTCTTCCACTTGGCTGTGCATTACTCACTCATAAACATTGTTTGTGCGGTGGCTTCTTCAGCGCTTTGCTGATTCGAGCATCCCATAATTCCGTTATCAGCCCTTACAGTTCACTGTAAAGCCTTGTAATGGGGGAGCCACTTCTAACTGCTCCTTGTTTACTGCATCCTGCTCTGTTTTAATTGAGGCGCTTAAAAGCATTTTTCCAGTAGTTAGGCATATTGCTGGTCTGGTTTTGATGGTGAAGTCATTAACATCACATTTCCCTTCGCTTTTTTGATTCTGAAGTCTCTCCTCACAAACACATTACCCAGCGCGCAATATTTGTCTTCTTGCGATGGGTGTCGTTACGTCCAAATTCAGCAGGGGTCAGGGGGAAAGCAAGCCAACAGGATCCATAAGTGTGGAGTTAGCAGCTTGTGCGTGGCAATAATGAGATTACTTCTGAAGTGTGACAAGCAACTCTCAACAGCCATTAAATCATGGTACGTACTACAAAAGAAGCATGACTGCTGAAGAGCAGCCTTGTTGAATAATTCAGCCTTTTCTATTGTTCAGTAGTACGCCTGTGTGAAAAGAAAAAATAAAATGTTCCCTGCATCTGTAAGATTATTGGGTGTTATTGAAAAGTAACTGATTTTTTAAAGTAGCTTAGAGAAATTATGTTTGCTTTGGAGAGTCAAGAACAGGGCATGGAGGCTGCCTAACTCTGTATTATACCTCCTGGAAATAAGAATGCTTTTATTCTGCTCTACTATTATATAAACCTTTATATAACAGTGATAGAAACATTTACTTTTGGAATTCAGTGATGTGTTTTAAATCAATACAAGAAAGTCTCAACTTATCCATCAATCACTTAAACATAAATAGCATAGTGTTACCTGGAGCTATTTGCAATATAGATTTCTGGTAATAATAGCTATTAAAAAACGTTATGTAATTGTGGGGGGGGGGGGCTGGTTCAACAGAGGGAGTAAAAAGGGTTTCTGAAACACTCAGGTGCCATCCCACTGTGGAAACAGTGCCTTCTGTTTCCTGAGAGAGAGACAGGCAAACTGCTCCAAGAAGGTGACATCTGTGCCATCTGTACAAATACAGAAAGCTGTCCAGGATTACACTGTCAGTCTGGTCCCACTTCTAGACAGAAATGGAGTAAACATTTTTGACAGGGATTCTTCTCTCTTAAAGCCGGTTTGCGTTATTATAATTAGAATGAATACGTCATCTATTCACCAACCCCATTCGCGGAGGATCAACTGACCAAATGCGCTAATATCGATATTAATTCCCCTTCTCTCGTTTTCATTTCTGAGCACACTGGGTGGAGAGATTTATGTTATCGTTGAGAACTTGTTGTTCTCCGCAAGTCCGCAGTTTGCTGTTGCAGTTGTGTACTTTTGGATGCAAGGATGGCACCTTTCATCAGTCGGCTTTGATGTGATCTTACAGAGCAATTATTCCCCCCATCCTTTGTGACACAGCGTCGTAAAAACAGGCAACGTGTCATAAATCAAACTCTCCCTGAAATGAATTCCAAAGAAAACCCCATATGCATATTTCCAAATGGCCGTCTGCACAAAACATGTGCAAAGCAGAGAGATTTAAGTGATCTTGTAAACAAAAACAGGGAAAATGACCTATATACTCTTTGAGAACCCAATTGGATACAGCCTCATTGCTCAACCCATGTATATAGATTATTGCCTAAAGGTTTGCAAAAGGATATATGATAAGTAAGTTAATGTCTTTTACCTCAGCTGATGGTCTAATTTTGCCAAGAAAATGACCAAATAACACCATTTCAGTCAAAGTTGTGTGGCATTGTTTTTGGAGGATTCTGCCAGTCTGAGCACCTATCTGGTCAGCAGAGGGTTAGGCCACTGGCCAGCTGTTCGACAGGACTAACAGAAAGAACGTGGAGAAAAGAATGTGGAGAAAATCAAAGCAATATAAAAAATATAGTTGGAAACAAGAATTTAGATAACCTACACCTTACTGTGCCCTGTGACCTTCACCAGATAATGAGCAACTGGTGTAACATACTGTGAAGTGACAAAAAGCTGTTTTTCTGTCATTTGACAATATAAAGGCTAACTCATTATTAATTAGTTCATTCATTAACTCATTCATTTTTCAGGTAGGTATGGATACAGGTTCCCCCATTAGGGTTTTGGTTATTTGCCCCTTTAAATTGTATTTTATTAATGTCATATTAATATTCATAGTGTTCTGTACCTAATAGTATTTTATATACATGGTGTTATACAGTACCATTGTCATAAAAAGTCCTATGAAAAGCCATAGTGTAGCACTGTGGTTAAAGAGTCTGATTTAGTCCGATGTGATCCAAGAGACAGGTTAATATTTATGTTTGACATTGCTTTTACATTTCTATTGCAGCAGAGACACCTGTATAAATGGGTTATATGTTAAAGGTACCATATGTATATTATTCACATGGAAAACATGTGAAAGTTACCCTACATGAGCTGTATAAATGGACATAAAGTAAAAGGTATGCTTCAAGGTGCCCTGGATAAAGGCACATGCTCCACAGACTGTAATGTATTGAAGCATTTCACAACTGACAGATTGAATTATCAGTTAATTCAACATTTGGATCCTCAGTGGATTAGTATTTGAATCGATTTAAGGCCCATCAAACTACTTCTTTGAAACAGCCATTTTTGTGAATGATTAATAGCATAGTTAAAACATAATCACATCACATGATTTCAAGGCTCTTTGTGATCCAAATCAGTCTCAGACAAATAATAACTTGTGACTACATATTTTGTGTTGTGATATACTGTATTTAAGTCAATTTACGTACATCATTGTTTCACTTACTAAAAGGAAGGTGGCAGAAGTAGAATGACTAGAATGATTCACTTCATACAACACACTCAAACTCATGAAGAAGATGGCAGCCTTATCAGATCAGAATTGGAATCACGTCATACCTTATGTCCAAAAGCTGTGGTAACTTTCAAAGAGTAGTCAACTAATCCCTGTGTGGACACTAGTTCAGGACACCAACATTGGATAGAGTACCCTCATCCTAACTCTTTTAGTTAGCCATGTTTAGGGCACTGATGTAACAATTGATGTCAGTGACTTGTCAGTTGAATCCGGTTTTGATGTCACCTTCAGCAATAACTGGTGATCACATGAATGCATTAATATCCCATTTGTGTATATACAACTGTGTGTACATGTATTTAATGTAGTACTAATAATTTCCATATCAAGACAGTATAGTTCAGCAGGTAATTAAGTAAGTAATGGAGTGGCTAGAGAAAACTTCACCTACTTCCTCTACCAGCACAGTCAGCAACAAAAGGCCCCCGCCCCCTTCCCCCTTGATAGAAACAGTGGGTTTTATGGAACATCCCACCCCCTGTAAAAGCCAGATAAACTCTGGCTCAGCAATGCACCACATCCTGAATGATTTATGTCCAGGTTTGCCATTCTAGCAGCCAAGCTGAATATCACATTAATGTGCTTCTTCTACCCTTTGTAACCTCACAACACAAGGCAGACACTGCTTATGTAGATTCAATCTAATAGCATATAGACACATATATTTCATTAATTACAAACAAATATCTATGCAAATGCGTTCATAGCTTACTGAGTGAGAAAAGAAAAATACTGTTTAAGGAGTGGGAGGCTTGATTTGAGATCATAATAAAATACATGTTGTGATTCCTCATTACAATGACAGAGATGACAATTAATTCAAGTCCAAATTCTTCCTCAACCAGAGACAAACGCTTCACACAAAACCATGCCCTTAAGAGTCTCATTGAGAATCTCAAAACCATAGCACAGTAATGTATTGGAGCCGGTGATGTTGACATCAGGTGCTGGTGCTCAAGGCAATTAATCACTGCAAGCCTGGTGTCGCACACTGCTTAGCATGCACAGTCTACACTGATATATCAGAGGATACAGTGCCACACTGTGTCAATTGGAAACAGTCCAGGGTTTGACAGCTGTAATTTGCTAACATTGTGCTATGAACGTAGCAATTCAGCCTCATCTCACATCCCTGAAAGCGATAAACATGACCATCAGCATGGCCTTGAGAAACGTGAGGCACAGTCTGATGAAGAACTCAACGCTGACATTCTCAGTCAGACTGCAAGACAGCCTGGCCTTCCATCCCCCATTTATCCCAGACCGTGATCCCCACCCCCCTGCGCCTCCAGACGAGCCCCCCGCTCCCCAGGCTGGGGTGGAGGGAGGCAGGGGAGGCGTGCGGGGCGATCGCCCCAGCCGCTGCTGCCTCCATGCTGGACCGCAGTGAGAACGACAGAGGCAGCAGGGGGATGGAGAGACAGAGAGAGAGAGAGAGCGAGAGAAAGGGAAAGACAGAGAGCAGGGAGAAGAAGCTGGCCACGATGTGTGACAGCAGGCAGACAATATCCCCCCCTTTTCACGCCTTACGCGCCACAGACAAAAGGGCTCACCTAACAGCACGGACACAATGGTGGCGATTAAAAGCCAGTTCCTCTTCAGAAAGCTCTTGAAGTCGAAGGCTTTCCTGGCTTTCTTCCCCATCATGTCCACAGCAGGCTGTCTTTCTCCGCAAGCAGGGGAGGCGAACGCAGCGGCTCAGCGGCCGTTGTCCAGAAGCACAGAGGAGGACTGAGCGGGAGCTGGCGTGTTCCTGTGAGCTGCCTTAGAGGGGGATGCTGCTGCCTGTCCCCGGTGTGCAGCTCTGCTTCTGGGCTCTTCTCCTTTTTGTGTGTGTGACAGGCAGCTACGCCGACGCCTTATATTGCAAGCTTCACCTCATGAAAATAAGCTCACGCCCCCCCCCCCCCCCCCCCCACACACACACACACACACACAGACACACGCACACACACACGCACACACGCACACACGCACACACACATACCACACACACACACACACACACACACACACACACACACACATACCACACACACACACACACACACACACATTACACACACACACACACACACACATACACACACACACACACACATACACCACACACACACTTACCAACAACATTGTACTTTGACCAATGTGTTTACTAGTGGTGAGCTTTTACTCATTTTCAAGGTAGTTTCCACAGTATTGTAATGAGACACGGAACTGGCACATATTTGTTTATCTATAGTAAGGGCATGGGCAAGTGTGAATGCATAACAGCACAAATAGTTGAATTGTAAACAGCTGATTTAATTGCTGTAAAATTCTAATAATGAGAATAATAATGAATGTAACATCTAGAAATATACCACATGTGTCATCAGAGTATGATCTAGTTATACTTATGTGTATATGTTTTACAAGAACAAATTTCCCTCTACCCACAAGATCACTTCAGGATCACCACACAAGCACAGTGTATTAACATTTCATTGGTAAGCTTAATTTTTACCATAGATAAGTAAACATTGCTATAAAATAGCATTCACGATTCAATTCAATTCAATTCAATTTTATTTGTATAGCGCTTTTTACAACACAAGTTGTCACAAAGCAGCTTTACATTTTTCCCAGGCCTGATGAAGCTATAGTGACTTCATAGAAGTCATCTCATGGAACAAGAAGTCCTCTCATGGAACATGTTCTGACACACCACAAGGACAACATGTTACAGTTTCCTTTTTCAGATAATCTCAGCCATTTGTGGGTATTCTGTGAATCATAGTGGGACCCTCTACACATGGTGTTATTCTGCATTCTGTGTAAGCGCTATCAAAATGAGTTTATTGCTTTGTCTAAATTTGCAGATATCAGGCACAGTTAGATGAAATGTACCACTCTTCCATATTAATTTTAATAATGAACACATTACATTTAAATTCAATGCAATGTACTGCACAGATCTTTTTTTTCTGTTTCCTGGAGTAATCAAATTACTGTTTTATTTTGTCTTAATAACCTTCATCATTCCAGCAATTACTACCAATGATAGATGCTTCTGTCACATAGCTTTAAGCATATGCAAAATTAACCTTTTAAGACATTTTTTAAAAAATAATCATCTTTTTATCTGCATGAAATCAAGGTCAGCCTGTATTTTTTTCCTCATCTGATTCATTACTGATTACTTACAATTCTGTACAAAACAGAAAAATCCTCCCCCTACTTGCCCTACCCTAGCTGAATGCTGCCATCTAGTGCACAGTGGTGAGTGGATTTTTTCATGTATGGGATGTGTCTTTTTCAACCTCTAAAGCACTTTAATCCACGATACACCATAAAGATAATAAATTGCACCACCTTAGGTATGTAGCCAAGCCAGTAAAAGAAAATTTTCACTGTAGACCTAGATATAGATTCATAAAATAGTTGTCATACATTTACTAGTGCTTATAAAATCCATTTATCTGAAGTCCAGAGTTCCACTTACGTTTGACTGAAATTACTGTCATTTTTACTCCTGATGAAATGCTGTAAGTCAGCTGTTGGGAGGAGCCAACTAAACAAATTTTATAACCTTTATGTGAGCTGGTACAGGAGGCAATAATAACGTTTTGTTGCAGATTAATTTTCATTGCATTGACTGAAATGGGCCATACCTTGTTTCTGACGGTATCCTGTAAAAACAGATGGATCTTAGCCTGCTCAGAAATAGGGACTGTCATTCTCAGATTAAGAACCATAATAATGGAAAATCTTAGGTATTGACCAGGATATGATATAAATTCATTAAATACATGCCACATCTTTACTAGCCTGTGTAAAATCCATTTATGTCCAGAAGTGCAGCATTTCACTTTATTTTGACTGAAATTATTGCCAGTTTTACAGCAATTGAAATAGTGTATGTATGTGGTTGGAAGACATTTATTATACTTTATGAGGGTTTCTAAAATTTCATACTTAGCTATTAGCTATGTACCCTTTTTGAATGTGTTTTTGCTCAGCTGTGTGGCACAATTATAATGGAACTAATCTTTTTAAATCTTTTTAAGGCAAACAAAGTACTTAGTATTATAGTATTATAATTCATCTAAGCTTACATCTTCATGTACTTTGTACAATGTACTTTGCCCAAAAATAAATTAGTGCTCAAACACTACAGCATTGATGAGGAAGTAGTGATATTACTCGTATCTGCTTGAATCCTGTGTGAAGACATTAGCCACAGAGGAAAAAAAAAGTTTTTAAAAGGCTTTATATTCAAAACAGTTCCCCAAAAGCATTTTCAACTAATACTACTACTGCATAAATCCCAGGACATGGCACCACATAAAAAATCAAACGCTATCAAAGCTTGATAAAATAGCAGCACCAGCAGCCTGTTTATTAACAGAGGAGGCTTGGTTGCCATGGGACACAACCTCAGCTGTGCCCACCATTGTCTCCCGGGAGAAAGATGTGGCAGCGTCCAGGTCACGTGCTGCATCCCTCCCGTGCTGCAGCCCTCCCATCCTGTTCCTTCTGGGAGGGTTCCTGTGCCAATCCGGCGCATGGCAGAAATGTCTCTCAGTGTATATACAACCGTGTGTACATGTATTTAATGTAGTACTAATAATTTCCATATCAAGACAGTATAGTTCAGCAGGTAATTAAGTAAGTAATGGAGTGGCTAGAGAAAACTTCACCTACTTCCTCTACCAGCACAGTCACAGTCGCCCCCTTCCTTCCAGCATGTTGATAATGGTTTAGTGATATGATGATAATGATAATGGTCTGATAGTAGAGCAGAGCTGTGAGCAGTATTTAATACAGGATCTTTCAAATTCAGTTCATCAAAGCTCTGCATCTCTACAACATATTGATAGATTTCAGTTAATTTGGGTGATGCTTTAAGTATTCACTGTTCTGCTATTCTGCTCATGACTTTTGCTTTCATTGTTGTTTCTTGCAATTTGATTGTCAGAATCCCAAGTTGACAAAATCATTTCAGCTTTTAGCAATGTCTAAAATATACCTATATGCATATATTGTTCATACAGGCCTGTATGGTGAATTTGATATAGAACATTTAAAATGAGCAGCAGCCATTCTGTCTCTAAAACATCTTGTTACATTACAGTTTCATAAATAAACTGGGATCCAGGAACCCCTTGTGCTCTGTGCTGGCATCATTAATAATCTTGTGCAAGATAGCTTGTTCAGTTACACAAAATGAAAAATGAAAAATGTAATACATCCTCAAGTTTGGAAACAGTGCACCACAATTAGATTTTATACATCCCATGGGGTAGTTTTCAGAAAAAAAAAAATCAAAGTGACAGTTATTATGTGAAAAGGAACCTCAGAGACATTACACACAAAGCATACAGCAAGTTCGGTTGTGCCCTTGATTGTACATGGCTGATTAATGGATGATAATACAAACAAGCACTAAGTTTGATTTTTGCAGAGGAAGCCACAATTCAATTTGTTTTAATTTTGTTTTCTGACAGATGAGGGACAGATGAAGAAAGGTGATGCTTTTCCATTGCAAACATTGTAACGTTCTTCTAGTGTTATCATGGGAATATTTCCCATTATCCTGGAAAAAATCCAGAAGATTGTCTAAATTGTCTAAATTAGTAACACCCTTGTATCAAAACATGATCACTGCAACATTCAAATATGGAATATGACAAATTATTAGTAGTGTAACTAAAGATTGGGATGGCATTGTGTCATAGGGAATCTTTATGCTATTGCACAATTTATCCACTAGATGGTAGGCTTCTCCTTTGAATATATTCAATGCTCTGTCCTATAGCCTGCTTTTTCACCAAAAATGTATTTCCATTTTTATCATTCAGTTTGAAAGAAGACATAGATGCCTGATGCACAAACAGTCATGCATTCATTGTGTTTTGTATTATAACAGATCCTACAATGACTGATAGCTTGTCATTCGGCACTTTATGAAATTGAAATGTGTTAAGCTTACATACAATTGAACAAATATATCAGCATTGTTGCATATTGCAGAGCACCTAATTATCGTAGAATTATGACAGAGTTGTTTGTGATTACATATTGCCATTGCCTAATGGGGGGTATTTTCTGTTAAATACAATCATGCTAGTTGCAGGTTGAATTGGTTTATTAGCAGACTCTGACAAAGTTCGGTATGACATCTATTGAATTATTAATATCATAAATTAACAAGTCAAACAGACAAAGTTTCAAGTACACAGCAGAAACAAAATCTTAAAAGGACATTTTAATCCATTGAAAAAATAATATAGTATCTAACACATGCATATGCAACCATCTGTGACACATTGATGCCTGTTTCTCTGAATACAATTAGCATTATTTTTTCACTGTAGGCAACTGATTTTCTAAATGATAACATTGATGAAATTTTATAGTAACCCATTGTATTATTCATATCAAGGAATAAGCAATCAACATAATGGTCTGGTGGTCAGAGATACATGAACCACTGGACTTAGAGTCCTCGACCACCAGAAATAATGGGATTGCATCTGGAAATCGAACCCAGCTGTAACGACATTAAGCAGACAATTCACAACGGTCCCGTGCAATTGCCAAGGCTGAGAAATTTTAACATTTAGGATTTGCTCCGTACGTCACCTCAGCATCATCTCCCGAACTGAACGTTTGCGTTCATGAATGTCCCCACGTGGCACTAAGCAAAGAGGGAGCAGCAGAACGTTTGCATAACGACGTTACAGTGCTTCCTCGGCATGACGAGACAACGCGATCTGCTGTGTACAATTGCTGATGCAGTTAATCCCATGAATTGCTGGGTGCTTTATAATTAGAGGTACTGGGCTTGAATTTGTGTTTGTTTTGTCACAGGAGGAAGGGGAAGGGAGAGGGAGGCCAATGCAGCAGCGGCGTGTGGGAGGGTCAAGCGTGGCAGGGGTCGATACTATGACAGTGACATAGTGAAGCAATGTGAGTCAGAGGCCGACCTCTGACGAACAGCCCACTAAAGGAAGGAAGAGGTTCCATGTAATACCAGAGAGAGGCTGACGAAAAGTGCAGCATGTGCTACAGCTGGTGTTAACTCAGTGAGATGTAAACTACTAATATGTGGACATATCTGATTCTCACATGAACAGAATGTAAATGGGTGCTGGCTTCGCAGGTGAGAACATCCAATCAGCACACTACACACCACTGACTTCATCTCTTCACCCAAGGCCCACAATACAGGTCCAATGTGATCTAGGCTGCACAAGAAAACAATGAGTGTTCAATAGACCTCTTGACAAATGGTATTGATCGTGTTATGGGGGAAATAAGGATCTACTGACACATTGTGTTGATTATTTTATGAGGGCAATCAAAAATATCCTTCCACTACATCCCCAGCCCCCTCAGTGGCCAGAGGGGTTGAATATCAGTGCTGGATGGTAGCTGCCAGAATTTTGTGTCCTTGTGGGGTTAGAAAGTGGCCTTTGGGTGTCACAGATGCATATTTCATACCTGCAGACGAGCTAAAATCTCTAACTTTGCTAACGGTTGCTTTTGTGAAGAACAAAAAAAAAAAAGAACTCTGAGGAACTGCATTTTGCTAATGAGGTAAATATGACAACGCACCGCCAGCATGACCTGCTGTAGCGTGAGGGCCGCAATCCTATTACGTGACCAGTCTGTTGGTTACATACATACAGAAAGACAGTGAGAAGTGATAGCAATTTATTCTTCTGCTGGCTGTGTCCCATATGGTTTATAATTCCGCTTACAGTCTCCAAACCCCTGGCATGGCACTCCCAGCATGATGTCATCCGCTGCACTTCATGAAATGGCAAACGCAGCAAACGCGGTATATTCACAGTCTTTTAAACAGTATTCTTTTCCCGTTGCAAGGAGCATCGGCGTATGTCTACATATTGTTCGACCAGTGTCCAGTGTTAAATGGCATCAAACGAACAGTTAAGGCGGGCAGACGCGCAGAGGAGACACGACTTCTTGATGAATGAAACCAACTAGTGAAATCCCTGAGGCGCTCGTCCACCAAAAGCCGAGAATCAGAGCTCACAACAGGGCGTGGTGCAAGCCGACGACATCACATTTTACCAATCGGAGGCGAAAATAAGCCGCTATGTTCACGCTATGCGCCAATCGGCAACCAGGGAGGGGTGGGGTTTCGTTTCGCATGGAGTCTGTGTTGCAACCTGGATAGAGTAGAAGGAAGTGGCTAGTGAAATTGCTGATCGGACCGGTGTCGTAACTGTGTCCATGAAGATCTATCTGTAGTAATATATTAGCTAGCTAGCAGCGTAACTCCACACATTCACATTTTTGGGCCTCTGGTCTGTGTGCATCACTGTGGCACCGGTGGCAAGAGGTTGTGAATTGCGCTGTCTTGTGCTGCTGCTCCGGGGACGGAGTGGTGCGGGTTAAGGTGGGCCTCGCCCGGATCTCTGTTTGACTAGCTAAAACCCCCCATTACAGCCGTATCAGGAAAGGGGGAGCGCAGAAATAACGAATCGTGTGCTTTCACTGTGTCTGTCAGTCTTCGGGAGCATCTTCAAACGAGACTTTATCAAAGGATTGGACGTGCATTTCGTGAGCCTAAATGGGTAAGTGTGAAGCTAATTTGCTGCAATTAAATGGCTAGTCTAGGTACCTACGTTTATTGAGTAATTGGCTTGCTAGACATTAGCGGTAAACACAGTATTGGTAGTATTGGTCACTACTTCACTATCGTGAATTAGCTGTCTTACTGAGAACCGGTATCTGATGAGTTTTGCCTGTTGATGAATGGGAGGTAACAGCTAGCTCGTTGCCGAGCTAACTACCACGAGCTAGCTAGGTGGGGTGGCTTTGCATGTTTTCCTGTTCAGAGCATCATTGCTGCTATCTAGGTATCAAAGCAACTAGCTAGCTGTTGCTCAAATCAGTGCTTTGCAAGGTAGTCATTATGGTCGTTTGGCTTTGAGATCATAGGTAACTAGTTTGCAGCCTACTAGCTGATGTTACTATGTAGCTTTCGCATTTGCTAGTTTGCTGGTTAGTCCGCTATCATGCTTTGGAATGTAGCTAACAAGCTAGCTTGCTACATTTCCAATCTCACGTTTCTCATTGAGATCTCGGTATTTTGTAGCAGCCTAACTAACTAACTGTGTTTTAGTGTCTAACTGTCCGTTTGGACTTTACGAAACTAGTTAGGCGGCTGGAGGACGAGATAATTCTTTAGTAGCAGCATAATCTTCTTCAGTGGACCAACAGCATTACTGTCAGCTAATGCTTAATAACTGCTGTTATGCAATCCACGTGTACGTCAGTTTATTCTTTTATGCACACTCCTCTGCAATCAATGGCGCGTGCCTGTGATTGATGACATTTCTTTACACAATCCCCAATTTTATTACAACATTTCACTTCACATGCATCTATAGCGAAGAGACAAGCTGCGACATCAACGTTGTTAAAAGGCGTTAAAAGGCTTTCAGCAATCAGGAACGATCAAATGTGGTTCATTTACTGATAAATTAATCATCAATGTATCATTCTTAGTTGTTTCGAGACACGTTTGTGGCCTTGTTATTAATGATTGTGAAGCAGACGGATATTCGTTATTGTTAAAACAAGTGAATTAATTACATAATATTTCTAAGCGTTTACAATGCTTGCAGAATTTGACAGGCGCTGCATATGGATCACAACGGGGTCACCTCAGCCTAAGTACAAAGCCATCGCAGCACCCAACAGCCTTTGTACTTTTAAAATTTAACCCTGCAAGTGGTGACAATTAAGACATCCGCTCTTTTTATTGTTTAAAAGTGTTTATATGACTTTATATACCGCCTAGATAGACCCTAGATAGAACTGGATGAACACTGAAAGGGAGTTAGAGGGGTGTGGACTTGATGCTGCAGTCCTGCATAAAGGAGGCGAGAGACAGAAACCACCCCCCTTACACACGTGTAAATCTGCTCCACTGAATCACAGTGCCATCGTTAAGAAAAATAAAATGGCTGCACATAATGGGGCTTAAAGAATGAGTGAAGATTGGAACTTGGTTCCAGGAGGGACATTATCAGCCTTAACACGGTACGTTTAACTTCAGCCACGATTAACTTCACTTAGCTAAGTTCCCTAAGCAACGTGCTTGTGATGGTGTTCTGCCTATGGAACCATGTTTTTTCTATGCTAAGAGTACATGCATAGCTCTATGTTACATTGATTTTTTATGGAGAAATGTGATGGAAGCATCTCCACTGACTGGGTTATTGAGGTTTTTTATTAGGTGATAATGAACTAGTGAATGGGTGAATCCTAATTTGTCAGCTACTTCACCCTGATGGAAGGAAGCCATAATATACATGACTGCAGAGGCACAGTTAATGATACAGCAATGTGCCAACAGTGTGTACAATAATGTGCCTCAAACAGAAAAAACAACATAGATCAGCCCTCTGTCAAAATTGAAAAATGTGCTTTGTCACACAGATTCACTCGCTTTATGCAGCCTGCTGATTCTATGCAGGTGCTGATCTTACAGTAGGTTTGGTTTGTAATTTGGGATGAACAACGCTGTTGAGCGTGGGACAGGCGGGTGATGTGATCAGAGCCCCTGTGGGAATTGGATGGCTCTCTGGAGCAGACCTCAGTGCCGATCCCCTTGGCTGATTGGACGTTGGAATGAAGTGCCGTGCTCACAGGTTTCTGGGCAGAGCGGCTGTTGCAGAGATCCCTGTTAGCGATAATAATGATTCAAAGTGGCTGAGAGCCATTTCCTTTCTCTCATGTCATTAATTAGACAAATGTGTGGAGCTGCTCGTGTTTGTAGTAGATTCACTTTTTTTGGAAATAAAAAAAAAATCTGTTTTCCAACTGTTTTTGCTCATTTTTATTAAATAACCTTTTTTTTCCAAATATGAGGTTTTATCTTTGTACTCTACAATCCGAACACAGTTCCGATACATTTACCTGACTGACTTTTTTATGTGGTTAGGGGCTATACTTTCACGCAGCGTAGCTGTAGGTTAATACCTTGCTGTCTCTGAAGGCCACACAGTAGCTTTGATTCTGTTGTGTAAGCACAGAACCCAGTTTTGACTCTGGCCTACTTGCGGACCTGTGCACAGAAGCACAATGAGTCCTGAGTGAGTTGCAGACGAAATGGGCTGGAGAAGGGACAGGTAGCAGGAAGCCGCAGCGGGAGAAAGCCTGCTGTTTAATGCTGTTTACCGGCAAGAGGGGCACAGGATGTGAACAAGAAGCTAAATTAGAATTGTGTTTTTCTGGGAGGCCTGTTACGCCACAGAGTGTTTGCGGTTGCTGTTTCTGCAGTCATTACCAGTACCCTAGATAGCTGTTAGTGTTATTAGAGTAGTATAATAGCAGTTGGGTTGGAATGGCTTTCCTGTTAATGCTTTGTCATCATCTTCTTAATTTTTCTTAAAATTCTACTTTACTAGGCCCCCGACTAGGCGTGGCAGTAGGCTTGTCAGGGTATGGTCCGGGGTGTGTGACTGGCCTATCAGAGCAGCTGTTGGCCTGGCTGTAGTGGAGTGGTGGACACTGATCATGTCGGGGGAGGGGCTGCAGTCCAACTTCTGTGTGTCACGTCCAGAGACCAGCATGGTCATGCTGTCTCGGCTCTTCCTTTCACAGTCCTCTGATTTCTGTCTGATGAGAGGGAAAGAGTACCGATGTACTGCGGGACATAATGTTAGATTGATCATGATTCCGATCTAAAGGGATTCTTTTTGCACCAGCTAGCATTTGACACGTTGACGGCCGACGTGTCTGTGGTGTTTCAGTGCAGGTGTACAGGTGTTCTGTATGGAATTAGACACGTCTATGGGTTTTCTCATGTTGTGTAGTGTGATGAAATGGTGCCAAAGAAAGATGCTCTGAGACCCCATAGAATGAGATTCTTTCTACCAATAGCGTCCGGCAAAGCAATAATACTGTCTCCTCTCATGCGTTGCACCCTGGCACTTAGCCCTTCCTTGCTGTGTTTCATCCAGGCTGATCGGAGCAGTGTAATGTTGAGTGCAGGTCTGCTCTAGGCCTGCCTGGTGAGCAGTAGTGGCCAGCTAGCCTAGCAGCAATAGCTCCGACAGGCAGCCCCCGTTAGCAGTGGAACACCCAGGCCCTTTCTTATTTTCCGTGAGATCCGTGGGATTTGTGCTCTGATAACGATGAATATTTCAATGCCTCTTATTTACAGCTCTGGCTGAGCTCCACTGTAGCTGCTCTCTGATTGCTGTAAAGCCCAAGGATTCCTGTGGATTTGGTTCGCTTCGCTAAAACCAGTTCGGTTTTTCCTCTCGCTCGCTGCACGTCCTCTCTCTGGTAGCAGATGAGCACATTGTCTCTCTTGAGGAGGTCTTTTTTGCTCTCTGCAGCCGGGAAGGATGTGTCTAAATTGTCTGTTGTTTGGCCTGTTTTAACTGTAGGACTGCTGTCCTGAAATCAGCTGGACTCTCAGGCCTAATGCTGATGCAGGCTGCCTGAGAGTGACTGTAAGCCTTTTAATATCCAGGTGATGTGTCTTGTCTGCTCAAGCAAAAAAGGTACAGATATAGAGAGGAAGGACCTGGAACTGAACTCCTAATAGATCTCCATGAGAGCTGCTCTTTTAGGATTACATTGCAGGCAAAGCACTGGGTTGGCTCAGAGAAGTCTGATATAACTGCTTTCATCGTTTTAATATATGCTAGGGAGTCCACTCAAATCAGTATGTTTGTGTTAGTAGGAAGTATCCGATAGCTGATATGAGAGGCTGTATATGTGTGTGTGTGTGTATGGGTGTGTATGTGTGTATATGTGCATGTGTGTGCACATGTGTGAGCGTGTGTGTGTGTGTGTGTGTGTGTGTCTGTGTGCATACATGTGTGTGCGCATGTGTATGTGTGTGTGTGTGTGTGCATGGCATGTGCTGGAACTGCAGAGCCCAGGTGTGAGGGACAGAAAGTGACAGTGAGTGAGAGCTGTTCCCTCAGGAGGAGATGACAGCGGAGTATATGCAGGCAGCAGACCTCGACCATGACCGCTCTTGAGGTCAGCTGACCGGGGGGGGGGGAAGGGTGTATTTTCGAGGGCTCTGTCTGCCTTCGTAAGTAGCTGCAGATGGGAGAGGACGACAGTGGTCAGCTCTGCCGGAGGTCACATCACTGCTGCCCTGATTTCAACCCGTGTCACAGCGGTCCCACTGATCGTGCGTCTGAACCACAGGCCTGGCCTTCACTGCAGACTGAGCTAAAACAGAATGGCAATTTAAAATGTAATTCAGCTGTAGCATTTGGAGAAAATGCACTTACTGCGGCATTTTCAGTCTGTGATGAAGTTGCAGTAAGAGGAAGATATTTTTTTCTCAGACGCGGTGGTCCAGTGAAACAGAATGTGTGTGTCTTCGTCATTCATTAATGATCCTCCAGTGAATCATAAGCTAACCAAATAGTAAAATGTGGCAGCCATGGTTTGACAGCAACGAGTGTGTAAAATGGGGTGGTGAGTGACTCAGTTATGCTGGAGTAGCACTGGATAACAAGTGGATATGTATGGTACTTTAGCTTCCCAGTAGAGATTTTCCAGGTACACGTAGGCCATATTTTCAAGTTTACTTTTTATTATTGGAAATGAGGGAAGGCCCTTGCTCTGTTGATGGATGGTTGATGTAGCATAGGGTTACTCTATCCACCACCTTAAGTGGAGAACCAGTGATGCCCATTTAATCCATGGTTTTTGTATCACATGTGTACTGATAAAAAAGGAAGATCAGGGGTAGCATAAAGATGTTGTTAACTACATGGTCAACTGCCTCATATTTATTGATCAAATCAAATCTCTTATCTGTTCTTCTGATTTGATTAATTTAACTGCTGTGCCACTGTATTCAGTGATGTCATCTTACCTACCTAGTGGAAAATGAGAGAATTTTTCGATGGAACATTTCAGCAGGTATGTTCCAACCCCACTGCTGGGTGTATTAGGAAGATAATGAATATTCAGGACTCATTTCAAAGCATGCATAATGACTTTCCGGAGCGGTTGGGAACTTCCCTCCTCTGATTCACAAAGCTCGTCACAGCTGTACCAGACAGTTTACTCAATGAAGCACAGCTGTCAGAGGGCGAGGTGGTCGGTCTTCACAAGGTCTGTGAAGTTTACACAGGGAAATGGACGGCAACAAATTGCAAAACGGAGGATAAAAGAAACGAAAGAGCATACGTGAAGCTAAGAAAAACAAACTCAAGAATAGAGGCACAATCATGTGGGGCATGGTACAGAATGACGATTAAATAAAGTGACAACATGTATAGAATTAAGAAAACTAACCTGCCACGCGGTGTTGGACTTCCTGTTGTATCACAACAAAGTTAATTAGATTTCAACCAAAAATTGTCAGCAACACGTTGTGTCCCCTAAGGGAAAAAGGAGTGGCACTGTGCCATGTTCCCCATAGGCTGAGGAGACCGAGAGAGCTCCCCTCAAACACACCCAGTCTAGTCACAGTCTGGTGACCATGTGAGTGCTGAAAAACAGTGTGTCAGGTGGATACACTATACCCACTGTGCTGCATGTGGTTAAACTAAAGCACTTTTCAAAATTGGCAGCTCTTTAGCATTATTTATAGTTAATATGGATCAAATTAAATTTAATCTCTGGAGTCAAACCTAGCTCTTGTACCCGTTTTTGTAACAAATTGTGTTTCATTATTTTGAGTTGGATTTTTTTAGTTACAGTGTCACTTAAAAACACTTACAATGTGTATTTAAAATTCACCATGATCAAACATAGGGGGATTATACCTCTCAGAGTGCAGTTTGGAGGATGATGATTGACACAGCAGACAGCTGGATAGAGCTGGCATCTGCACTGTCCAGTAGCCTTTCTGTCAAACAGTTAAAGCTGAGTGGGGCTGTGCTTGGCTTGTACTTGGGAGACCTTGTAGGAAAACCAGATTTATGTTGGAAGTGGCAGTTATTTGGGCACTGGGCTGTAGAAGATGCTGACTTTCTGTTGAGTCATAAACCATGGTCATGATTGCCGGTTGACCAGCTATGCCCTGGTTAATTTCCCAAACTGTCTGTGTACGGCCATCTGATCATCCCCACTACAGTTGTTTGGCTACCCAGTGCCCACTCTCTTGATTCCCAGGGTAGTCAGTGAAAATAGAATAGATAAATGTAGATAAATACATTCAAATAGCTTCATTCAAATGCAGGCAAAAGCTGACAACTTCCCGTGACTTTCTCTCCTCTGTTTGTTGTGAACTGATACTGAAGTGCGTAGCAGGTACACTTTTTAGCGCAGCTGAACCTTAGATGTATACACAGGAGACTGTAGGTCAAATGAAAAGCTCACGCTCTAAATATGAGTTTGAAGTTATGTGCTTAGGCTACATGATCGCTGGCACAGAACACCGTCCTGATGCAAGGTGCTGCGCTCGAATGCAATCCTAAGATTAAACGGAACAAAATGAGAAGTTATCAGTGTCCCTCTGAGACTCGGTATCATTTTAATGGGTGATTTTCGGCTCTGCAGGCCTCGCCTCGCCTTGCGCCGTGGTGTTTGAGCAGCCCTGTCTCCCCTTGATTATCTGTGCTGTCGCCACTGTAGATTGTTTGATCTGACCCATGCTGAGCTCTCCAGCATTTGATTGCCTTGCGTCTATCGAGAGCTAAATCCCCACAGTGGCAAATGTTATGATATCCCAGAAGCCCGTCTCTCAGATTTTCCCTTCGGATTATTGAGCGGTTAGGGGTATTGGATGGTTCTTTGCCTACAGCAACTGTTGTTCCTTTATTTGAAGAAAAGATGTCTGCCTTCAGAAGGTGGAATAAAGCAAACAGATGGATGATTCTCTTCCCCACCCGATTCTCAGGTCGAAAGAGGGAAAGTGCACCCTCCCTGCGTCCTATAGCTAAATGCTGTGTAACAAATAACGCAGGGTGCTTACGTGCAGTATTAATTCATTAAGGTGATTGCACTTACTGCATTCTCCTGAATCGATAATGTTCCCTGGCAGTGGATCAGCCAGTTAAATGTGCCTGAAGAACAGGGATTTGGAGGACGCGTTTAAGTGGCGAGCGCTGACCTTACGCTGTCGCAGCCATCGTGGAAATGAAAATCCTGGCTTGTAGTCTTCCTCTTTCATCTTGGCGAACGCTTGCAAGGCCAGATCTCCACAAGCGATGCACATGCTGTTTAAAGAGGCGGTTCATTATCAGGAACATCAGAAGTCGTGCGCTCATTTGGGGCAGAGCACTGCTGCATGAAGCCACTCCTTTTACTTATCCAGCAGCTAACCATGGGACACCATTGATCTTTGCTTTAGGTGTCCTGCAGATAGGTGGAGGAGCCCACCTATGCCCGTTCATTTGGATCTGATCTTACAAAAGCCAGAGAATCTTGAGCGGCACAGTCCGCAGATCACCTGAAGGTTATTAATAAAGATTTGAATGACTTTAATAGAGCTGATAATTAGATCAGCTGGCCCGAATGGAGACAAGTGTTGAATTAACAGCTCTGTATTCCGGGCACATAGTGTGTTTGTACTCATTGTTTTATTGTGTATGGAGCAGGGGTTGCGGCGGGAGACCGACATGAAGTCGGGCAGCGTGGTTTGCTTTGCTCTTAAAATGCGCACAGTGCTGCGCCTGTCTGAAAGGGGCTCTGAGTGAGGTAATTCGTCTCTTCAATAATTTACAGTACTGATGCCTAGCACTCTGAGTGCTGACTCGCGACTGCGGGTGCTTATTTAACCAGGCCGAAGGGGGCTCAGGGAGCTCGTGTCCTCTTTAATCACAGGGGCTGCCTCCACCTGTGGGCTTGAGCTTCGCCCGTGGATCAGAGGGAACCTCAGTGGGCAGGAGATTTGGAGGACCAGGGCCAGTCCAGGAGTCCACTGTGTAAGGATAGTCATTTGACCACGGATAAACTGGTGCTGCCGATGCTACTTAGGCTGATCAAAGGTACTTATGCGACCTTCTGGTTGCCACAAGCCTGGTTTGTTAGCCGCCACCGCACACTGCCGTCCTGGGAAAAGAACAGCGGCACATGTATGAAAGACAGCCTGTGAAATAAGTGAATCACTGCAAAAGAAGTCATCAGCACACTCCCACTACCTATTAATACCACGTATTCAGTGTACCTGTGTTTGTTAACGCTACCTGCCTTCGCGAGAAGGTGTCTACAGCAGGCATAGACCGTTTCGCTGTTGTCTTCGCTTTTAAAGGAAATCAACAGAGAGGAAATGCAGTATTGAGTGTTTTAGACATACATGGCTTTTTTCAATGGATGTTGTGCCTGAATCAGAGATCTTGGGGCAGCCTGATATCCAAGAATGCGCTCTGCAGTCGTCCTGTGTATGCATGGAAACCTCAACTTTACAGCACAAATGTTCAGGGATGTTTGTGTCATACTTATCCATATTTTCATATCAGTTAAATGCATACTGTCATGGATATTATAGGTTTGCTTTCTTCCTTTTGACAAATGTGTATGTGAAAACTTAGCCACAGGATTATTTTGGCTGTGGTCAGCTTCCAGACTTGCTGCAAATGACATTTATGGGACAGAATTTTATAGTGGATGGCATGATTGTGTTAAAATGAAATGATATGCATATGGTAGGGCTTTCACTCAAACCATTCAAAATGATTTTTTTCCCCATTGGTACAAATACATCTGCTCTAAACTCATGTTCTTTGTATGTGAAGAAAATGCATTACAATACTTCACATTTAGCACAGAACTTGAACATCCTTTATGTAACAAAATCCGTGTGGGTGATGAAAATTTTGCAATGATTTTAAGGTAAGGCATAGTGGTATGATTACAGGAAAGCGTATGGTTTTAAAATTTTGGTGATTGATATTTTGTTTGTATTTTTGCAGTGTTGAATGTAGCTGTCAAAATTATTGTCAGGTTGCATCATTACCAAATGCCTCTTAAAATGGAGGAAGGGCAGTTGCTGTGATTCCTTCATCTTGCAGGAAGAAAGGTTGCAGTTATGTAATTGTGGAAATCTTCATGGATGAGGTCTTAAGCCTCAGAATCTGAATAAACAAGATATCAGTGTGACTTGAGAGCCGTGGGTCTTTACAGGGACCGGTATTTGAAAGAGAAAATAAGGTAGGCGGACGCGATATGGATGATCTGTGAGCAATTTATTCTTTGAAGTGCCTGGAGGTGTTGCTGTCTGAAATCCAAGTAGTATCAATTTCATCCCCTCTTGGGATGATATGTTTGCCTAAAGCAGTATTTACAGATTTTTTTCCCCTCATTTCTTTCATTTATTTATTCCTATCGTGACCTAACAGTATTAGTTAAACAAACTGAGGGCCAGGTTTTGATATTTTAACAGTTGTTGCTGCTTTCTATCCCTGCTGATTAATGCAAAATCTGTGTTTAGAAACTTAAGGAAGTGGCTCAGAGAAAAAATGCAAGTGGTGTCCTGGTAGCTATATTCCTTTTCTAAGCTCAGCGCTTTCTATACTCCATTTTATCCAGCACTTGTCTGAGTAGGAGTGTCTAAGGTTGGGTCATTTTTTTGTTGTTGTTGTTTGATCTGAAATGCAGTACAGTGGAGTTTCTCGTCTCAGTGCAATATTCATCCAAATCCGCTGGGGAAAACAGGTTTAAGTGGTAGCATAATATGTCCTGGTAATAGCAGGCAGGGGGTAATTAAGAAGTAAAAAAGATTTACTGAATAAAATGTGGTGGGGTTCCTCAAACAAATTTGCCCTTAGAAGCACACGCAAAATGTAGCTTAGCTAGCAAGTTCTGGCGTTCTCAGCTCCTATCGCCCACAGAAGCTTGCTGCATCCCTGATAACCCCCACTACAAAATTAAACAGATCTAAAACCGAGCACCCTGACAGTATGGATAGGGCTTCTATACTGTTAAAATAAGTCTTAATCGAATGTTAGGTCAGTTAGCTAAATTAATTACCTTATTATATTTCATTAAAAACAGATATAGGCTAACATTTGAAGAAGTATAACTAATCACTAGCCTTGGTTCTGAGCTACCTAGACCCCTGCTTTGTGTTGTATTTTTTTTTTTTTTTACAGGCACTGTATTGAGAACCTGCATACTTGCCTACTGAGTCAGTTTACTACATGAAGCCCATACAGTGACACTCCCCGGCCTTTTTAAAACCTTAGACATACTGCTGCATTTGAGCTCTTAAAATGTTCTTTCTTCACTTCAATCAAAACTGCAGAGGTGCATGACTACAGAAACATGTATACTGTCCTGTTTCGGTGTTCAGTGGACACAGGGAGTGGACCTGAACTCTGTAATAATTAAATGGTAAAACCATGAAAACCTAAACCCGGATCTAAGAACTAAGAACACTGGTTGGCCATCAGCCATTGTTTGTCTGGCATCTCCACTTAATGTTGCTACTTGCACGGTTATGAAATATACTCTGTACTGACTCTCAGCATTATTACGGTTGGCTTCTCTATTGTCCTTGCAGCACTAGCGTTTTCCTGGGAACAGTGGATGCTGAGGAGCTTTAATATTGATCGTAATTATGATTGGATTACACTTAGAATATTGCCGTGACTGAAATACTAGGAAATTAAAGTACATTCCCTGAGTAATGTTATCTGGGCCTGTTGGTGCACATAAGCGTTGGCTCTGTTGCCCATACACATGCTATATATTTTTATAGTCTCCGTATTTTCTCCTTCAGTGATATTTAAGGTTAGGACTTGCCTAAGGCAGGTTTCTTTGATAAGATGGATCTAGGATATGATGATTCTGCTGGAGCCACAGAGGATCACACTCTAAAAAGGGAAGTTGGGCCTAATGAGTGTGTGAGTAACTTTGTCATATCTTGTTAGTTGCATTGTTTTAACATTTTTCTCTGGAGTGATACTGGGTTTTAATTGGGCTACTTTTATTCCTTTTTTTGGGGGTGGGGGGGTGGCAGGTGGTATGGTTGGTTTTGTGTGTATTAGTTTCATCTAAAGCGTCTGGAAATGCTGGGATAAATGTAACACTGGCAAAACCCCCTTCTAAATTTGACATAACTTGGCAACTTAACTGAACTTAATCACACTACTCTGATTGTCTTGCTCTCACTGTCTGTCTCATCCAAATCGTATAAAGGGGTTAGAAGTATTTTGACATAAAAAATTGGCCAAAATATTCATTCCAATTCGAAAAATAAATTGATGCATATTCATTCATATTCTTTCTGTGATGGGAAAGCATATACTGATTCTGTGAATGTGACTGGGAACATTTTCATTATGCTGATAGTAATGGTCAGAGCCAAGCTGTACACTTGCATATGTGGTGCCCTCATCCTGTCGGTCCTTTCTCCAACCTTTCTGTCTAGCTGCTGGGCCTGTGAGTCTCCACACTCGTGGCTTGTTATGCTTCAGCTGCCTTCCGCAGGCCTGTACAGAGCACCTCTGGCCTCTTGGTTGTCATAGGGATGCGTGTGCTTGTTTGTCCATTGACGGGGTCACAGAACCGATGGCTGCTCACACTTCACCCTGTGTTTCCCCAGAAGATAACCTGTGCGAAGCTCTGAAGAAGCTGAAGCTGGCATCAGCTGACAGCACCACGGACAGCGTAGAGGGCTGCCTGGACTGCCTGCTCAAAGCCCTGGCCCACAACAGTGAGTATCTTATTCATTTGTGTCTTTGTCTATTAGTCCGTAGTAGCCGTTTAATTTGCACATAGCTCCACATTCCTTTCTCTACATTATCTACATTTTGCATAGCTTCTTCGTGCATTCCACATTCTTCATTTGTGACTGCTGTTCAGAGGCTTTGGCAGTGAGGTCTCTGCCTCAGCTCGCACGAGGTTCAGGAGCACTGTGTTCCCATTACTGAATTTCATGTAAGAGAAATACCCACGTCTGCACTGAAAGGGAAGTGGAACGCCCTCCTTAGCCATACCCACGCTGGCGCTCCCCATAGTTATTTTAATTGCCTGCATTGCTTTAATATTTTACGAATTCATTAGCAGTAAAGCACTGCCATGCCTCAGAGTTGGGGACACATGGTGATTTTTCTCTAATGAAATACCCCTGACTCTTCTCCACTGTGGCTGTGAACAGAGGGGAAATTTATTGAGAATTAGATTGCAGCACACACGGTGCTATGCCTTGGCTGTGTGCCAGTGCTGATTGTTGCTTGGTTCCCATGTCGGACTCTAGGGAAGGCCCCTTTTTTTCCCAGGAAGAATGTTTACATTTCATCTGCATTATTTAGTGTTCTCTCTGCAGGTCCATTTCCAGGTCACCTTATTTTATTCACATTTTAATATATTACATGACCATCATCTGCACAAGGTGTTCTTTGGAGTAATTGTGGGCCGAGTACCCAAACGGACAAAATAATGTCCCACATGAGATCCAGAACCAAGACTAGAGCTCAGGTTCGCTGTCCACAGCTCAGTGTCAAGTGAATCTTTTAGAACCATCTGGGATAATTAGCCTCTACTAAATTTGAAGTGTTATTCTTTAACCAAAGGCTCCGCTTAATAGTGCTTAGACACCATAATACTATGGAGCTGCACCGCTGAAGTAAGCTGTTACTGTCATATTTTTTCTTGCGAGTGTCGCTCACACGCTATGGTAAACTGGATTCTCCAATTAACATGACTTTCAGAAGAAGAAATGACAGCTCCTCTCAGTCCAGTTTGATGTACATTTTAGAATGAGAAGGCAGTGTCTTCTGTAATGACTGGTAATCTTTTCATAAGGGTTGCCACAGTGTTAGCATATCCGAATGCGTCACAGCCAGCCGCAGAAGGAGTGCATTAGGTGCCATCTGGGTTCTCGCTTCCCACCCCTCCTGTCCTCTTGCTGTAGATCCAATAATCCAGTTAATTTCACCTTGCATTGACCCACTAGATGCTGTGTGGCGGTCCCTTGATTTATGGCGCATGTCTCCCCCCGTTATTTAATTTATGTGGTTTATGCTCTAGGGGGGGGTGCTGCGTGCGGTGTGGGTGATACGAGGACTGTCATAAATAACCCGAAACGGAGCGATGAGCATGGTGCCGAGCGCAAGAGGGGCGACCCACCCCGTCCACCGCTCCCCGTCCACCCTCCCCATCCACCTTGATAATTCACCAGTGAGAGGCAGCTGTGCGACACACTCGGGGTCCTAATGAGGAGGCTGTACGCTAGGCCAAAGCGTAGGCCCTCTGAGAGTCTTTAATTACCTCCTTAAGACAAGACGAAGATGGTGTTCAGAGACACGGCAGACAAACAAGTCACTCTGCACGCGGGACTGTCGTACCAGCCTCAGAAGGCGAACCCAGTATTTCCTTCATTTGAACTGCCAACAGCCATGGTATTTGACACTATTTTATTGTGTCAGATGTTTTGCTTCACTAAATCAGTGCATTTGAAACCATTATATGCTTCTGATGATCCATTTTTTTAAATCTAGCTGCAGTGGAATTGCACATGAAATTGCCAAAATTCACAAAAGCACTCCAGAGATGTGTTGACTGAAAGGAAGAATATTCACAGCATTGGAGAGATGAAAAGGTCACAGCCAACAAAATACTATTAATTGAAATATGCAAGGCCATGGATGTCTGTAGCCTGCTGCTGATGAACATGAAAGCTGAAGGGCTGTATATCAGTCTGTTCTACCCATTATGTTCCCATTTTATCAACATCTGATATCCAGGATTGTTTGATATTCAACAGCACTCGAAGGAAAAAAAAGTGGCTGGACTCGTGTGCTGTTTTACCAGTGAAAATGTAAGGGGAACAAAAACATAAATTTCGCTGATATAAAAAAGCTATATATTTTGACTATGTTTGGTTCATATGGGAAATGTTGTCCTACTTTCTTTTTTGTTTATTTCTAAAATAAATTAACCCAGGACTAGGCACCCGGGCTGAATTTTATATGCCCTTGTTTGCACTAGCACCCTACACAAAATTATTGAAAATATTGTTTTTAAATGATAATATCAATGATATAAATTATTATTATGCATTACGTATACATACATTACGTAGAGAACTGCAGACAGAGAAGAAGGAATGGCGCTCAAAATGTAGAATCAACAGCCAGATCCACCGCCAAATTCAGACCTTTATGTTTAATATGGGATGTAGTTAATCTTGATCATTCACCAACATGTCTGGATCTAATCTGCATCTCTTTCACACTGAATATAAAGAAACTAAACAACACGGTAAGCCATTCCACAACTCTAGCATCAAAAGGCATCCACTGAGTAATTTTTAGAAATAATTGAATTGAATAGAATTGAAGAATTGAACAGAATCATTATATGTGTGGTCTTTTCTGAGAATAATTTAAGCCACACAAGTGTTTTTTATAACAGTGTGATTTTGTAGGGGGGAAAAAAAAACCTCAGCAGGGGAAAGGACCGTGATTCATCGGCATCCTGGTGTAACTGTCACAGTCCACACCTTGCCTAGAGACATGGCACAGAGCTGAAGCTGGCAGGCTCTCTGCCCTCTCTTTGCCACCGCCGTCTCAGCAAGCGTCCCCGTCACAGCAGAAGGCTGCGGGTCCCCGTGAAGACCAGCCGCTCGCTGTCTGCCGGGGACTCTGTCCTGCTCGGGAGTGGCCGCGGTCAGGGGAAACAAGACACAAACAACAGCTGCTCCAGTGCGGCGCGCACTGCGAGGAGGACGCCGCTCTCTGCCGAGGGGTGTGTTCTGCTCCCGCTCTCCCGCTGCGGCGGCGCTAGCAGACGGTGGAGCCGGGCCCTGGCGGGCAGCAGGACGAGAGTCCAGGCAGGAAGGGCTGTGTGTGAAGCCATGTAAACCACGGGCCACATAGAGATTCCAGGCGTATTTCTGTCTCAATGGTGTTTCACATGTATGGGGATGAGACGCGCTTTGAAGCTAAGCTGCTTACTATAAACTGACATTGAATTTTTGACAGTGCATACAAACGGGAACCTGAATAAGGTGTTGCTGTTAAATATGATGTCAGTAATGTCAGGGGTCTCCCCAAACATTGGTACACTGGCACTGTGCCATAACACTCCTTCAGTTATGCCGTCGTATCAGCTTTCTAAAGATGCGTCCTCTGATCAGCATTGAGATGTTTTCGGCTAAAATTTGTAGGATAAATTCACAAGGTGAGGCCCTTCACTTTTTTGCTACAGGATGCCACTGAGATGCCATCTTGCTACCACATCCCCCTTACATCATTTGTTTATGAACAGTGGCCGTGTGGATAATGAACATTTTAAGAAGCTTGCGTGGGTTTATATGGTGACAGTGTAGCATAGTGGTAAGGAGCAGGGCTTGTAACCAAAAGGTTGCTGGTTCAATTTCTCTATGGGGCACTGCTGCTGTACCCTTGGGCAAGGTACTTAACCCAAAATTGCCTCAATAAATATCCAGCTGTATAAATGGATAAATTTGTAACCTATGTGCCTATGTAAGTCGCTCTGGATAAGAGTGTCTGCTAAATGACAATAATATAAAGTCATGTTATAACATGTTGTGTGTGCGTGTGTGTGTTTTGCACTGACCCTGAGGGATGTGTCTCTGTTTTCCCTCCAGATGCAGCGGCCAGTGAAAAGATCCAGGAAATGGGAGTGCTTCCGTTGCTCCCCAATCTGTTGGCCCCACAGTCTTCCTGCACACCCAAAGTAGCCAACGTCATAGCTGAGGTTGCCAAAAATGGTGAGGTTTTCCACCACGACTTTCTCTGCTGGAACGTCTTCAGTTTTGCTCCTGCCACTTGTCAGTATCATTTTTTTATTCCACTTATTGTGCACTTAGTGTTTTTAATTATTGCTTTGATTTTTTTCATATGTTTTTGTTCTTTGATTATTTTTTTGTAGTCATGCATTTTGTCCTTCATGTTACCAGTTTGTGTTGTAAAGGGGCCCTGAATATGCAGGACACTAACATGCATTATGGAATCTGCTCTGAAAGAAATGGAAATCTGTTATTTGAATTCATAAAGCAAAAACCATTTTAATGATTTAGGCCAGTGGACAGGTAATATTTTTTGAGTGATAACCTTTTTCCATCTAATCATTAATGGCAGGAAGCCTGCCTCCCCGCCGTAAGTTTCTCCTTGCTTTAGAAACGAAAAGGAAACCGTAGGGAAACAAGGCTGTTGTACTTCAGGGCACTGAAGTGAGGGCACTCCTCTCTGCGTGTGCGTCGTTCCTTCCCCCTCTGGTTGTGTTTCTTAATTGGGGACGAAATGACAATGACGGCTCTCCCAGTTCGCCTGGCACCAGATGGCGTGCAGCTCGCTGACAGAAGGCACACTGAGCGCCATCCAGCCCGCCCGCCCGCCCGCCCGCCAGTCCCGTTTCAGAGACCGGCTTCAGTTTGACCTGAGCGCATCCCTGGCCTTCACCATTGCAGAACAGATACACCTGAGTGCATTGGTAATGTGAAGAAGTCTGGGAACAATGTCGTATATGTTTTGAGAAGTAGAGAAGATAGGCCCTTGTAGGAGGGTAGCTGTGTGTGAACTGTGTGAGATGTGTAAAGTCAAGCAGATCAAAGAGGATGTAGCTGAGATGAAGTTCAGCTACTGAATGGCTTTTGCGTAGTTGCTCAGCTGCCGTTGTAAAGAAGCGTACGCACTGGCTTATATATGCAGTACCACTGAAAATCATATCAAAATGACAGCAGGTCGAACAACTTGCCAGTGTTAGAGGCTAGAGGCACAGATGTTTTTGTTTGTCTGTGAATATAAAAAAGCTTGGCAGTTTAATTCTGACGTCAAAGAGGTCCAGTATTTTCTAACTTTATAACTAAATATAACATCTCAGGCAATTTAAGTTTGAAAGACTTTCGGTCCTCTTTGATTTAATAATGACATGGTATGCATCATTACAGTTTTTATATGTTTGAATGTGCCTAGTTAGGGTCTTACAGAGTTGTGCAGAGGTTTTGTGAAAGTTTTGGAAACACTTTTTGGGGAAAGTTTCTCCATGAATAATTATCAACAGCTTCACCAGTTGATATTTATAGCAAGTGAGGCTGTAATTTATTTTAATAATTAGCTTGTAATTTGATTTTTGACCATGAGATTTGATCGAGTGGAGACATTGTTGAATCTCTGTATATGCTGTTTAAATCGGTATATGAATCAGACCAACACCACAACTGGTCCATGACTGAAATTTCCCATCTTTTTTACTTTTCCCTTTAATGTTTCAGTAAAATCATTCAGTAAAATAATTACTCTAAGAGTGTCAAAATGATCTGAATTATTAGGCATTTTAATTTATGGGAGAGGGCCCTAATATTACATGTATGTTAAAGTTAGCGAGGAGAATCTACAGTGGAGAGGCCAGAAAGGGCAGCGGACTGCGCTGTGCTTGGAGTCTCTGAGTGTATCCAGGTGACCTGTTGCTGTGCAGAAGGCAGTATTGATTGGGCTGTTCAACAATGCCCAGACAGTGGAAAACACTGAGTAGAAAGGGCATTAAGCACACAGCAGGTGTATAATGTACAGCGGGCCAGAGCTAAGCCAACAGCAGCTTTAAGCACCAGGAGCCATGTCAGACAGCTAGGCTCAATAACCCTTTATTATTTACAGCTGGTTAATGGAATGGCTGATGTGGGCTCGAAACGTGTGTGGGGTTGAAAAACCCCATCAGGGGGAGGGTTATAAATTCTATCAGATAAATTCACCATGCATAAGAAACAGGTACAGATTTTTTCCTTCACAGTGAGTCGCCTTTCACGCCCCCCCCGATAAAAGGGAAACGGTAACGTTAGCCGGCCGTCGGGCCCTTTATTTTCAGTCAAATGACTGTCAGCGCTGTGCCTTTGCCAGGGCTACCCAGGGTAATCATATTAATGTGTTTAAAGTAAATGTCAGGAGGCTATGTGCAGGGAGCAAGTGAAAGTTCAGGGGGTAAAAAAGGACAGTAGTGAATATGTTTTGAACTGCTCGGGAAGGGCGGCCGCTGGGTGCTCGCAGGTGCTTGGCCTGGCAGGAACCCCTGGCATTTATTGCCCTGAATCCGCTTCTCCCCAGAACACCTGGGCTTAGTCCACACACTGACACTGAAACCTTTTCCTCTGCACAGCTGATGGGCCATTGTGTCAGTGAAGAAGTCTAAATGTTGCTCTGTGTCTAAATATGACTGTATGGGGAATAAAGATAGCACGGAGCTGCCCCTACCTGAGCCAGTCTTGGCAGAATATGCTGGACTTACTTTCTGTATTACAACCAGAGCTGTTGAGAGGTTGAATCAATAACTGTTTGAGAGCATCGGAATATTTGCCCCTGATATCTTTGCTATGGTGGGAAATATTTTATTTCAGTTCCTCTGCCTTTGTTTTGAAAGCCCGACGTATGGGGAGACCCTCTTCAGTCATGTTCATCATGACGGTTGGGTCGGTACCAGATGGGTGGGGGGAGCCGGGCTGGATTGAGAAGAATGGGGCGTGTATGTAACAGGGGCGTGTCTGCGCTCTCCACAGAGTTCATGCGGAGCCCGTGCGTGGAAGCCGGCCTCATCCCACCCCTGGTTCAGCTGCTCAACTGCAAGGACCAGGAGGTCCTGCTCCAGACGGGCCGGGCCCTGGGCAACATTTGCTACGACAGCCGTAAGTAGCGCCTCCTCTGCCCAGCACTGTCCTCCCCCACAGGCCCCACACTGCTGCGCTGCCCCCAGGACGCGGGTGAGGCGCTTATTAACATGTGCTGCTTATAGCGGATCACTGCCATTTCAGAGTACCTGAGCACTGCCAGTGCAGCTGTAAGCAGAAGGAATGGGCTACTGGCACAGGTAAGTAAAACACAGCAGAGGGCCTTCTTAAGGTCTGGATCTAGACATAAAGTAAAAAACAGAAACACCTCAGATGCATAATTGTTCAAAGCTACCTTTAGTATGTTGAACATTTAGAAATGTTGCTTTTGCCACTTAGGTAACGGGTTATTATTGATCTGCTGCCCAGAAGCTGTTGATTTGATTTCAGTGCTGCAGCAGTGCCTGATAAGCGCACGATCTGGCATCTCATACGAGTCGTGGTGTGGAGGGGAAAGGAATATTTAAGAAGTGGTGTTGGTGAGACTTTGGGAATGGATCAGAGGCAGTAAAGTATCAGTTGGCTCACAACTGCTGGAGAAACAGTTCGCTGGAGCTGCATAGAGCTGTTTAGAATCCCCTGGCAGGGATGAAAGGGATTGCACAGCTAAGAAAAAAAACCTGCTTATGTTAGCCTGCCTGTGTCTGAAAACTTTCAGTTGAGTTTGAGTAATTGGAGAGTGGGGGAAAAAAAGATGGTATCAATAATTATGCTTCGGCACCAGCTGCCCTGTTACGCTTCCAAACTGAAGTATCGTAATGAGACAGCAGTGCATTTGAGACGTCCTTGCATCTCATCTCAATATCTCAATTACTGCCATTTAGAGGGAGAGTTTGAGTGTGCTTTTTCACTAAGGCTGATTTCCACCACGTAGTGGTCAGTAGTGGGCTAAAAAATATGCATCCCATTGTTTGATTCTGGAGACAGCAGCTGCTGAGAGATTATAACAGACATGATCGTCTGTGTTCGAAAGCAGCTGTTTGCGGTGAGAGCAACCTGCCTTTGAGTTTACTAAGAAGTTAGGCCTCAAGCTTGTCCAAAGACGAGAGAGGTCAACTGAGAAAGATCCTGCAGCTGTTCAGGGTGCTGAATACAGGTCATTATAATGTCACTTCCTCAAATGAGGAAGGCTCATATCAGCATATAGTCAACTGACAATTACAGGTGAAAGATTCAGGGAGTTACAGATTTTACTTACAGTATACCCCAATCTGAGGGCAGTAAACCAGCATAAGTTGTACCGTTGGAAAAGCAGATACAATCGGAATGCCACTGTCTAACTACACACTGTATAGACCTCTGTATCTGAGATGTAGCAGCTTTTGGATAGAAAATAAAATAGGTGACCAGTGATGCCAAAATTGGTAGTGTTTGCTTCTTGGAATCCGACCCAAGAGCTTGAGCCCCCATGAAGATGGTAGTGATTGTATTGCAGTTTTCTCCCACTGATTCATCTAGGCACTTTCAGTGGAGGAGGTGGGCAGACTTCCCAGGACTGATGTGTCTCTGGGGGCGTTGTAAGGAGGCTTACAGTGCTCCAAGACTGATATGACTCATTGGGCGCTTTCTGTATGCTGTTCACTTCACCCATTTGAGGTCTCACTCTCCAGTTTTCTGGTAGGAATCTTCCTCAGTGGTCAAACTCCTCTGACCAGCCTTTCAAACTAAAGTCCACATATGGTGGTAGAGGAGGCAGTTCTCCTCAGCTGGGCCCTGACAGTGAAGAGCCAAAAGCCATTAGGAATAACACTTTGGCATAGATCCTTTTGGAGCATGTAGCTCTATTAAATGAGAGCTTCTATTGTAAACCAGTCATTGACTGAGAGGTCACATATTTCAAGTCTTTTTTTTATTTCAAGTTATGTAACAGAAGCAAGAAAATGTTTAATTTTCATATTGCCGTGAAGGCTATATTCGCTGTGTTTGCACTGCAAATTTCTGAACAAAGAGGTGAAGGAAAGAAAAGCATGGTTTGTGGCTCCCACACACTCACATTTCCATTCTAGCTGGGAAATCACAAGTAACTTGTTCTTTGGCTGCAGCTGTGTCGCAGTTCACCCTCATGCATTCTGAGCTGATGCGGACTCCCTTTTTAGCTGGTAGCGTTATGGATAACTGGTCTCAAATCGCTGCCAGCGCGATCCCTGCTCATAGCCTAAAGCCAGCACTGTTACCCGGCTGGTGGTTTCAGGCAAGTAGGCAGAATGTTTCTGTGTTCTCCATGTAACCCCCGCCGCCTCCACGGCGCACACCAGCAAGGATTTTGAAAGGGTCTGTGCCATTCTTTCCATGTTTGTCCTTGGCCATTTTATTCATACCAGCATACAGAGGGGTTTACACATTCACGGTCCTCCACATTCACCCAGCGAGGCGTGGAAAAAGGGCTACATCCGCAGTACAAACTGCGTGATTATTTCCAGATATCCCATAAAACCCACAGCAAGACTTTACTGCTAAACAAGGCAACAATAGAAACTACTGAGCCTGTAAACCAGAGATGGGGGGGGTGCTATGTGAGATTTCGATTAGTGGTTCCTGGCATAGTTCCAAACTTATATGACAGAATACAGAACATAAAGTTTGACTGCTTGAGTTGAAGTGTGAAATTGTGGAGATGTCTACCACTGACAGATGGAGCCCATGGGAGTCCGCTCAAGATACCTGCATGCAAGAGAAGTTCACAGTCTGGTGAGACTGTAGAATGCTCTTAAAAAAAAAAAAAAGAGGCTGTGGCCTGCATTGCGTAAAATCACAATCAGACCACCTTGGTTGTGCCTTTTGTAATTGACGATACATATTTCCTATTGTCAAACGACTGTTATTCCAATACATTGTTTTGTATTCATCGTCTGCCGAAGAACTCCATTTCCCACAGTTCTTTGTCGTCTTACGAGAGCATCTTGGCACAAAGTGGAGCTCTAATCGGCCCTTTGATACTGATGAGTACAGCTGTTATTGGATCTTCCCCCTGACTCTGTCCCCGCTCTCATCTTACTTTCATAGCTCCTGTGGCAGGGGCCAGAGGCATAAGCCCTCTGAGAGCACACCATTTATTAGCACTGTCTGTACCAGCCAGTGTAATCCCAGCATCTGTCCTGTGTTTTCCTCTGAATGTGCTGGTGGCACATCATGATAGCCCTGCCTTAAGCCTGTACCTCAGAGTTACCACTCAGCGTGCTCTCCTCTCTGTTTCTCTGAGAATGAACTGAGATTTCCTAAAACAGCTGTAGGAGCAAATGAGAAAGTCACTGAAGTTAAAAAAAAAAAACTATGTGTGTGTTGCCATCTCAGTTTACCCAGACTGCACCAATTGTGGGTTTTGACTTTGACAGTGTCATTTCTGAGCCCTCCCCCACCCCCCAGATGGCTCCCTGGCGCTCCCTGGCGCTGTGTATTCAGTGGCAGAAGGAGCGACAGTTCATACTCCGATAAAGTAATTTACAGCAGCTGGACTGGCAGGAGCGCTCTGAATGTGGAGGAGTCAGGGGGAGTGATCGAGTGCGCTCTGTGTTCCTATAACACTTCTTATATTATCTTTCATTACTGCCCTCTCGCTCTGCCCTCCACGCTCAGCTTTTGGCCTGATGAATATTTGATCTCACCTACAACTGAAAATCAGCTCAAGTTCTGTGACTGACGTGACTCTTTAAAATTTCAAAACAAATTTCGGACTCGGAATGAGTCATTGAAACGGTTTCAGTCGGATTAATGTTCATGTTTTCTTCAGTGAATTTGATTTGTCTGTGTTATTTTTTTTTTGGTTCATATTTTCACTGTAGAACCTCAATTATGGAAATTAAAGATTATTAAGACTTATGTGGAAAAACGTATGGGGCACAGGTCAATCAGGCCTCCAATCAGAATCGGTTTCCTTGGGTCCCATTTCATCAAACCCTGCTCTCTGGGAGAGAACACAGGGTTATGGAATGTTGGCTGAGAGGAGCAGAGATTTTGATTGGGCCCAAGCATTTATCAGCAAAGCAGCAGCAGGCCCCTCAGGCAGGCTTTGGAGATGTCAGATGGGACGCGCTGGTCATTTTACACAGATATAATTGGCCTCAGGACTCTGCTTTGCCCATCAATTTGTATGCATGTAAAGTCTTGAAAACGACAGTTACCCAGTAAATGCTGCGTTGGGAATACACCCACATTTCAGTATGAACGACAAGGTGGAATTCAACATTCAAACAACGCTAACAGTTTTTAGTTGTGTTGGCTTATAATTGAGGTTCTACCTAAAAAAAACTTGTATTGTGTTGCTGTTGATGTGTTATCACTGCTTCTTTTTATCATTGTGACAGTTATTATCAGTGTTATTCTTTGAGCATGTTACAGCTACAGGTTGTTAATTTGTCATTATTTTTATGTTCAGCGTTCTTGTTTGCGTTGTTCTGATTTGCAGGTGTTTGGTGTTTGTTCCTTGTGTTTTGTTTTGACTTGAACTCTTTGTTTTGCAGATGAGGGCAGGAGGGCAGTTGACGAGGCGGGCGGAGCACAGATAGTAGCTGAACACTTAAAGTCACTCTCCCAAAATACTGAACCGGCCAATGGGAAGCTCTTGACTGTCTTTTGTGGCATGCTGATGAACTATAGCAATGATAATGGTAATAAACAACCCCGCCCCTCTTCTAACCCCCCACGTAAAAATGAACAAATACAGACTCTAAGGAAGTCATGGTCATTGTTATTGTTGGAAGTGGTGAAATTGTCAATTGTAAATAAGGCCACTTTCGGATGAATGAACAATTCCCATGATGCATTGCAACATAGGCTAGGAGCGAGCAAGGTGATTTAGACATGTCAGTGTGAATGAAGACTTGGACTGAGTGTTGTGTGGGCACTGTGCATTTGGTAGTGGAGTTCTCTGATTGTTTAAGCAGTGCTGAGGGCGAGAGCGACGATAGCGTGCTTATCAGAGTCTGTCATCTGTGGTTGATTAAGGACTAACACCTCTGCTTTCCACCCTGCTGTGTCTGGTACTGCGCGCTGGTCTCGCCATAGCGAGAGCTTGCTTTGTCCCCAGGGGCAGAGCTGTTTCTGCTTTTAGCCTAGGTCTTGCTCTTTTGTTTCCTTTTCAGAGGGGAAGTAGTGCTTCCACAACTCCACCCTGTAGCCTACTGTAGCTGTGCCCTCCTAGATCTGTGCCCTCAGTGGTAGGATGGTAACCATGGCTAGAGCTGTTGTGAGGGAATACTTGCTGAAATTTGAACAAAGTTAGGTATGTTTCAGTAGTACCATTGCAGTGAGAATTTGTCAAAACCAGCCTTGTGGTGAAACGCCACATTGTAACTAACACTTTAAAGCTGCATAGTTAATTGCAAGCCAGCAGATTGTGGGGTACATTTGGTGTTCCAGTGATACCCAGAGCACACGCATTGGCTTGGATGTTCCTCCTCAAAGACCCCTCGTAGTGAGCTGAGTTTCCACGATCCTTTCTGCAGACTGATATATCCGTGATATTGACAGAATCTGGTTGCCTCAAATGCTGCTGCTTACTACAATTTCTTAAAATAACAAGGCATCAATGACTCATTTTTTGCATGTTTCAGTTGTTCTTTTAAGCGAAACATTTTTTTATATTCATTTGTGTAACATGTGATAGTGTGGGTCTGGTGCCCCATCAACCACAATCACTCAATATGGCAGTGCTCAGTGAACTGAAGTATAGGTGGAGTTTGAGAGCGGAAAGTGCTTTGACATGAAAAGCATCGCTTGCGCTGTAAATATTCATCGTGCCGGCGATTTTCAGCTGAACTGTAGTGACTGCATTCTATCCGCTTGGTGGCAGCTTGTAAGACTGCTAAAAATATTTAGTCTGCCTCTTCACCCAAACAGGGGCACGTATCTGGGTTTTGTGACGAGTGTGGGCGCTATTTAGTGATAAAGTGGCTCAAAAAAGTGACTTGCTGAATGACAATATTCCTCATCAGTCATTTTAAAGCTTGTGCACAGCTGGACTGTGGCCAGGCAATATGTATAATGAATGGTAAAGCTCCATGGGTTGTTGTAATTTATATGGCTTTAAGGGCTTGATTTTAATAACATCAGACATTGCTTTTCATAGACATTTATAAATGCCATCGTTTCAAGACAAAAAAAAAGAGAAACACTTACATGCATTTAAAATCTGCACAGAGAAACTCCTGTCTTCAGAAAGTTAGGGTCCAATTTTATTGCATCCAGAGAGTTTCCTCTGCAGTCTGTTGGATTATTCATCGCAAGTCTCTGCCTGATTTAATAGTCCAGAGTGGTGCGCTCTCAGTATTTATGCTTTACGCTCCTTGTAAAGCCGGAGGTCATGAGAATGCTGGGAATTACTGGTGTACGAAGGAGCTCCATTTTCCCATCAGTTGACGAGGCCCTGAAAAGTAATTACATTTCGAGCTATTACCATTTTGATTTGGCCTCCATTTCCAGCAAACTAACAGAGGTTTCAGAATGATTTTTTTTTTCCTCTACATGTTGAAAGTGTGTTTTGAAATATGATTGTGTTTGAAGACCTCGTTCACCGTACTTCATGTTTAGCTGCCATTGCTCAAAATCTCCGTCTATATTAGTTGGAGTTTCATACACGCTTAATTCAATAAAACATGAGAGTTTTCCTCTGTAGCCCAGCTGTCCTTCAACAGATGTTAAACTGCACTTCTGCACCGCACATTGAGTTCCTGTAGTCATTGCAAAAAATGCTCCAAGCTACCAAATACCCCTAACAAGCCAATGAATGCAATTACAGTGAAACATAAAAAAGTAGGACATGCAGAAGTCTTATAGATAACATTTATGCATTTTCGTCCTTTTTTCAGTCAATTTGAGGTAGGAATTTTAAAATGCCTATAGATTCGATTAACAGACACTTACTTTGCAACACCAGTTTATCACAAAAGCGGCACAGAAGGGTATGTGATGCCCTAGAAAATGTCTTTTTAGATGCGCTCTCACTCGGGGGGTATAGAGCAGAAAAGCGACCCACTTGATGTCTGGCCACAGAATCAAGCATGACGGGGTAATGGACTCAGACCGCAATCTGCTGGCTGTAGCATTGCAATTATACTGTGCAAATGAGTTTCTGCAGAAGGTACTGGCCCATTTCTCTCACTGGGTGTTTGTAAACTGTCACTGTGTCTAATGTGACCTTCATTAATATTGATGGAGGCTACGCTCGCAGAGTGACCTGTCAACAGGCTGTTGAGAGTTTCGCGGTGCCAGCATATGCTTCCGTTAAAGATTGACAGCCCCTAGTCGTTAAATGCATCGTTTTTGAAATATATGTCAGAATTAATGGTATTGTGATGGCAGCGTAAGTGCCTTAACTAGCAACTACTGCTGGCTAACCCTTAAATACATTCAGTCAAAATTGAACAAACTATTTGTTACGTATTGACAAAGTTGCGCCTGCTTCCCAAGCCCCATAGCAACAAGAGTGCTAATGCCGGAGAAGCCTTGGAGATGGCATCCCTCTGTCAGTCTGTTGACTGTGTAACTGTGAAGAACTGTGAAGGCCATCGCCGTTGCATAGAATGAGTCCAGTGACTGCTGTTTGTCCAGGGAAAGGATCAGTCTGAGCTTCAGTGCAGGGCACCTTTGCCCCTTGCAGACTGCCTCCTCAACTGCTCTTGGTTGTTTGAACTGATAAACATGTCTCCCTGTTTCCCTATCTCTCTCTCTCTCTCTCTCTCTTTCTCTCTCTCTCTCTCTCTCTCTCTCTCTCTTTCTCCCTTTCACTCTGTCTGTCCTTGTTTTCTCTCCTCCTCCTTGTCCTGTGAACTAAAAAGCTCAACATCGTCTCCGTCTTCTCTCTTTCTCTGTGTCTCCTCCTCTCACACACATGCACGCATTTAATGTCTTTATTCTTCCAGGCTCCAGCCTTCCTCCATTCGCTGTCTCCATCTGTGTGAGGGGAGAACACTAATAACTCTATCCCTTCTTTTACCCCTCCAGGATCTCCCTGCTTTGGTAAATTGCAGCTGCTGTACTCATGGAAGTACATCTGCACATACAGAAGAACTGGCTATAAACAACCAAAAAAAAAAAAGCCCTCTTGTTATGTGTGCTCATTTTCCATCATTCTCAATATATGACTTCTGTGTTTCCATTATTTCATCCTTCAACATTCCTTTGACTTCACATTGAAATTATTTACTAGAGACTGGAGTAGGGCAACAGTACGAAGGGAGAGCTGTTACAGGGGATACATAGACCCACAGATGTTGGTTGAGTTGAAGTGTAGAATTGGCACATTTACACATTACTGTTCTGATGAGACTTCGAAAACGTCTTCCCATTCTTAGAATTTTTGAAAAGGGCAGAGATTTTTTTTTCTGTGCAGCATAATGATCACTCTTTCCTTAAAGAGCATCATTTATCACCTTTTTACCTCAAAGACGTGCAGCCAGAGTAAATCCACGGTGTAAAACTGTGCCTGTACGAAGGCAGGCCACAAAGACTCCAGGAGAGGAACGCAGTCCCACAGAAAGGACCAGCGGAGCTGCTTCGTTACAGGAGCAATAAAACACTAATCTGTTTGCTGCCTGATTTGCATTATTGGAAAGATGGCTAAACAAATTACCGGATGGAGGGGGGGGAGGGGGGGGGGGGGACGACCGAGGTGGCCCCCCTGGCCGTCAGCGACAGTGAGACATAGCGGCGCTGTGCGCGAGCGCAGCTGTGGTTGCGATGTGCCGCTTCCCGCCGTGGCTCTTTCGGGAGCGCTGGAGCGTGGCGCAGTCTTCCCGCCCGCCTGCCTCTCTCGGCAGCCGCGCGTGTCAATCACGGGGAGGACGTCTAGACAACGTCAAGGTTCGTCTGCACAGTCGCAGTGCGATTACACCTGTCCACACGGGCCCTGAATATTTACAGCCAACTCGGGAACAGTACTGAGCCCGGCTTGTGCCTTTGGGCTCTCATAAACCTGCATATTATGGTCGAATTTCTCATTAGGAGGCTGCGCATTGGTTCTCTCCCCCCCAGGCGAAATTGGGTATTTAATCTCCATCCTTATTTATGCTCATCATTTTCGCCGTAGCGAGCGTGTGTCTCCCCCTCGCTCGCAAGGCGGTTGCCCACTTTGATATGCGTGACTTTACTGAGCGCAGTAGACCGACGCATTTGGGGACCTTTCCCGTGAGTCTCTGCTCTGCTTTGTTGGTTCTGTTTTCCTACCCTGCTCCTGCCCTCTGTCTCCCCTGGGTGCCTCCTCTCCCTTGCTCCGGCCTGCTGGGACAGTGCTTATGGGAGCACGAACACACGCACCGGGGCGGCTCGTCTCCTCCAGGCTGCCTGTCGATGCACAGCAACATGTTAACCCCTGCAGCCACTGCCCAAGCTGAACTAAATGCCGCGTTCATATAAAGACAGTGTGGCGCCAGTTAACCTGATTTACACTCATCTACATCATTAGCATACACTACAGTAACCTGAAAAATTGGTTGTTTAATGAGATGAGAATGTTTCTGCTGTATCTACAGCAGTTGATAGCGCTTCTTTAGAGAGAGTATATAGTTCTGTCTGTTATTTGTGCTTGTGATATGTCTTGGCAGTGCAGATTAGTTAAATTTGTAGCTGACCTCCACGGCAGCAGGTGTCCGTGCTCTCACTGACCCCCTCCTTTCTTGTTCCAGACTCTTTGCAAGCACAGCTGATCAACATGGGTGTAATTCCCACTCTGGTGAAGCTGCTCGGGATCCACTCCCAGAACACGGCCCTGACAGAGATGTGCCTGATAGCCTTTGGGAACCTGGCAGAGCTGGGTGAGTCTCTGGGTACCGGTGGTATACAGATCAATATCTGCACTGTGTGTTGCAGATACAGCCAGTAGATTTCACAGAAATATTTTATGAACCTGGAGAGTTATAAAAAAGTTACAGGAGGTGGTCAAATATCCCACTGTCCTTGAATGGTCATGGAAAGCATCCCATCTAAAGAAATATTTAAATAAATAAAGATCGTGATGAAGTTAATATTTACTTTTTTTTTTGCCAGCCAGCCAAATGCTTTCATCCATCCTGCTAATTCACTAGCTTTATGCTTTTTACTGTAAAATTAAGCAGTGTCAGTATGTTGGTGTTGCCAACGAATTGGCTCACTTTCTGACATGTACATGAAGCCTGCTGCCAGAAGTTATCAGTGACTTATATTCACTTCCAAGAGTATCCGCAGTTGTGCCTGCACAGACGCAGGCCATTTTTAAAGCCATGTTTCTCAATAGGATTTTCTCCTGCAATTCCTTTTGTAGCCGAGTGTCATAGGAATTTCATTACAGCAGCAGTAAAAATAGTGCTTAAAAACTTATTTGTTATTAAAACAATCATGAAATCTGAGAGGATTTCTGATTTGAGTGGGAGCCCTGATTCATCTGCTGTTACTGTCGCTCTGCAGAGTCCAGCAAGGAGCAGTTTGCTGCCACAAACATCGCGGAGGAGCTGGTGAAGCTATTCCGGAAGCAGGTGGAGCGTGAGAAGAAGGAGATGATCTTTGAGGTTCTGGCTCCGCTGGCTGAGAATGGTGAGAGAGGAAGAAGGACGGGGACAGGGACATTCTACACGAATTGCGAATCCGAGCTTTCGTCAGTGTAGCCCAAAAATGGCAAAACATTGGACCATTGTGTTTGCTTAACTCAAGTGATCTTAGCCTGAAACGTTCACCAGATGACATCATTAGACTTGCCGATGACTCAGCTTTCAAAGCAGTACTGCCTGTTGACATTATGGCCATGTGTTTTTTAGTGCTCTTAGGTGGGCCAGTACATGTAAAGTTGCAGAGCATAGTATAGCACACACAAAGTGAGAGTCAGTTTGTCGAGTGGGGTTCACCGTGGCTGTTGTGGTTTCTCACACTCGGGCTGTCTCTTGTGCTTTGCTTTACTCCGCAAACGTTCACCTGCAACTTGCCTTTTCTTTTCTCCAGAGCAAATCCAACAGTACTGAAACACTCTTTGTTACGGTTGGATCTTTGGTGTCTCTGCAGAAGTCCTCCCAGTCTATGGATGTATCTGTGATCCATCTTTCTTCATATCTGCAATCAGTGCTTTGAGAAATTCACATCCCCTCTGTCCTGGGACTCCTCAGTCAGCCCCACACATTCTGAATTTCAGACAGGGCAGCAGACAAGGGTAATGATCCACTATGCAGGATCAAAAAAATTATTAAGTCAAGTAAATGATTAAATAATTGTAGAAAGTTTTGCAGGGAACCCCCGTTGAGAATTAGGCCAAGCTGCTATTGTTTATCTAATACTGGAAGGAAATTCTGTCTGAAAGAGTACAAGTATAATTTTTTGTTATGAAAGTTAAGTCTTTATTTTTCCTTTAATCTGGCAGACGGTCTCCCATGTCAGGCCCTGCCATGCTAAGGTATGGCCACCGGCTGTTCACAGCATCTAGGAGATTGCTACAGCGCATGCCTTTTTAAAACACTATGGACAAGCGTGACAGGGTTATCCTAACTGTGCTGCAACCATCTCAAGATGCCAAGTTTTCAAGTTCAGCCAAGTTTCTTTGGGCCCTATGGTTTTCTACAAAGTTTGAGCCATGAGACTGAGTACGGAAACATAAACAGCATGTGCTCCAGTTTGCCAGGCCTCAGGTGATTTTTACTTCTCTTGTTACCAGCACAGGCTTACTTTGACGCGTCTCAGTTATTCCCGTAATAACGGTCTGTCCTTCAACTCAAGCGGGAGCCTCAGAATCACATACAGCTCATTTTCCTCGAACAAAGATGGCCGGTGTCGTGGGAGAGAGCTGTGTACTCTGTGACTTTGATGCATGGCGGGAGTTCTCTTTCTCTAACTCTCGTGTTTCAAATGGTCCTTCAGTTCCAGTCTGCGGTGTATTGCCAGTCTGGCAAAATTGGCACATTCGCACCCCATCTGTCAAAATGGTACCAGTCAGCCCTCTCGTTGGCTGACTCGAGTTCACATGTTTAGCTTTACTGTAAATGCCGTTTATCAGTTGTTTCAGCAACTCAGGAGTATGTCTTGCCCTCTGAAGCGTGCCTTGGATGGGTGAAATTGGCTGGCAGACCCAGAGAGTGTTCACAGAGCTGGGTATCCCATGCCGCAACCTCCGCCCCTCTGACCCACTTTCTGGCTGCACTCCCCAGCAGCTGTCCCGACCAGCCGTCATCACAAACTCTTATTGAAGCTAAAAAAGGAAGCAATCAGGGGATGTAATGTCTCGGAGGCACCTGTCTGTGTGCTTGATACCGGATACCCCAACGCTACACACGCCACACGCTTCTCATTCCCATCCGTGGGTCACGGAGCAGCTGTGCGGCACAGTAAGTATCCTGTTACCATTTAAATCCTTCCAGTTTGTGGTCGCCTGTTGCTGTGTGCTCAGCGCATCAGATAAACTGCCATCGGTGGCTTTACCCATGTGGAATGGGTGGGTATGGTGGCCCAGCGTCGGGTGTCTGAGTCTCTGAATGGGCCCGAGGCAGTGCCTGCCGGGGGCGTGGCCTCACTGAGAAGGCAGAGACACCAGAAGATGTAGAGTAGGGGAAAGAAAGGGAAAGTGATCTCACCCAGGCAAGACACTTCAACTCCAAACAAACGGTTATTTTAAGAGCAGGGGGATGACTTTCTCAGTTCGTCATCCGGCACTTAGATGCGGTCGGGCTTCTCAGATGCCTTGCCCGGTTAAACATGGCCGGTCTAATGAGGTGGCAATGACCTCTAGACGTGAAGCTCTCAGTTATGTCTTGTAGTCTTGATAATTTTCAGTCACTCAATGTGTGAAGGGGCTGTCTCCTTCATAGACACATCATAGTGAATCTCTCTGTAGGCTGTTCGTTTCTGTAACCCCGGGCTACCAGGTGGTCATTTTTTTCCATAAAAAGGCCCGTGTGGTTTAGACGCTCAAGCTATGGTTTACAGTGCATTTCTCATTCATCGTGATGGTGGGTTGGCATATTGTTCTGTCACTAATGTCAGATTTGACTGTACAACATCTTGATATGATGATGGTTAAACCCCTTCTTGTCCATACAGTTCAACTTGTTTCAGCCCCATCAGATGTGATCTAATTTCCCTTCTAGCACCGAACTTTTCAGCTATTGTTTTATCATTGTTTTTTTTTTGTTCCCTTTGTCTACAGCTTTAAATAAATCTCACATTCAGAAAAAAAGATAAAATTAAAATCAGATCTGGCTCTGTCCCAGTTGTGATGGAGGGGAAAAAAAAAGATATTTCTCCTGTCTTTGTTAACAGCCAGCTTTCTTCCCTTGCTGTGGTGTGAAATTGCGCTGGCTGCAGAGCAGTGTTCTGGGGGATGAAAGGAGAAAGGCGTATTGTTATTGTCATTCCGCGCATAGCCGCTTCTCCCATGCTGTCAGTCTCCAAGACAACGTCCTACTTTAGCTACTCTGAGAGATGGCCGCGGCGCGCTCACGTGGGTCACGAGTGGCAGGAGAGCGTTCTCCCTGCTCGGCTGAGAGTGCTGCCGAGCTGCAGCGTGGTTATGCAACAGTCCGGACTCCAGTCGCAGCTGATGGAAGAGGCGCTGTGTGGATCTCTGTACGAAGCTCTGTCGCAGGGTTGGAAACAGGGAATGCCTCAGGAACGGAGGCGTTGTCCTGCACCAAGTGGCCATGTTAGACAGGCCTAAACACGCCACCTCGATTAGCATGTTCCTCTGTTTGCTATGTTTGACTGCAGCGCTCCTGACACAAACCCCACCCATGCTGGTGGTGTCTGTCGGAACTTACATAATTATCAAGTGAATATTCTTTCGGTATCAGTAGCCAGGAAATCTTCCCTGATACATTTTTAAAAGGAGGCACATGAAGTGTGCGTGACGCAGCGAGGAATGGATGAGCTTTAAACGTGGTCAGTGCGTTTGGTTTCCTCTGTCCTCGGGCCTCTTTGTGTGTCCGTCTCCCCGGAGAGAGCTGCGTGCTTCACGGTGATGTCATTGTGATTCTGAGCGGCGTGCAAGATCCCCGTGGATCAACACATTTTGCTCTCCTCCATCTTCCCACCCCCCTATAGCCTTTCTGCCTTTCCTGCTCTTGCTGTGGGGAATTTATTACCCATAACTCCGTCTTGGCCAGCACATCAGTCTGTCTTATGTCCCCATGTAGAAACTCCATGTGGCCAATATGGTTCAGTGCACTGACCTTTGTTGTATAATCAGTATGCTGACGAGTGTTGAGTGGTCAGTTTTGTGTAATTAGTGTAAAGTCCATTGCTGTGCAGTCAGTATGGTAAAATTAGCATACACACCTACTCACCTAGTACTCACTGTTGTGTAATGACTCAGTGAAGTGACCAGCACAGTGTTGTCAGCAAGGCATTGCACAGTAGCTGCACTCTGGAAAAAGCTCTGTTCGTTACAGTGTGTTGAGCAGCGCTGTTTGCGTCTCCCCTGCAGACGTGATCAAGCTGCAGCTGGTGGAGGCGGGTCTGGTGGAGTGCCTGCTGGACGTGGTGGCTCAGACGGTGGACGGGGAGAGGGAGGAGGACATCTCGGAGCTGAAGACCGCCTCCGACCTCATGGTGCTGCTGCTGTTGGGAGGTAAAGATCCTGTGGCTTACTCCAGTGGAACCCTGGCATTCTTATGCCTCATATCTTGATAATGGTTTTTTTCCATAATGCGACAATGGACTGGTCAACAGTGAATGCAGTGGCCATTTTTGGAAAGCCAGAATGGAAGGTTTATGACTGATGGCTTCGACTATGTTGGTGTCTTTGCTCGTTCTTCATATGATGGGAAGATCTCAGAAACCATCTTTTCCTGTCCCTGTGTACTGCATAGTGTCTCTATAGCCAGCACATGAGGAAAATTTTTTTATCTCCACAAAAGTACTTTCAGTGTTCAAAAAGTTATTCAGATGTACAAAGCAGACATACTCCTACTAAAAACTAAACAAAACCAATTTGGGTCACATTACCTCACACAAACTGCAAGTAGTACAGAATTCAGAAGATGAGGAAGAAAGCAGGATATGATTGAGGTTTGGCCATTTTTTGTGTGGCTATATGAAGTCTGAATGCTGTGTGTTCAAATGAAGTTAGAAGGTGCAGTAAATGTAAGTAAATGTTTGGGTCATCGTGGTTATTGCTGCATGTAACCCCAAAATGGGCCTGACTCTTTGTTGTGATGGTATCTGGTAGGTGTCACCAACCCCTAACGTGGCATATGACATACCTGCCATCCCAATTACTACACTTTAAATGGTAGACAGCAAAGAGACAGCTATGTGACAGCAAGCTAACAGCAATGAGACAGTTATTCATGTGCGGTTTAACACATTCTTCCTGACCTTTATACATATTTTCCTTCAAGTCTTTCATCCATATTTTTAACCCAACATGCGTTTTCCTAATGAGAGCGAAGCAGGCCGTGCCGCTGCAGGAATGTGAATGAGCGTGCTCGCAGGCCGTCTGTCACAGTCACGCATGGGGAGCCGAGAGGCAGCGACCGGCCCCTCCGCCGAGCGGGTGTTTGATCAGCCCCGCGCTGCCGTCTGTGTGTACCCTGCTCCGGGAGCCCGCCGAAGGAGAGCGGCTCACATGAATTTTTCATACAGTATGAATATTTCACAGCGCTGAATAAGTAAGCGCGCATTAATAGAATTCGGGGGCGATTACAATGGGCTGGGCAGGACCACTTCCTCTCGGTCACAGGGATCTCAGAGTGTGTGTGTGTGTGTGTGTGTGTGTGTGTGTGTGTGTGTGTGTGTGTGTGTGTGTGTGTGTGTGCGCACACGCATGTGCGCGTGCACACACACACACACACACACAAGATTTTCCCTCAATGTGTGTTATATGTAAAGATTTAGGCTAAAAAAATTGATACATTTCAGACACTCTTCCTTCATTACCAGATTATTGTTCTGTTGGTAATCTTTATAATTTACTCAAATTTAACCCCAGGTACACAAGTTAATTACACTGAAATTGCCAGACTATGCAATTCTTCATCCTCAGTCTTCAGTAAAGCTCTATGTTCAACAGAAATGGATTATGTTATTATTTAAGCCTGTTAGTGGATTTTTGTAAGTGGGTTTTTGGAATTGCTGTTTCTGAACAGAGGCAGTCACCAGTGAATCCTCTCAATGAAACTTGAACACCTGCTTGAGTTTTTTTAGTTAAAAACAATAAGTAATTAACAGTAAGCATCCAATGACGGCTGTGTGCTGAAATGTTTGGATTTAATACTCATTTAAAAACGCTGGGTGCTGATATAGGCTCTGAAATAATCTTCATTTTAACACATTGAGTTGAATAATTGAATCTCCATTGAAAGTTTTTCTCACCTCCCAATGTGTGAGTGTGACTCTCCTTGACGTGCAAGTATGTCAGTATCTCCCCAGGCACAATTTGAGGGTTATTGACTTCTCTCTCTCTCTCTCCCCCCCCCCATCCCATTCCAGATGAGTCCATGCAGAAGCTTTTCGAGGGGGGCAAGGGCAGTGTGTTCCAGAGGGTACTCTCCTGGGTGCCTTCCCATAACCATCAGCTGCAGCTGGCAGGGGCGCTGGCCATTGCCAACTTCGCCCGCAACGGTAAGCGCCTTCCCCTGCTCCGAAAAACACTTACGCTGTACTCCATGTCCTCTCTGCAGCAGTGCCTCTGATCAGGCAGCAGCTTTGACAGGCTGGGTGAACCGTGGAGAGGAGAGAGACCCAGAAAGTCCCTACAGCTCTGTGTATCCGTGGGACTCTTTAGCACTGAGTCACAGTAGTGTGGGATGTCGTTTGCATTACAGAGATCTTTGTTTGTATCTCTGTGACATGATCCATTGGGTTGTAGTTGCGTTGGTTGCCGATTTACTTACAGCATGTAATTTTAGAGCACTCCATAAACAGTGTGTTTTGATTCTAAGGTAATATAAGATCATAGTCCTGTTAACATTATGAGTGATATTGGGTGTATCAGCAGTTCAAGATCAAAAGTCTCAGTCTGGAGATTGTTTCCTCAAGAGAGCAGAAATGGCAAAACAGTGTCAATCATGTGCAGATGGTTTCCCTTTAGGGCCGTGGTGTTGGTAGACAGACTAGATCCTGAGAAAGTCTCAGACTTTTTCCACACAGTGGCTGGGGTTCGGATTAGGGTTGGAAAGGCTGATCCAAGGGACCACAGGACCATACTCCACTGGAGTATGCCATTTGGCATGAGAGTGCCCCCTGGTGGTTTCAACATGTAGTGTGTGCTCTCCTGGATACCATTTAGTGACGACCTTCGTGCTACAAAGATTTCAGCCAAAATGAGATTGAAATACCTGAGAGCTGACTTTTTTTTTTTTGCTCTGATTAAAGTATTGCCCATTTCGGCTCTGCTCCAAATGTATTGCAGATGGCCTTTTATTGCTGAAACGAGCCGCATCTCTGGATGCACCGAATTTTAAAATGTTGCAGTATCATTAATCATGTCACCAGACCAATGTATTTTTTTGCAGAGCCTTCACTTTAATTTTGAGTGACCTCTCTGCGTTGTTGAGTGTCAGTAAGACTAACGGTTCGCCATTGGCCGAAAGACAGCCTCTCACAGCTGGACGTACGTGTGCCCGGGGGCCGTGTATGACGGGGGCGGGGGGGACTGTGGTGTGTGTCCTGCAGATGGAAACTGCATCCACATGGTGGACACGGGGATCGTGCAGAAGCTGCTGGATTTGCTGGAAAGACACGTGGACGAGGGGAACGTCACTGTACAGCACGCTGCGCTCAGTGCCCTGAGGAACCTGGCCATCCCCGGTACGCCCCGCCCACTACACACCTGGGTGATGTTCCCGCCCACTACACACCTGGGTGATGTTCCCACCCACTACACACCTGGGTGATGTTCCCATCAGATACATTAATGTGAAAGTCCAATACAAGCTGTACCAGTTAATTCATAAATTATGATATATATAATTGTAAGTAATTATAATAGTGTTGCGCTTTAGCTATCACTTGAGAACATATCAAGATCTGTAATCTTGTGATTACTATGCAGAAAAACTGCGTTTATGACGACCAGGAGTATAAGGCGACAGACACCAACATGGTAAGATATGAGTGTGAAGTTGTCATTTTAAAGAGACTTTTTTTATGTGTGTGTCTTCCTCCTCAGTGGTGAACAAGTCGAAAATGCTCTCTGCTGGAGTGGCGGACGTGGTGCTGAAGTTCCTCAAGTCGGAGATGCCGCCAGTGCAGTTCAAGCTGCTGGGAACGCTACGGATGCTGATCGACACGCAAGGTGGGTGCTGCTCCAGTCAGGCCGGCCGCCTTCCTCGGGACAGAGAACATCTTCCGATACAGTGGGAGCGGTCCGCTTTCGGCCTGCTGTGTGCAGAGAGGAGTGTGGGAGAGAGCGTTGTAGCCCAGCCCACAGGCCGAGACTCGCTGAGTGAGCCTGTGGTCTATCCTTAGAGCTGTCCCCATCTGCATGTGGCGATGCCTTATCTCTCATAAACAGCCTGGCTGCTGGAACGCTCAGAACACTGTTAGGGAGAACCAGCAGAAAAGCTAGCTCAGGATCAACCTCCCCTTAAAATTAATGGGTTTGTTAGTAACATGCTTCTGTAACCCACTGGTTAGTCCTTTCATATTAAGCACTGAAAATATAAGAACGTTTGTTTATATTAATTTATTTTTGATACAGTAGTACTATCCTGTAAAAGCAGGGTCTTTTAGGGATCTTTTATTTTTATCTCCATAATGATTTTTGACAGGTAATGATTTTTTATATGAATATGGTCACCAAATCTAAATGAGATCAAGGTGGTAATTGCCCACAGGAAATTCTTTAACTGTCATATATGTTCTCCAGATCAAAAAAACAAAAATGTTTTGTAGCAATTAAAAAAAATAGTAATATTCCATAGGAAAGATAGTAATATTTGAAAGATTAATATAACATAAAATCATAACAGATCGAGATGTTCTTAGTTAGTATAAATATATCTAAGGCCTCTTTGTGCCGAATTTGTTTTTTTTTTTTTCCCAGTCCTATCCACTGGCCTCCATTTCTAAGGGGGGGGGGGGGGGGGCACATCCCCACATCCCCCTCCACCACATCCCCACATCCCCACATCCCCACATCCCCCTCCAATCCTGCCAGCTGTCGCACTCTCCACAGGGCCACTGTCTCTGCACTGTCACTCTCCCTCTCTCTCACAGTCACGGGACAGCTCTGCAGGAGGACTTCTATCCCAGGATTCCCTGCCGCCCTCCCAGCATGCGGTCCACCATAAATCTCTCATTACTGTTGTATGCGCTGTGTCGGGGGTTTATCCCCTCTTTGAAGAAGCGCAGAGAAACGAAGGAGACAGAAGGCTGTGCTCACTGTACTGACAGGGTGGTGATGGAGAAACAGTGACCCATTAATGCTCTGCCCTGAGTGCAAGGATTGATTGGTGTGCTTCCAAAAGCAACCTGGATGGAATGTGCCACAACACAATTATCAGTGTCATTCTAGGGGGAAATCAATCATATTTCAGCAGGATTTAATTGATATGGATTGGTGTATGAAAATAAGATAAGTGCTGCATTATAATGTCCTCAGGATAGTTTTCACCAGCCGCAGTATAACTTCCCCACTATATGATGAGGAGACTGTTGCCATTGTATTCCTCTATGTTTTAGCATGAGCATTACATTTGAATGCAACTCTGACTGCAGCTTTAGATGCAAAGTTGTTTGGACTGTAATCGCCTTGTCATATCATCTACATTAATGATGCCCTTGGAGAACCTCGCTCATTAAGGTCAATCTTAATACAGCTATGTCGAGCACTTTTCACAGGCCCAGATACCACTGCCACAAAGACATTCAGATGCTAGATGCTACAGTTACAGATGCCACTGCCAGAAAGATACCCCCTCAGTCCTGGTGGTCTAAAGCTGTGGTCCTTTTTGCACACACACAACACACACCAACGACGCAGCTTTCACTGGCATCCTAGTTTCTACGTGATGGTTGCAGAATCAGTTCAGACATTTCTTCTATACCTGTGAAATGCAGGCTTTCAGGGGTATAAAGGAATTATACACCCAGCCTAGGGTGTAGGGTGTAGGGTATAGGGTGTAGGGTGTAGGGTATAGGGTGTAGGGTGTAGGGTATAGGGTTGGGGTTATGGGAAAAGTGCACATCCCTTCGCATCGTATTGGATCCTGCAGTCCGTCATTAAGAATGTGCAACAGTGCTGTTAACGGAACACAGCAGAAATCGCTAGGACCATCTCCCACATTTTATCACAGAGAACAGTTCGGTCTGTACGAAATGTTAAAATGAAATGTGCAGCTTAGGTGTGATGCCAGCTCTGAGCTGCATCATCTCACACACACACACACACACACACACACACACACAGGAACATCAGCTTCCATTATGGAGTCTCGCCCGCGGAGAATAGCTGCCGCTGACACAGAGCCAGCTCTCCTCCCTCCACCGCTGAGAACAGCCTGATAAGAGCGATTCCAGTGGGCTGCCGGAGATGGAATCTCGTACTGTACCCCTGTAATGGGTGGAGAATAGACAGCGTGTGTCTGAGCGGCGCCCCTGGGGCGGCCGAGGGTTTGGCCTGTCACTGCGACCTGCAATCAGAGGGCCAAATCCCCACAGCCCCGCAGGAAACGCCTCGCATCTCAGACAACCTCTCTGCCCTCTCGTTCCGTCCCGGCCCTCGGCTCCGCAGATACGCCCGTGGCAGTTTATCTCCATTAGCGAGCTCCCGGGCTCAGAGCGGTTTCCACTGCTGTCTGTCATTCTGTCCCCCCCCCACACCCCCCCCAACCTCTACTCTCTCTCCCGATGGAACAGGGAGAGGCCTGTTGAGCCAGTGGCAGCACTGGTTTGCACTGTAAGGGTGTGGGTGTGGAGCCTCCCTCTCCTCTCCCCCCGCCCCCTCACCCCCCAAAAAAATATTTTGATTACCCTGCTGATGTGGATCAGGATTCTTGTCCCAAGGGACAGCTGCAGATTATTTTCTACTGCCCTGACTTAATTGTTGAAGATTATTCATACAAATCCTCCCCCTTTCTCCCTCATCCTCCCCATTTCTGTTACTCTCCCTCGGAGCCAGTGAGAGGCAGGCCGCACCGGCGCGCGTCCCGCTTTGGTGACTGTGCAGAACGGTGAGGCCTGCGGCTCTCCTGTGAGCTGCACTGGCCCCATTTTCTCACTGCCGAGATTAGGAAAAAGCTTTCGCCGGAAGGCCTTGAACATTTCCTCCTAGCCCATAAACCTTTTTTTAAATGACAAACAAGTGGGTTTCTAGGCTTAAGGCACTGCATTAATCCTCCTGGATGTGTCGGCCCTGATAAATAATGCATGCACTCTATTTTCCTTGCTGGAACCTGGGCCAGACCTGCACAACAGGAGGGGCACACCCAGACAGGAAGTTGGTTACTCCCTCTCTGAGGGGGCTGCGGTGACATCGGTGTAACGTTATTTAGCTGCTCGAATGTTATAGGAACGTACACTGCGTGTATTAGATGTGGAGAAATAAAGCAGTGGCACTAAAGACACCCACAGGATCACAGCAGGAGTCTCAGATTAATGACGGCCTATCATCACTCAGTCAGGGATTCGTTCAGCTGTGATCAGCACTGTTTACTCAACGTCTAATTACTGCGCATAATCTAATTATACTTGACATCAGAAAGTGATAAGTGAGAGTGGCTGTGGCTGAGAGAAGTTTTGGCGCTGACTTATGACTGCATAAAGCCCAGGTAAAGCCTTAAACATGATGGCGGCATAGACCAGCCGTCAAATTACTGCGCATAGTAAGAGAGTGATAGCTTTTCTGACATGCTCTCTGAGGGGGATGCTAAACTGGAATCTTGGACTTGGCAGCATACACAGTCTCTCCCTCCCCCTCCCTCTCTCATATACTCCTCAAAGGAGAAGAGGCTTTATCGGTAGTATCTTCAGAACATTTAGTTATTAGGATATCACCGTCTGGCTGCTCGTGACCCCTCCCGCCACCATCCAGCCCCTCCTCCCCTGACGCCTGACCCCTGGCCGTTTGTGTCTTTGTTGCAGCGGATGCCGCGGAACAGCTGGGGACCAATCCGAAGCTGGTGGAGCGGCTGGTGGAGTGGTGTGAGGCCAAAGACCACGCGGGGGTGATGGGGGAATCCAACAGACTGCTCTCAGCCCTGATCCGGCACAGCAAATCAAAGGTCAGCCCAGGCGCCTCTGCACTGAGCACAGACTGTAACCGCACCAGACACACCCTCCTTCTGTGCCTCACTGACTCATATCACGTGATACATTTCTTTCACCACCTAACCGTAGCATCACAGTGGTTATCTTCTCATATCACTCCACTCATCATGCGGTATCACCCTTCTGCAACTCCTAAATATTCACAGGATTTTAGGCTTCATTTTCAGGCACTAATTAGACTGTTGTGTTTGTGGGTTTGTGAGGGCTGGTTCCCATGGCTCTCAGCCCCGGGACACACGCAGCGTGACAGGTTTTTGCGTAACATGCGCCTGCATTTCTCACGTCAGCAAAATGAATGAATTCGAGTCATCGGGCAACCACAACGCTCGGCCCTGAATGTGCGGCTGATTGAGCTACGGACAATGAGGCCCTCTTTGAGAAAAACAATATCATAATGTCTTATTGTACTGTATTGTTTTGTCTTTCTCTGAGAATGCTTCTCATTGTCCTTAGCTCAGTCACCAGGCATCCAGAGTCTAGATTAGAAATTACTTGCAGCCTCCAGATTGTTTGTATTCTTCTATAAATAATGCTGATGCATCTTTAAATCATGTTAGGCCATGTTCATGTCTGTTACCATATTTTAATATTCATTATAAATCCATACATCCATATATAATGGATAATAATTGTAAGTATAATAATAATTAAAAAGAATAAAATTTTATGGATAATTATACTTTATATAGGCAATTCTATATATAATTTTATTCTTTGTAAAATGTATCATTCTAAAAGAGTGCATTTTTATGTAACAGCCCTCATGATTTGACTTGCAGTTAAAGAGTATGGTACGCTGCATTTCCCAGGGATTTTTTTGCTCTATTACTGTGAAATCCTGGAGGAGAATGACTCAGAACTGTCAGACTGGTGGAACTCTGGGCCCGGTTCTGCCCGGATGTGATTAATGAGCTACAGTGCTGAAATGCTGTCATCCTATTTACAGTTTGTTCTTAACTGCTAAACCTCTGGTTCTCATTCTGACTGTGAATAAGATTTCTGAATGCATTTTGCCTAAAAGAGAGGTAGAACATGACACATGTATAAATCATGTGCATTTTTATTTTTGAAGAATGAGCAGCAAGGAATTCTTTTTTTTTTAAAAGGTGACATCTGATGCATTAATACAGTTGGTCAGCAAAATATCAATGGCTCCACTTCAGTTTCAATAACTGTGGAAAAGTCATACAGTAAACTTGGTTTCACCTAAATATATGAAAGGTCCTGATCAAATCAAAACATACAGGCTTACCTTACTGTGGAATTGTTGGCAGCAGTGTGAAGTTATGGATAGGGTGCAGGACGCTTGCCCTGTAGATTGTGGGTAAATTGTGAGACTAAAGTTTGCCTGGAGAACTGGACTTGCTTTGGAAACCAATAAAACAGTCTACTGCCGTTGTTGTGGTTGATGGTACAGTGGTTGATGTTGAATGATGTTCACATTATGGTTGTGAAAACAGTTACACTCTCCCCAGTCAGTCCTGCATTATCACAATTAGTCTGTGATTACCGTGCGAAAGTGAGGCCATAACCGTTTGTGTCTGTCCCAGGACGTTGTCAGGACGGTCATCCAGGGTGGCGGGGTGAAACACTTGGTAACCATGGCGACAAGTGAGCACATGATCATGCAGAACGAAGCCCTGGTGGCTCTCGGGCTCATCGCGGCACTGGATTTAGGTAAGGATCAAGGATTTTGCCACGCCCACAGGCCAGGTACTGTGCCGTTCAGCATCAGCGCATCACATACTGCATGCCCCAAAGGTGAAAGTGAGTTGCCCAGGAAGTTCGGCTGATCCACTCATGTGTAGGGATTGTTCCGTTTCTCTCTGTGGTGGGGGAGCAGTAAGGCTTTTAATCATACAAAGGCGCACTCTGCAGACTGTTCCGCTGCCTGGGCCGAGCTCGTTTTAATAAACGTGCGACGCCCCTGGCCCGACTGGCTTACAACAAGAGCTCACCGGCTGCAACAGTGAGACCTGCAAGCTGCAGACACACGCAGACTTCAGGTACATTCCTCCCACGCGGTGAGAAAGAAATGTGTGAAAAAAGAGGCATGTAGCAGCAGAAATCTGCTTCACACATAGGGTTGAGGATCTGTTGAGGAGAGATGTGCCCTCTGCTTCAGTAACTCTACTGATGGTTCCGTTAGGTCTGTTCCAGCAGCTCCTGCCAGTCGGGCATATCTGAGGGAAGAGACCTTAGCTAATCTCTAATATTCTCGCAGCATTTTTTAATGGCGTGGCAACATTATTGCATTTCTAAACCATCAAAACACTATGTGGATATTATTTGTTTGCGGACAAGTTCCTGTGTTTAGCCTGTGAGCAACCCTTCCCTGCTAATGTTCTCACAGGATAGCATTTACATTTATTCTGTCTGAATTGTTTCACTGCACTGGTGTATAATTCACTCCATAAGAGCCAGCACAGGGATGTGAGGAAGCACTTCAGCTTTAGTCCTGCTGGGGGCGCTCTCACTGAAAATTTCATTCTACATCTTAGTCAGCTGCAGTACATATTGCCCTCCAGCAGGTCTGTGTATAAATCTTAACTTCAAAGCCTTCGCTCCTCTGAGCCCTGTAATAACAGGATGGTGGAGAAAGCTGAAGAGCACAAATTATCAGTATTGTATAGGAAGTTCCGTTTTAATTTTGAGGCCCGTGGAATTGTAAATGGATTTCGCATATACATATAGCCACATGGTAGGTCACATTAGGCAGGCAGGTAGTCATTTCTCCTCAGTTTCTCCAGAAGTCACTTTCGAGCATAAACATAACCAGTAATGTAGATGTAGCTTCTGGTGTGGCAGCACTATTTGCTTTGCACACATGTGTGAGGCTGTGTTTTGTATATTGTATGTGTATGTGTGTGACGCAGACATGGCGGAGAAGGACTTTGTGAGTGCCAGCCTGGTGCAAGTCCTCCACAAGCTGCTGTCGGATGAGAAGAGCGCTCCAGAGATCAAATACAACTCCATGATCCTTATCTGTGCAATCATGGGCTCTGGTAAGGGCGGGGCTGACCGCGGGGAGGGGGGGGGATTCACAGTGACATGTGCTGATCAGGGACCAATCCCGTGTCAGGGGGCTGGTCCTATGTTACATTACATTGTCATTTAGCAGATGCTCTTGTCCAGAGTGACTTACATGTGTGACAATTTTTACATGTTATCCATTTATAAAGCTGGATATTTACTGAGGCAATTGTGGGTTAAATACCTTGTCAAAAGGTACAGCAGCAGTGCCCCAGTGGGGAATCAAACCGGCAACCTTTTACACTGCCGCCCCCTTTGTCATGTTATTACAGTCTTGTTTCTCTTTACTGAAGTGGTGCCTTGTTTTCATTCCCACTGATGTATCAGTTGAACAAAGCAGTTTGTGCCTGAGCATGACAGAGTTTACCTGTTAAAACAGGAGCCCTGGGGTACCCTCAGGTGACAGGGAATAGCAGAACGTCTCTTAAAGGGATGAGGGCAGGTTAGAGACCGTGGAGTATGCTAACTCTGCTCTGGGCAGCCCTCATGTCTTTTGAACATAGATCTGAGCACGGTCCTTGTGTCTTTTGCCTCCGCAGAGCCTCTCCACAAAGAGGTCCAGGGCCTGACGTTCCTGGATGTGGTGTCCAAGCTACGCTCACACGAGAACAAGACGGTGGCACACCAGGCATCACTGACAGAGCAGAGGTTAACGGTGCAGAGCTAAAGGACTAGACCCCCCCCCATCCCCACAACCCCAACCCCCACCCCCGCCCACCCCACCTCACTCTGTGTATTCCGTCGTCACACCCCGAGGTCACCTGTCCTGTCGACAGTCCGCTGTTCCTGCTAACGCCCTTTCTACTACTCACGCATGCATACACAGCTCTGTGCCGTCCCACTGGGGCACCGTTACGCAACCCTCTGCAATACAGAACAAGAACACAAACCACTTTTGAAGACCATAGCTGTGATACAAATCCTCTAATATAAAGACAAAAAAAGGGAAGAAAAAAAAAAAGCATCCACATATCCATGAAGTGTCCGACGTGTCCCGTGTAGCTTGAATTCCAGCGTAGTTGAGACGTGCATGTTTTAGTCCAGTTGATGGTGTAACAGTGTTTGGCCCTCGCCTGCTCACAGGTGCCCCCACCCCCACCCCCCCACACCCCCCAGCCCTGGCATATCCATGTAGAGATATAGCGGTGTTATACTGTACGTGGGAGGGCTGTATAGGGATTGGGAGGATGTAGTCTCGGGTCACTCCCCTGCCACTTTTGGTCTCAATCTTCAGAGCACCCCACTCCCAATCCCCCTCCCCTTGCCAGGAGCAGAGACAGGGGGCCACCACTCCCCTCTCACCAGTCTTGCGGATTTTAAAAAAAAAAACAAACAATAAAACCTTAAGCAAACAGAACAAATAACCATGACTCCTAAGATTATACAATAAAGACTCTAGTGGTCCAATGTATGGATGTGAATCTGTATTTTGTGTGCTGTGTTGGAGGTGATCTGTGCGGCTCAGGTAGGGCTGCAGACAGAGCCCTGAGGTGGGAGTTCTGCGTAGCTTTCGGGGGTCGTGACCTCCAGGTGAGTGACAGGTAGGCAAGGTACTGGCTATCTGAAGGGCTACCGCAAAACTGGCCAGAACTCAGCAGGATCCAGCCAATAGTCTAGTAATACCCGTCTTTGGCACTTCGCCTACACATATACGTGACAGTGTGTGATTAGATTTTAAGAAAAACTCCATACCAGGATGGCACTTAAGAGTGTGTGGTTGTGGGTGTTCTCCCAGGAGGAATGTGATCATGTACATATTTGCCAATGGTACAGTAATATTTTTAGCCAGACTGGCAGTTTACAGGTTTCATGGCTTCCCCCACAGTTTGCGGGAAGCTGACATTCCATCTGGTTGGATATTGTTTAAGTCCTTAACCATTTTTTGTCAATTTATTTAATGTAATTTATTAGATTTGTAACCTAAGAAACAAATCTATCAGAAACGAGCACCATGACTGCATAAGATATTTAAACTTTAATGTCTGTTGTAAATGTCTGTTGCTGTCTTGTACATTTCAAGGATTGAAAACTCATGGGAAAATTAAAAACTATTGCTGGCTATAAGATCTGTTTTTTTTTCTATTGTATTAGCTGAGATTTGATGCCTGCAAAATCATCTCATCTGAGAGCTTGGGAACTACATTTAATTTGCCGGCTCCCTCTGGGCTGTAGAACCCTATGAAATTGCACTGAGCCGGCCACTCGGAGTGTGCATCAGAACCGTGTCTTCTGCAAGCTTTCCCTAGTGGACCCGCAAGGGCCATGGTTTATATAATTGTTTAAACTGAGCATTATATAAAGCAGGTATATGTCTCAGTTTGTGCCTTTGTCAACATCTTCCTCAGACATTATTTCCATTCTGTTATTTCTGCAGTTTTTGGGGTGCATATGTGCTGGTTTGGGTGAAAATCAAGTCAGCGGCCCAAGGCACAGCCAGTCACTCACCATGCAGGGGATTCTGGGACGTAGACATATCGCTTACAGAGAGGGGTGAGTTCACAGGAGTTTGCTAGTATTCCGTGCCCCGCCTCCCACTTGGGATGGGAGCTGCCAACCCTGCTCCGGTTCTGGGGCCAGGGGTGACATGTACCAGGGCAGAGCGGTCACAAACAGGCCATTGTCTGCACCGTGAAGCATGTAACCGAATGAGACGGCTCGGTGCTCACCCCTCTGACTTCAGTGTGCAGCATGCAGTTAAAAACCCAGCTCCAAAGGCACCAGGAAAACCAGGCCCGGACCAAAAGAAAACCCATATTCACATTCGGTTATCTTTTTTTTTTTTTTCTCCACTTTTTTTTTTATTATCCTAGACAATGTCAGTGGGGTACAGAAATAAGGCTGGCTGTAAGTTCACAGGGCAGTTGGAACAGAAGTGAAAGTTAAGAAGGTGGAAGTTGTGAGCGTGGGGAGAGAGCTGCTTTGACTGGCGGAAAAAGCGGGCGAGTCCTCACAGCACAGATGTGGTGTGGCGCGAGGCGTCGGGTGAGAAAAACACCTCGCCCTTTTCGCGAGGGACTCAACAGGGTCCTCTTTCACACAAGTGTACAGGCGCTGAGGTACACTAGCACCCGCTCGGATTTATGACAACAGCAGAAATGAGAATTCCAGGAGATGGCTCAGAGGGCCTGGGGAACTGGCTCATGGAGCATCTTTATCACAACTCACAATAACAGGGAACAGATTCTGAAAATCTATCAACAATACAAAAACATCATTTTCTCAGGAAGCAACAAAGCTTTAAAGCACTATTTACAACTTCTATTTATTTGGCAAGAAATACGCCTTTACCCTAAGGCCTATTCATGTCATACCCAAACTGATTCATTTGAAATCAAAACTCATACTTGTACTACAAAGACAGATACCCCACTTGTCTTTTGTAAGACTTAATGAGTTGACAGATACTGTTGAACACTACAAAATGAAGTCAAACTGCCACCTTAAGACGCAGTATATTACACAGACCAAAGCTTCGTCGGCTGAAGGAATTCTGGGAATATGGCTCCTGTCCACAGATTTTGACTGTAGGTTTGCATTTTAGTGTCATTGCTTTTGTATTGTTCTAACCCCTGCATGTTTCAAAGTGGAACAACCACAGCTACGTTTAAATTGGTCATTAGTGTGAAGAAAAGCTTTTTACATCATGAGATACATAGAGAACCAATGCCATTTTGTTAGGCATGCAGTGCATTTACAGAACATCCCACCCCCTCCCCTCCATTTTTTTTTCATTTCTTTTTTTACACAAGGTGTTTGACACCACCACAAATCTTGGAAAAAAAAACTCATGGAACCCCTATAAAAGTATTAATATATACAGATCATAAAACAAATGGTACAGGTAGTCTTTGTACATTTTTCAGGCGCAGTGCGCTCGGCTTGTCCCTCTCTTCCCTCGCTGGTGCCGGCGTTCTTGAGGACACCTGTGGAGAGTCGGACACAACACCTTTTCATTCCTGTCTCAAAATACCCCGACAAGCTCAGTCTACAAAACATTTTCACTTATAAAAATGTTACCAAGAACCTTCAACCATAAAAGAACAGGCCAATTCATACACTCATGGGTACTCATTCTTAGCAGCCTTTTAACATTTACCTCAAAAAAAAAAAAAAAAAAGTTCCCCAGCCTGAATGCCACCACTTTAGATAGTGCCCTGACTAGGTCTACCCCAGTGACGTTACCTGTGTCTTCAAGGACGAGGGTGAGCCGTGGCCTCAGGTGAACAAACTGTAAGAGACAGCGAAAGTGGCGGTCAGAAGGGAGCCCGGCTACTGACGGGAGAGGGCTGCTGCAGTGTGTGCTTCTTGCCTGGAGCGTGGCTGGCCACAGTGCAGCGGGACAGAGCAACAGAGGAGTCGGGCGACAGGTTACTGAAAGGCACAGCGAGGTGACAGATGCGTGGCACGCTGCCCAGAAGTGCAGAGGACAGGCTGACGGCACTTTGGGCTTTCAAATAAATCCAGGAACGGGCCCAACCACGGTGACACGGTAAGGGGTGGAGCGGCGGGACAGAGAACCACATACACAGCTAGGGCTTGTTCCGTTGTCAGGATAGGAATGTGTATGAAATGTGTATGAAGTAATGAGAAATTACAATGCAGTCCCCTCAGTGTGAGGTGTTTCAAAGATGATGACGGAGATTGGTAACTGTAAGGCCCAGTATGATTACAAGTGTGGTCGTGCCATTCCAGTGATCCATCTCTTTAGGTGCGAACATGTTGAAACCTCTACATAATCAAGACCCTGTCATTCCTGCTGAGACAAAAACAGGTAATTTATCTATCACAGCCATGTTCTCTGGCTCTGTGTCGTACTGCCAGACTGAACTGTGTGAATTACATGTACTGGACCAGGGTAGGAATCTTGTTGGCAAGTTGGGATCAGGTCATAAGTGTCACCCACAGATAACCAAGTAAAAGCTCAGATGTTCTGAGAGAGTCTATGATGACTGTAATCAAATTAATAACTAACAATGTTTTCATCCATCCCATCTCCTGTCAAGTGACATGCTGAATTAATGTACAAACACTGTTTCATCTTCAACCCTATTTATGTTTACCATGATTCTCAGATGTGAATTTTTACCAAATAGCTCAGGAAAATAATCTTATTTCTTCCCCAGTAGAGGATACTGGGTATTAGAATACCTCTATCAACTACAGGACCTATAACACCTATTAACATTATCATTAAAATTATTATTAAGGATTACCTTAAACCTCTCTTTTACCACCGTCATTGACAATCAAACTCCAAAAAAGAAGTGTGCTGGTACCAAGTAAGAAATATGATCTACATCCTGGCCACGCATCAGTTTTCAAAAGCAGGAAATATAGTTGTTTAGATTTTTCTGTTGTTACCCATAACATAGTGTTTCCTTCAGTTGTCCGGACCCAGCCAACATATAACATTCTCACAAAATTTCTGTAAAACTGAAGCAACATGCCATAAAAAGCCATAAAAATGATTTGTGCATATGTACAGCAGACAAACTCATCCAAAAAGATTTGTCAGCCTTATTTTTACCTTACTTTCTGCAAATCATTTCTACAACTGGTGTACAAATTATTTTAGTAATAAAATGCGGCAGAAACATTGTGGGAATATTACATAAATGTTAAGCTGCGGCTTTCTTTAGAGAGACAAAAGAAGCAGGCCTTAGGGCTGCTGTGCATAGGGCTCTCTGTCCTGACTGACATCATCAGCGTGACTCCTCGTTAAAAAAAAAAAAAAAGGAAATGTAAAGAAAAGAAAAGTGTCCTTCACACCCACCGGGTAAACACACACACATCCTCATGTGTATGCCCTGGCTTTCTTGCTGGGGTGTGGCAGTGGCGGCCGGCGGGCGGAGAGAGAGGGGGGCACCCTGACGAAGCATGGGGAGGAAGAATGACGGCGTGAGGTGAGAAAGCATGGTGATGGGGAGGGGGGTGGTGCAAAGGGACCGCCTCGGTTTCGAGCTTGCAGCCTGAGCGTTCCACTCAATGAGCACATCCAATGGAATGACTCAACCGGTCTGGACAATGGGACTCTGGATAATGGTCGCAGCCATGGCAAATGCTTTAAACAGGCAGTGATGGGGCTTTAGTCTGGTGCGGTGACCTGGACAGTACTGTGCATGCTGCCTGTGTCATCATATAAATCACTGTTCAGCCTCCAATAAAATAACTCGCTGTGTATCCAAAATACCTGTGAAAAATGCTCATTTCTTTTTGGAGTAATAAATCATTTTTGCTCTCCTACCACAGCATCATAGTAACTGACGTTCCATTATGTAGTACAAATATTCACCAACAGGTGGCACGCTTTTCAAAATAAAATTACAGTCCTTGTACATTTATAGCCTTAATATTCTTTGGGAAAGAATAGTAAAAATATGTTATGGTTCACTAAACCATTACAAACACATCTTCATATGAAGAACTTACCATTCACTTTATATCACTTAACACTTAAGTGATATAGAGTAATTGCTACTTTAAAAGGTTAATATAGCCAATAGAATCAATGCATTAGTAGGACAGCAGTTTTAAGCAGAAATAAAGCAGAAACATTGGAAGATTTATATAAAATTGCATCAGAATGATCTTAATCTAGAATGTTTGACAGATTTCTCACCAGCTCGCCCTCACAGCTTCGATGTCACTGACGAGGTTTTGTGCCAAGCATATCCCGAAAATCTGAAAATATCAAAAACAATCAACTGAACGCTCAGCTTCATAGGATTCAAATACTTTACAGCTCCTTATCAGCACTATTTAAAGCAAATCATACGCTTTACACAGAGGTACAACCAGTGGTTGACCTTTCCCCATACATCTACAGTATAGTATGACTGTTGGTCTGCAGCATTACACACTCAGAACAAGGATACACTGTCAGCTTCCAATTTTGTGAACTGTAAAAAGATAAATCAGAGCATTAGTATATTCCAGTGAAACACCTATTGTTCCAAAGCTATATTAATCCTGTGAAATTTAGTCACTTGTTTTTGAAGATCTTTTTTGAAGATCTTTTCACCATCAAACCACAGACAACTTGGAGCTAAATGGCCTTTTACTTGCGGCTCATGTAGAACAATTAGCTTTTAGCTAATTAGCTTTTGACTCCAGTTGAAGCTGGTGTTGTGTCCATTGTGTCCTGGTGTCTTACAGGTGCTGTCTTACTTGCATTTCAGAATAAATGAATGGAATTAATAAGTATGGAAAAAGTACATAAAGTATCACTACAATTGTTGCTTTTCCCACAACCTCAGTGCTACATGCACATTACGAATTGTTTGAATTGTTAGTGATGTTTCGAGGACAGAAAAGGCTGATCACACTCAGAATGTTTCACCGGTAGGTGTGAAGCCTTTTCCCCACTTACAGATAACTGTCAGAATCGGAGTCAAACATCATTTCACTGATTGCAAGAAGAGGTTGTAGAGAGGTTGCGGGAAGACAAGACATAGTAAGATCTGGAGGTAATTATTACCTGAAATAAGGAATAGAGTTAAATACAATTTCTGATCTAGTCTCAGAAGATTTATAGAGGTCATTTCACCAGCCTCATTTGTTTCAAATCTCATAAAAATAAACAAAGAGAGAAGGGTGTCACACTACAGTTTGGTATAAATCATTCAAATGCCGGCAATGAACAAATATGCTAAGTACATATTTACAACTACAAAAGCGGATCACAAGCATGGCATTAGACTGCCACCCCAGGCTTTGTTTCAGATGTCAGCGGGATTTTACCAGCAGAGGTCCAGCAGAGCAGATGCCTTCTCACCTGGAGCAGTGCGATACCGATAAAGATCCCTGCCACCACAGTCAGGTTGTCCTGCAGCCATTTCTCAAACTGCGGCACACAGCCTTTCACATAAATGTAAGTCTTCTGCTCTGAATCCTGGAGACACACAGTGATTATAAATGAGCTGAGAGTTACACCGCGCACTAAAAAAGCTTGCCCAGTTTAATATTGCCGGATTACAATTCCGTGAAAAGAATGGATGTAATTCAAATGGGGCGAAAAAAAAACAACGAGTAAAACTACTTGAGCAAAGCTCATTGTTATAGTTACATCCCTTCACAAATAAATGATTAAGATTAAGATTTTTTCTAGCTATTCTTCAGAGGAAAAAAACAATCCAACACTAGAACTTTAGTGTTTCCCTGAATGTTTTTTTTTTTTATCAGACTGAGGAAAGCCAAAAAAGCATGAGTTACAAGCAAGAGAAAATTCTAGAAAAACTAGAATAAAGGACATTTTGAGCATTCCTGCTTATTCTCTCACAGTCACATTCAGTCATTAGATTTTTTTTTCTTCAGGCATACGATGACCTCAAACTCAGTAGCCTGAACTACCCTGTCAACTGTGTCTGGAATGTTATGCTAATGAGGTGGTCAAAGGCATTAACTTTCCATCGGTTTTAGTGAGGAAGCCCAGTGGGTCGGGGTTCAGCAACGTGATTCTGCAAAACTTAAACATGAAAGAAGTGCTAGCAGCTGTATTCGTGTCACATCCTTCTAGACCCACCCTGCCTCATTCAGTGCCAACATACTCCCTTGTTCATGAACATAAATGCCCATGTGTTTACCCATACATTAACACTCCAAACTAGAGCCTTATTAGACCATCCTTTACAAGCTCCACATTTTGATTTCCACACACTGGACACACAAACCCAAAAATCCACAAACCTTTGAGCATATGCAGTTGGCTGGTAATGGGTAATGTTTAAAAAATAAATAAAGCAACCCCCCCCCCACCCCTACCACCCACCCCCTCCATGCTGTCTTTCTGTGCAGCCAAAGTGAAGTCAAAAGATTTTCAGTGGAACCGCAGCCAGGAACGGTGGTGTTTTTGCCACACTGAGTGATTCCTGGCAGCTGTCTCCAGTCATTAAAAAACAGAGCTAGTGGATTTAAAAGCGCTTCCAGAACTCTGACAGGCCAACAGCCCCCTGTTCTCAGCTCCACATGTCCTTTACTGATGTGAGGTGGCGAACTCTGCCTTGGTAACAGAACAGACATTATTCTGCAATGAAGGGAACTGGCTGGGGGCAGGGTGACCAGCAGTGACCACTCAGATCTGGGGTGGGGCCTCCTACACACAGTCTCTGAGTGGCTTTGCTGTGAGAGATTCTACAGGCCTGTGTTACTCATCCCTTCTGAATATGTGAAGAGGCAAAAATGGGTTTGCATGACAGAAGTAATTGAGCTACAACCATAGCTTTGAAAGTCCAAATCCTCCTTTGAAACACACAAGTCATCCACTCTTAGGAGAGGCTGCAGCAGTAGCTTAAAGTGCAGGGAATCTGAGGCTTCTACATAAGCAATATACTTGGGCCTGAAAGATGGGATTAACTCCAACATCAGCACCACCTGCTGATCATAGTCTGCCGCTGAAGATGGACCCCATAGGATATTTGGCTGCATAACAATGTTGGAAGTACTCACTGACTATGACATGGATCAGAATTGCTATCTGAATGTTTTTCTTGGTCTTCCTGGGTTTATCACAGGTTACCTTCACTTCACCGATCAATACAACCTTTTTTTCTTGGACACTCTGTATCTAATGTGCACACCATAAAGGTTCAGAACAGAGCGTCACAGAAACACATTATAGTCAGAGCATTTGGTAACTTCTCAACCTACAGCTTCCTGGTCCATCTCTTTGTCTCTCTGTCTCTCTTTGGAATAGACACTTATTTGACACCATATTGTATCTAAATCCTGAATGGAGACCACAGCTGTTCCATTGGAGAAAAGAGGTCATTGAACTCACCGCCTTTGCTCGCACATCATAGCCACATTGTGTGTTGATGACATCCTCCTGAAAACACACAAAAAAGTGACTGTTAGGCTACTGTAGCAAAGGGTGAGGGCAGTCACCCCACCCGGCCTCCAACCCGGGTCTACAGGGTGCCAAACCTGCAGCTTGACCACAACACCAAAGAGCCAGGCTCATTGGTATGGCAGTCAGAGCACATACTCAACTGTAGTGACAGCACTGTCACAGGTACCACTAAACAGCAAACTTTGGAAACACATGTTATTACACCATGGCAGGAGGCTAATGTCTTCTTTAAAGGCTGTCAGCTGTTAATGTATGATGAGTCATAGATACATGCTGTGAGAACTGCTCTGCCTTAACACTCATCCACACCTCTCCCTCTCGCCATTACCAAAGTACGGGCCTGCAAATTAACACCAGACAGTTGTTACAAGGGTTGAATATTCCAGACAAGTCATTTGCGTTGTCATCATTCAACAGAGGTTCACTTCATTACATACCAGACAGTAAGTCTGTTACCAATACAACTCAGACAACAGACCAAAGACTTCCTACACTTGCAACAAGAAAGAAGAAACGTGGAGACAGAACCACGTTCACGTGAAACAACACATCAAATCAATAAAACCATCAAATGATGTTCACTCAGAGACGTGATAGCCCATGACACAGAACTTCACAAACTAAAAGGAGAGTTAAGGTTATGGATTTGCTGGAGCAGAGCAGCAGCTGCTATTCAGTGGTAAATCAGAAGTCCTGGAGTATGGCATGCCAAGATTAGAGCTCTCCACTTCCTGTTTGCACTTCTGGAGGCTGCTGTGAGGACTGAATTAGGCCCCGCTTCCTGACAAGGAGGGAGTCGCCGGGCTGTTTTCCTTTTCACATTTTCTTTCGTCCAAACAAACATTCTTCACAGATTTGTTTTTCAGTAATTTGGAACACGGCCACGTCTCAGAATCAAGAACAAAACCTGACCTTCCAGCAGGTGTGAAGGGCGTTAGAAGCAGTGTCGAAATTGAAAATGGCACCACGCTGCACAAACAATGAGGAAATTAATCTGATATGTGCATTTTGGGGATTTTTGTGCATACTGTACACGCAGCATGTCTGCCCCTCTTCAGTCTGAACCATGCATAAATCACACACTGCAGAGTGAGCTACGCCTTCGTTTACAGTGAAAATAAATCATTTGGCTCGTTAACATCATCGAGTCAACAGAAGCGCCCTGTAAAACCAGACTGCGTCTCATTGGTTAATATCCCCATAGTGTGCTTATGTGAGGCAGCTGTACACAGTGATTGTATTACACATGGTTGGTTGTCTGAAGTCACGGGCTGGTAGTGGGGATGATGTCATTTCCCATAGTGCTCCAGAGTGAGCGACAGCCAATGGAGGCTTGTCAGCTTGAAACAGGTAAAAACTAAAATCTTTAAATTTGCTGTCTTGAACTTTTTGTTGATTGTTCTACATGTTTAAGTGTGTCAATTTAAATAAGCATGATCCATCTGAAGCTGACTAGATAATGACATCTAATGCTAGACATCTAATGCCTTTTATACTAGATTACCTTTGTATATTTTACATTAACTATTTTACTTACAACAAAGAATTTGGGTATGAGATCAGTTTCAGTATGATAATGACATTGAAGATTAAGAATGCATTTGAAAAGACTCAAAAATGCATTAAGGTAATACAGGTACTACCATCACATTCGAAACAGCGGTAACTGGTAAACACTACTTCAGCCAGGACACTCATTGAATGTGAAACAATCATGAGCGGTTTATTGATCATGCTTTAGTGTTCCCTGTTTCAAGCTAACAAGACTCTGCTGGTCATGGAGGCGAGAGGAAGTGGGAATGTGTGACGGGACAGGGGAGAGAGGTGCAGGATGGGTACCGCGGGGTCCTTGGTGCAGCAGGAGAAAGGCACGCCACACTTCTCTCGGCTGGGGTTGGCATCGGTGCAGTTGAAATAGATGTTCAAATTCCAGTCATCCGCCCCAAACGCCCCACAGCACTCCCACTGTGAGAGATATTAAACAGACATCAGTACAGCTCACGGCCAGTGTCAGCCTGCAGTGTGTGCAGAGCTTAATATTAAATACGTTTTTTTTTGTTTTTTTTTGCCACTCATTTTTTTTCAAGGGTGGGCTTCACTGTAAAGAGAATGCAGCACAGTGAGGTATTGTCTGAGAAAAGTGCTTCATTATGTGAATTCTGCCCTTGTGTAACACAAAAGTGGCTACTGTATGAAGGCCTCTGTTGATCTCTGATATCCAATTAAATTCGTCCTTGGTGTCATATGCTTCATGCCCTGCTGGCAGCAAGTTGGTCATCTAAACAAAGGCCCAAAGAGACCAGAGAACCTGAAACCACATCAGCCAATCAGAGTCCAAAAGCAGACATGCCATTTGTGCCATAAAGAGGATTTTTTTGATTGCTCTTGTGAATGGGATCTGTTGTGGAAGAGAATAAGCCCACCCAAAGCAGGCATCCTGTCTGAGCTCCTCCCTGGCTGCTAGGACAATGTGTCTGTGCTTTCCCTCAGTGTTCTAAAGTGACACTGAGAAATTCATCAATTCTCAATATCTGTAACAGTGAATTTTAGAAGAAGATGCAGTTAGTCATCATTATTTCTAGTGTGACACAAATGGAACTTCTTATGTACAAAAATGCTGCATTAGGTTCCACAAAATGTCACTTTCACATGGCAATTTCCTAAATATCTTTTATACACACGCGTATTATTCTACAGTATAGTGCAAGTCTTCATGTTATAATGTGTTTTCCATCCACTGTGTATTTTGCAACCTGCTTCGGTTCAACTCACCACCCCCCATTGCAGTTTACAACCCACAGAACAGGAACCACTGGCTCAGTTTACTCCCTCCATAACACAGCACTGAACACATTGCAACTTGCTGCATTGTCTCTGTTTCACACAAGCTGCCCTGTCAAATCACAAGGTCCTTGCAACATCTATGTAACATTAAGGCCGGTCATAACAATCTTGTGAGAGCGCTTCGCAGTAGGTGGGGGGGCGGAGGGGGGGCCTATTTGCTGTGCGCTCAGGGGTTGCTATGGAAACGCGGTCTGCACAGCACTTCGCCGCAGCACAGGGAAAGGGGGTGATGGTGGACTCACGTATTCCTGGGTGAAGTCGATGAGGTTCTGCAGGTCAATGTCGTCCCGGTAAGCCCTGATGTTGTTGTTGATGAAGAAGTTGAGCTGGTCCTTGATCCAGTCCTTAAAGACGAAGGCCAGAACCCCAGCGGTCAGCTCCAGGAAAAAGATGATCCCCAGAAACACGGAGAACTGGAAAGTGGGAGAGAAATGCGGCTAACTGATGCGAACGAGTGTTCAGAAGTGATCTAATTCATCTTAAATGTTTCTTAACACAAATTCATTATCAGCTACTTGCAATTTTTTTCTTAATTTAATTACTATCCCAGTTTCTAATTATAGCAGTGCTCATTTCATATTGGGAACAGAACAGCGATACTGATCTTTGGCTCAAAGTAAATCAAGACTACGGTTCATTTGCAAGTCCTTATTCTCAACAGAATCCAAACCATTAAACTGTATACAGTATGCCAGTTCAATGTAATTCACTTTTTCCAGCCTGCTACCCTCATACACAACCTTAAGAAACTAAATGGATTATATTATAGTCTAAAAATATAGTACTGCTTCAAAAAATTGTCAACAAAGCAACCTTTTATGAGCAAAAGAATCCTCTTGGCAAGTTATCCCAGGTCCACTATGTACCCATCCTGGTCTGAAATGTCAGAATCAGAGGCTCTAACTGAAACAAGTAACTGCAGTAAGGTCATGACAGAAGTGGATGTTAGACTTCAATCCCACAATGACTTTTTCCCTGAAAAAGATTTTAAATTAAAGGTCACTGTGTCTACACAGCTGACATTTTATACAACTTCTGCCTTTCTTCCATCATGTATCTATTTTTGTGAAGTGAGTACAAGTTTGCAGTCTCTTTGCAACACAATGAATGAATATGTTGCATTAAAGAAAAACCAAGCACTCTTCTCATTGTGGTGGCCTGCTGGAATAGAGAGAATCAAGGGAAGTTCACTGTTTATCTCTTTACTTCGCAGGGCTTTGTGTGGCAAAATGGTGCACCAAAAGGAGAATTAAAGGCTCAACAGACAAAGCGATCATCCCATTCCCAGGGTTTATTCAAAACATCTTACTTCATTTCATTTCACGTCATGTGCCACAACACATCAGCGTCTCCTGCCGTCTGTGATTTTTAAAGCAAAACTATTCAGTTAAATAAAATGCAAA